>NC_072379.2:59106000-59426500 GCF_028885625.2 Pongo pygmaeus | reverse complement strand
TCAGTCTCCTGAGCAGCTGGGATTACAGGCATGTGCCACTATGCCTGGCTAATTTTTTTGTATTTTTAGTAGAGACGGGGTTTCATCATGTTGCTGAGGCTGGTCTCAAACTCCTGACCTCGTGATCCGCCCACCTCGGCCTCCCAAAGTGCTGGAATTACAGGCATGAGCCACTGTGCCCAGCCTACAGACTGTTTTGTATGGTGACAATATCAATTGCAATTGGTTCATTGGCCTCCAGTAATTCTATTTCTGTACAACCTGTCTCTTCAACCAGATATCAGGATTCCCAAGGGCAGAAGCAAGCAATATAGTCTTCCTTATTTTTTTGGTATTAGCTTTTAGTACTTAGAAAAATGCAGTTTTATTTACCCATAATTGTTGCTTGTCTAATAAATGGGTAAATAAAACAAGAACCTTGCATTAAATCCATGTATCTGGCTGCAGATAATTCTCCACATCCTTTGATTTTCTTCTTACATTCACAGAATCTAAGTCCTAATAAGAACCATTTCCCTTCTTTTTGGCAATAAAAATCCCAACATGTTCCCTATTGTGGTATCTTATTTGATAACCTTTCTAATTAGAGTTACATTTTAAATGCTTTTATAATGCCCCATTACATATTTATCCAATAGTCCATGACAGTTCAGATATGTAATTGCTATTATGGATTACCTGGTGACCATCATTAAGTAATTAGAGAGACTTAAACATGTGTAGTGCTAATTAGGAAAGTTATCAACTATGGGCAGTTAAGATAATAGGGAGCATGATGATGATTTTGTTTTGGAACTGCAGTAAAAACATGGCTACAGGGAAATGGATGAATCTTTTGTGAATTTAGTGCCTGAGGAAGTAAGGAGCCATTTTAACAATGGAGAATTTGGCACAGCAGAAAGTGACTTTGAGAATTGTGCCCTCTTTTTGTCACTCCATTAACAACTGACTGTGACTGCCAAAATACTTCTTCTGGACTGTACTAGGGGAGCAAAAGGGGTCAAGCCTGGAGCAAGATATACCCATAGAGGGCCCCTTAACTGCTCCCTTAGATCAGTCCCCCAAATCAATATCACCCTATTTTCAGCCTCGCGTTCACAGCCCCGTGATCTATTAGGCCTTGACTCAACACATTCTATTAAGTGGTGTGGGTTTTCCCCCTCATGAAAAAATAATGACTGCTTTATTAAGAATCATCCAAGATTGCCCAAAGTTCTTACAAAGGCCACTTGACCCTGACCATTGTTTCAAATAGTTCTTGAAATGTTGGAGAATTGTTACAGCATAAAAGCAAGGAACGTGACATGTTCTCCAAGGGAATGTGATACGCTTTTGGAAGGTTTCATTTTTTTGTAAAGAAATAGTATTTCACTACTCATAAATGCTAAGAAGCAGATTTGGTGGGACTGTGAGGGAGTAAACTAGTTGTTTAAATGCCATTTCAGAAACATATATAAAATGATATGTGACATTTTGTATGTATATGCATTTTTTTCTTAGGGGAAGGGCTACACTTTCATCAGATTCTGCCCTTGAGCCTTTGGTAAGCTGGGACATAGATGCACATTACATGCCAGGCGCCAAGGAACGGTACCATGTAAGACACTTAGGATGCTCTATTGTTAGTATTACTAAAAAATAATCGTAGCTAAAATTCAACTGGTGAGACAAACGTTTTTGGGCCCAGTATGTATGCTTCTGCTGCGTGACTCTGCTGAGACAAACGTTGTTTTTTTTTTGGACTGCAGGCAAATACTAGTCTGTTTCTGGTTGGAACAAACTTGTGTCTGGTTTTTTATTAGTATTATTATTATACTTTAAGTTCTAGGGTATATGCGCACAACATGCAGGTTTCTTACATATGTATACATTTGCCATGTTGGTGTGCTGCACCCAGTAACTCGTCATTTACATTAGGTATATCTCCTAATGCTATCGCTCCCACCTCCCCCTACCCCACAACACACCCCAGTGTGTGATGCTTCCCACCTTGTGTCCAAGTGTTCTCATTGTTCGATTCCCACCTATGAGTGAGAACATGCAGTGTTTGGCTTTCCATCCTTGAGATAGTTTGCTCAGAATGATGGTTTCCAGCTTCATCCATGTCCCTACAAAGGACATGAACTCATCCTTTTTTATGGCTGCATGGTATTCCATGGTGTATATGTGCCATATTTTCTTAATCCAGTCTCTCATTGATGGACATTTGGGTTGGTGCCAAGTCTTTGCTATTGTGAATAGTGCCACAATAAACATACATGTGCATGTGTTTTTATAGCAGCATGATTTATAATCCTTTGGGTATATACCCAGTAATGGGATGGCTGGGTCAAACGGTATTTCTAGTTCTAGATCTTTGAGGAATCGCCACACTGTCTTCCACAATGGTTGAACTAGTTTACGGTCCCACCAACAGTGTAAAAGTGTTCCTGTTTCTCCACATCCTCTCAGCACCTGTTGTTTTCTGGCTTTTTAATGATCGCCATTCTAACTGGTGTGAGATGGTACCTCATTGTGGTTTTGATTTGCATTTCTCTGATGGCCAGTGATGATGAGCATTTTTTCATGTGTCTGTTGGCTGCATAAATGGCTTCTTTTGAGAAGTGTCTGTTCATATCCTTCGCCCACTTGTTGATGGGGTTGTTTGTTTTTTCTTGTAAATACGTTTAAGTTCTTTGTAGATTCTGGATATCAGCCCTTTGTCAGATAAGTAGATTGCAAAAATTTTCTCCCATTCTGTAGGTTGCCTGTTCACTCTGATGGTAGTTTCTTTTGCTGTGCAGAAGTTCTTTAGTTTAATTAGATCCCATTTGTCAATTTTGGCTTTTGTTGCCATTGCTTTTGGTGTTTTAGACAGGAAGTCCTTGCCCATGCCTATGTCCTGAATGGTATTGCCTAGGTTTTCTTCTAGGGTTTTTATGGTTTTAGGTCTAACGTTTAAGTCTTTAATCCATCTTGAATTAATTTTTGTATAAGGTGCAAGGAAGGGATCCAATTTCAGCTTTCTACCTATGGCTAGCCAGTTTTCCCAGCACCATTTATTAAATAGGGAATCCTTTCCCCATTTTTTGTTTTTGTCAGGTTTGTCAAAGATCAGATGGTTGTAGATGTGTGGTATTATTTCTGAGGGCTCTGTTCTGTTCCATTGGTCTATATCTCTGTTTTGGTAGCAGTACCTTGCTGTTTTGGTTACTGTAGCCTTGTAGTATAGTTTGAAGTCAGGTAGTGTGATGCCTCCAGCTTTGTTCTTTTGGCTTAGGATTGTCTTGGCCATGCGGGCTCTTTTTTGGTTCCATATGAACTTGAAAGTAGTTTTTTCCAATTCTGTGAAGAAAGTCATTGGTAGCTTGATGGGGATGGCATTGAATCTATAAGTTACCTTGGGCAGTATGGCCATTTTCACAATATTGATTCTTCCTATCCAAAAGCATGGAATGTTCTTCCATTTGTTTGTGTCCTCTTTTATTTCGTTCAGCAGTGCTTTGTAGTTCTCCTTGAAGAGCTCCTTCACATCCCTTGTAAGTTGGATTCCTAGTTATTTTATTCTCTTTGAAGCAATTGTGAATGGGAGTTCACTCATGATTTGGCTGTCTGTCTGTCTGTTATTGGTGTATAGGAATGCTTGTGATTTTTGCACATTGATTTTGTATCCTGAGACTTTGCTGAAGTTGCTTATCAGCTTAAGGAGATTTTGGGCTGAGACAATGGGGTTTTCTAAATATACAATCATGTCATCTGCAAACAGGGACAATTTGACTTCCTCTTTTCCTAATTGAATACCCTTTATTTCTTTCTCCTGCCTGACTGCCTTGGCCAGAACTTCCAACACTATGTTGAATAGGGGTGGTGAGAGAGGGCATCCCTGTCTTGTGCCAGTTTTCAAAGGGAATGCTTCCAGTTTTTGCCCATTCAGTATGATATTGGCTGTGGGTTTGCCATAAATAGCTCTTATTATTTTTAGATATGTCCCATCAATACCTAATTTATTGAGAGTTTTTAGCATGAAGAGCTGTTGAATTTTGTTGAAGGCCTTTTCTGCATCTATTGAGATAATCATGTGGTTTTTGCCTTTGGTTCTGTTTATATGCTGGATTACATTTATTGATTTTCATATGTTGAACCAGCCTTGCATCCCAGGATTGAAACCCACTTGATCATGGTGGATAAGCTTTTTGATGTACTGCTGGATTTGGTTTGCCAGTATTTTATTGAGGATTTTTGCATCGATGTTCATCAGGGATATTGGTCTAAAATTCTCTTTTTTTGTTGTGTCTCTGCCAGGCTTTGGTATCAGGATGATGCTGGCCTCATAAAATGAGTTAGGGAGGATTCCCTCTTTTTCTATTGATTGGAATAGTTTCAGAAGGAATGGTACCAGCTCCTCTTTGTATCTCTGGTAGAATTCGGCTGTGAATCCGTCTGGTCCTGGACTTTTTTTGGTTGGTAGGGTATTAATTATTGCCTCAATTTCAGAGCCTGTTATTGGTCTATTCAGGGATTCAACTTCTTCCTGGTTTAGTCTTGGGAGGTTGTATGTGTCAAGGAATTTACCCGTTTCTTCTAGATTTTCTAGTTTATTTGCATAGAGGTGTTTATACTACTCTCTGATGGTAGTTTGTATTGCTGTGGGATCGGTGGTGATATCCCCTTTATCAGTTTTTATTGCGTCTATTTGATTCTTCTCTATTTTCTTCTTTATTAGTCTTGCTAGCGGTCTATCAATTTTGTTGATCTTTTCAAAAAACCAGCTGCTGGATTCATTGATTTTTTGAAGGGTTTTTTGTGTCCTATCTCCTTCAGTTCTGCTCTGATCTTAGTTATTTCTTGCCTTCTGCTAGCTTTTGAATGTGTTTGCTCTTGCTTCTCTAGTTCTTTTAATTGTGATGTTAGGGTGTCAATTTTAGATCTTTCCTCCTTTCTCTTGTGGGCATTTAGTGCTATAAATTTCCCTCTACACACTGCTTTGAATGTGTCCCAGAGATTCTGGTATGTTGTGTCTTTGTTCTCGTTGGTTTCAAAGAACATCTTTATTTCTGCCTTCATTTTGTTATGTACCCAGTAGTCATTCAGGAGCAGGTTGTTCAGTTTCCATGTATTTGAGCGGTTTTGAGTGAGTTTCTTAATCCTGAGTTCTAGTCTGATTGCACTGTGGTCTGAGAGACAGTTTGTTATAATTTCTGTTCTTTTACATTTGCTGAGGAGTGCTTTACTTCCAAGTATGTGGTCAATTTTGGAATAGGTGTGATGAGGTGCTGAAAAGAATGTATATTCTGTTGATTTGGGGTAGAGAGTTCTGTAGATGTCTATTAGGTCCACTTGGTGCAGAGCTGAGTTCAGTTCCTGGATATCCTTGTTAACTTTCTGTCTCATTGATCTGTCTAATGTTGACAGTGGGGTGTTAAAGTCTCCCATTATTATTGTGTGGGAGTCTAAGTCTCTTTGTAGGTGAGACAAACATTCTAACCTCCCAGAGCTACCTCTCCTAATTATATGGCAAAGAGCTATGGAGACTTCAGGGTCATCTCAAGGTCATTATTGTCCAACAGGTGCTTGTTGGCTGCCTGGAGACCTCTCTCGGGTCTTGGGAGAAAAAGAGAAGAGGGTGGATTTTGACTCCTTAACCACAGAATGTTCCAGAGTCCCTTTGCCACCTTATGACTCAGGCAGTCATGACTTCTTCATGACTTCAACATTTAGGTAGTTTCAAGGCACATCTTGCTGGAACAGGGGTAGCTGTCCTTTGAAATGATTGTGAGGCTGTTGGTTCATATGGACCCGTATATGCACTTTAATCCCCACCCAGTCATAGTTGGTGGCCCAAACTGTGTGTTCAGACACTTGAGCTTGCCACTTGATTTTATTCAATCTTGTCCACGAACGCACTAATTTTAGGGCCTGGGAACTTTCTGACTTCTTCATACATGAACTTTAGAATGAGATTAGTGAAGTAAAAATGGACATTTTGGCAGGTATCTTCTCTTTCAGGTGAGATAAAAACATCTTCATATATTCCTCCTCTTCCCAAATTGAGCATCTGTTTACGTGTGACTGGGCAGTTTGCCCTCCTCTATTAAAGTTGAAGCTACTTCCTGGTTAATTATTTCCTCTCTTAATTTGGCAAACATCTGTGGCATGCTGCTTTGTGCATGGTGGAGACTGTCATGAAAGACATAAGCAGGGCTAGTGCACTGCCCTGCCCTGGGCTATTGGAGAAGCAGCTCATTTCATGGGAAGTTTATTAATGTAAGCGCTGAACAACAATTCAAGGCAGCGTTAAGGGAGGTATAACCAGGCTTTTAAGATCATGATATTCTCCTGAAGGAGGCGGGGCTTGACCTGAGTCTTGAAGGATGGCAGAGAGTAGGCAAGGAGGACATCTCAAGTGGGGGAATTTGTGTAAGCTAAGGAATGAGGTTAATGAATGCAGTCTGTGTGTGTGTGTGTGTGTGTGTGTGTGTGTGTGTGTGTTTAAAGCAGAGGAAGACAATAAGACTAGACAGAAAGGTAAACAAGGAATAGATCATTGGAGATCTGGAATTTTATGTGTACTTAAATCTTGATCCAATAGATCATGGACATTATTAGAGAGCTTATTAATACGTCGAGGGAAGAAATCTGACACAGTAAAGCACCCATGATGTGCCAAGCTCTGCGCTTGGTCTTTTACTTACATAAATAATTTCATCTCAAAATTTCCTCTCCAGGAAGCATCTTCATTTTTCAGCTGTAAGAAATGTTTTTATTATGGACTATTATATGCCTCTTGATAAAAGTACAAAAATCACCCATAAAGTATTCTTGCCAAAAATAGAGCTTCTATGGCGTCAAGTCTCTAAACACTACCAATAGTTTACAGGCCAGCAGAGAACAGAGGAGCATGTTAAATGATACATGAAATACAAAAATACAATCCAGAATCCCAGAAAGTACAGGATGAAAACAATAAAAAAGATTAAGAAAATTGGAAAATTACAAACATATACAAAAAAATAGAAAATAGTATAATAAACTCTCTATGTATCCATCACTTAGCTTCAGCAATTGTCAACTTATGGCCAATCTTGTTTCATTGATATCCCCTTTATCATCCCTCCAGTAATTACTTTGAAGGAAATCCCAGTTGTCACATCTCTTCAACCACAAATATTTCAATGTATGTCTTTAAAAGATAAAGACTCTTAAAAAAATAATTACAGTGGGAGGCCGGGTGCAGTGGCTCATGCTTGTGATCCCAGCAGTTTGGGAGGCCGAGGCGGGCAGATCAAAAGGTCAGGAGTTCAAGACTAGCCTGACCAACATAGTGAAAATACTAAAAATACTCTCTATTTTTATTTATCTCTATTATCTCTATTTAGTGAAAATACTAAAAATACCCGTCTCTACTAAAAATACAAAAATTAGCCAGGTGTGGTGGCACACACCTGTAATCCCAGCTACTCAGGAGGCTGAGGCAGGAGAGTCGCTTGAACTCAGGAGGTGGAGGGTGCAGTGAGCTGAGATTGCGCCACTGCACTCCAGCCTGGTTGACAGACTGAGACTGTGTCTTGGAAAAAAAATAACCACAGTACTATTATCATTGCTGAATTAATAATAATTCCTTAATATCTATGTCATCAAATATCCAGCCATTGTTCACATTCACTTGATTGTCACATATATTAAAAACAAATAATTTCTTTTGTTTCAATCATAATCCAAATAAAGCGTATACGTTGAAAGTGGTTGTTATGTCTCTTAAGTCTCTTTTAATTGAAAAGCTCCTCCTCCATTTCCTTTTTTCCCTTGGAGATTATTTGTTGAAGAAACCAGGATCCGTCCCGAGTGTTTGCACATTCTGAAGTTGGCCGATGCATGCCCTTCTTTGGTGCAATGTGTTTCTCTCCCCTTTGTTTTCCTGTAAACTGGTAGTGCTGGCTGTTTACAAGGGCTCGATCACATTCCAAGTCCATCTTTTGGTGACGATACTTAGAGGTGGTGATGTGTATTTTCATGAGGAGGCACAAAATGGCTGGTTGTCTCACATTTTGTAGTTTATCTAATTTAAGCAACTCTGTAGCCAGGAAGTGGAGGAGCACTGAGAAGTTGACACTGAGGTCTCTGGTTCCAAACCTGCGCTCCAGCCGTCTCCTCCCATCGCCCTCTGAGATTAATCTGGCCGGGAGGACGGAAAGGATCCATGGGGATGGAAGCCGGGAGCAGGGAGACGAATCCATCTCCACATCGATGTTCTGGACACTCCACTGGGCGCCAGCAGGCAGCTGTTGCAGTGATCCAGGAAGGCAGCGACAAGAGTGACTGCAGGGACTGTCATCTCTCTGAGGAGGAAGGTGCAAACCACGGATCATATTTTGGTTCCTGTAATTATATTCAAAGGAGTCCCAGGTACCTGGTTATGCAGAAACCTCTAGATTTTGGTGATTTTTGAATGCTCACCTGAACTCTTGGGGATAACAGGGGAATCAGAATTATGCAGAACTGTTAACAGAGAATTTTGGTTACTTTAAAAATGCTTTATTTCTTTGTACTGCACCTTTTGGATTTTTGGAAAATTTTGGAAAAGATGGAAAAATTTTTCTTCTTAAATTGTATAGGCTTACTGTTTTTTCAGATAACAGCATCACGGGCTTATTAAGACACACACATACACACACACACATACACCCTCCATCTCAGAAATGCTTACCATAAAAATCCTACCTGACAGATAAAGTGTGGAAGAAAATCTGCTAAACTGTTACTTCTAGTTATCTCTGGTAGTTGTGTGGGGAGGGGATCACAGGAGCTGACATTTAGTGCTAACTCTTGTGTTTGAACTTGTTTGAGCATGTAGTCTATTTGTCATTGGGAACCCCCCACCCAAAACCCAACCAATTTGGATGTGATGAAAAGTAATCATAATAAAATGGCACCATATTAGACATGGTTTTACAAATTGCTTTTTAATTTAACACTATATCTAGGGAGGTGGAGTCATTATTGTATAGGCAGTTATAGTAGTTCTTTTTTTTTGAGATGTAGTCTTGTACCATCGCTCGGGTTGGAGTGCAGTAGCGCGATCTCAGCTCACTGCAACCTCTGCCTCCCAGGTTCAAGTGCTTCTCCTTGCCTTAGTCTCCCAAGTAGCTGGTTTTACACCACGCCCGGCTAATTTTTTTTTTTTTTTGAGACGGAGTCTCTGTCACCCAAGCTGGAGTATGGTGGCGTGATCTCGGTTCACTGCAACCTCCACCTCCTGGGTTCAAGCAATTCTCCTGCTTCAGCCTCCTGAGTAGCTGGGACTACGGGCGCGTGCCACCATGCCCGGCTAATTTTTTTTTTAGTAGAGACAGGGTTTGGGGTTTCACCATGTTAGCCAGGATGGTCTCGATCTCCTGACCTCGTGATCTGCCCGTGTCAGCCTCCCAAAGTGCTGGGATTACAGGCATGAGCCACTGCACCTGGCCAACACCTGGCTAATTTTCTTGTACTGTTAGTAAAGATGGAGTTTCACTATGCTGGCCAGGCTGGTCTCAAACTTCTGACCTCATGATCCGCCTGCTTTTGCCTCCCAAAGTGCTGGGATTGCAGGTATGAGCCACTGTGCCTGGCCTATAGTAGTTCTTATAACTATAGTTACTATGTAGGCATTGCTCAGAAATTGTAATCATGGAGGTAAAAAAATCGAAGTCATACTTCTTATTAATTGATCAGTGGTAGGCTTATGTAATTTATTAGTACAAATAATTGGTATGCTGCTTCGTTCTGGGAATCCAGAAGATCCAAGTCTTAATCCTATTTTAAATTTGTCCTCCCTCCAGCCTCTGCCTGGATTTGGCCGGCGTGCAGTCCAGGAAGCCCTGCGGCCAGTGGACTTTCTCAGGAAACCTCTTTCCATCATGGGCAAAGTGCTTGGCAGTGGTTCTCTTTCTTCTTTTCATCTTTTGCTCCCACAGACTACAAGACAGAATCTTCTTTCCAAATAACTTTTTAAAAAACTCCCCCATAGAATGTCAAAGTGAGACATTGTGACAAACCTATTTGTCTTATTAATCATGTGCCAAGTGCTCAGGGCCAGAAGTGAACACTGTGATTCAAGCAAAAGTAAAAATCAGAGTCCCTGTTCTGAAGTTTCTAAATATATATTATCCTAAATAACCCAGTGCTGAGCAGAAGCTGTCTTAACTTTGGTAGTACTTCTGGGGACTGACTTCATCTCCCCTCTCTGAATTGCCAGGTTGTGGGATGAGTTTGGAAGTGAGGCTGCAGCCAGGGATTGAGCATTGCGTTTCTGCATGCATCTGCACGTTTCCTCAAATGCAGTCCACAGGCCACAGTGCAATTAAACACCCAAACTGCCAAGTTGAGTTTCTGAATCCAATACATCTCCCTAGGCCTGACTTGCATATTAAAGACATCCACTAACACATAATATCAATGTATAATCTGTTTACCTGTCATATGTACCCCTCTGAAGTACATTTCATTTTTAAATGATTGTATTTTAAAGACCAGAAATAATACGTATGGAGCTTAGAGTATAATTATCAAAAAGCTTACGAATAATTAGCAAAACAAAAGCCACCCCAGAAACTGAATTCATGCAAGCATATTTCTGCCAGCTTGGGTTTTAGATGAACACATTATCTGCAATCCTTTTCTCAAATGGAGTGCCATTTACAGATATCTGCCAAGCCCCATCAAAGCAAACAAGCCCCTAGAATCAGAGTTAGCATATAAAGTGTGGGTGGACAGGGCAACAATCTTTTCCCCAGGGCTCTCTTTTATCAGTGGCCCTGACCAAAGAATAGAACCCAGTGTTTTATGTTTCAAGTGTACCATATGGCATGATATGAGTGCACTTTAATGACTTATTAGCATATTCTTCCAACTAAGCTTTCCTAGTTAAACCAGCTTGACAAAAGCTGAATTTTAAAATATTTGCATGAAACCTCCCGGAATAAACATGGCTTGGTCATTGGTTTGCTTTTGCTTGTAGATAAAAGAGAAGCCACTGATCCTTAATGACAAGACTCATGAAAAACATTGAGTTGGCCACCTCTTCTCTACCCCTCAGGAGCTGAAGATTTTTGGAATGTCTGCAGCATTATTTAGACATTTTCTCTCCCCATGGCATGAAGATTCCCCATTCTGCCTAGATTCCATGCTTTACATAATGCTTATTCTGCCTTCTATGACCTTGATCCTTCCTTTGTGGGAATGAGATTTTCTGGCTGAGATCTAGTCACCTGCCCGCCTCATTAAAAAGCCTTTTAGCCTTTGGAGGAGGACCAGACACCAGATCAGGGCTTGGGACTTCTCACTGTAGCTTGGTTAGGAGTGATATGAACTGGGGGGGTGAGTCATGTTTCCCTTGAGACTGCCCGAATTTTCTCTGTGAAAATAGGGTCTGCTAGGAGGAAGGCGGACAGAATGGAGACATCCTCATTACCTAAACAGAGGAAGCCAGCCTCTCTGTCTACTATTGCATGTGCTGTAGTGGTTTTTTTTTTTTTTTTTCTTTTCAGATTTGTCTAAGTGTCCCCTTTTCTCTCTTTCTCAAGTCAGTTCTTGATACTTTTTGTAGATCAGATTGCTCTTAGTAGAGGTTACCAGTGACCACATACGATGAAGGTGACCGTCCTTGGTGACCCCACAATAAGGCTTCCTTGTCATCTCTAGCGCAACCACAATAATATGGGTATGTGAATACTGATTTTTCTTTAGAAAACCTATTTTATGGCAAACACTGACAGAAACCCCTTCTCCATAGTTATTTTCCAGTTAGAGTAGCCATGTGACACTGTTATGACCATAACATAAGTGGAAGTCTGTTGGACACAGTTTCTGGGAAAACTTTTGTTTTTCTGGTAAAAAGAGACAAATCCAGCTGGCCTGTGCCTTGCCTTTACTTCTGTCTTGTGTGGAATGTAGATGAAATGGCTTGAGGTGCTGCAGCCATCTTGTAATCATGAAATGACAAGCAATTGAATAGAAGCCAACACACCAAATAAATTAAAAATATACATTTCATATGTTAAGGCACTATTCTTCAGGTTTTGTGCAATCCCACTTTGTGGATTAGGAAACTGAAGTGAGAGTGGTTGAGTGACTTGCTCAAGATCAAACAAATCCTCTGACTTTAAGCATTGTGCTTTTTCTATGTATTTTGTTAACAAGTCAGAGTCGATACTTTTTACTGTTATTGTGTTCTTACTAAATGCTAGAGTCTATGCGAATCTTTTTATATTCATTACTTTATTTAACCTTTACAAAAACCCTGTGAAGTAGTGCTATTAACCGAATTCTATGGCACCACGATCCATATGTTGAAGCCCTAACCTCCAGTGTGACTGTATTTGGAGAAAGGGCCTTTAAGAGGTGACTAAGGTTAAATGACATCATAAGGGTAGGACCCTAATTTAATAGAATTAGTGTCCTTATAAGAAGAGACACCAGAGAACACCTTCTCCAACCCCTACCATATGAGTTGGCCATCTACAAGCCAGGAAGAGGTTCCTCTCCAGAACCTGAATTGGCCATCACCTTGATCTTGCATTTCCCAGTCTCCAAAACTGTGATAAATCGATTTCTGTTGTTTAAGCCACCCAGTCTGTGGTATTTTGTTACAGCAGCCCAAGCAGACTAAGACAAGTAGATACTATTATTATGTCCCTTTTACAAATGAGGAAAATGAAGCTTAGAAAAGTTAAGTATTCTCAAGGCCACATAGCTAGTAAGTGGTACTTTTCCTTTCTTCAACAGATAATATCCTTGTGGCCAATATGTGGTCAGTCCTGTTAATATGTGTATACCAGATTATTTCAATTTTTTAAAGTAGTAAAATAATACTTCAGAACAGTGGTTAGTACATTTTTTCTGAAAAGAACTAGCTAGAAAATAGTTCAGGTTGGCCAGTCACAGTGGCTCATGACTGTAATCCCAGCAGTTTAGGAGGCTGAGGTGGGTGGACCACCTAAGGTCAGGAGTTTGAGACCACCCTGGCCAACATAGTGAAATCCCATTTCTACTAAAAATACAAAAATTAGCCAGGCCTGCTGGCATACTCCTATAATCCCAGCTACTCAGGAGGCTAAGGCTGGAGAATCGCTTGAACCCAGGAGGCAGAGATTGTAGTGAGCCGAGATTACACCATTGTACTCCAGCCTGGGCGACAAGAGCAAAACTCTATTTCTCAACAACAACAACAACAACAAAAAGAAAATAGTTCAGGTTTTGTGGACCATATGGTCTCTGTTGGAACTACTCAATTCTGCACTGTGAAGGCAGCCATGGACAATTCAAGAGTGAGTGTGCATGGCCATACTCAGATAAAGCTTTATTTGCAAAATCAGGTAGTGAGCTGGATTTGGCTCATGCCCAGGTCATGGTTTGCTGATTATTGCTTTAAAGCAATGTTAAAATGGCAATGCTTTTAAAATGAGATGTGCTGGGTTTGAATTCTGCTGTGTGACTTTGGGTAGATTTTATAATCTGGGCCTCATTTTCCAAGTTAGAATGGTAACACCTCTGCCAGCCACCAGGGTTGTCATTGGGATCATGAAAGGTGCTAGATGTGAAGGAGCTCTGAAGAAGAGCAAGTGCTTATGCAGATACAATTTGATACGGGTATAATTTGATATACTTCAGAGTGCTCCTGGAAGCCCTAACCCAGGCAGAACATACTTAGTTTAAAGCCTGGACTCAGCTGAGACTGATATGGGTCACTCAGGGAAGGAAACTCCTCCTTGTACTGGGGGTCTTTGGTGCCCATCAGGCTATAACCTTCAGTGAGATCTGGAGTGGAGCCAGCCCTTGGGTGGATTCCAGGCTCCCTGGCTCCCTGGTGGAGAGCTCGCTTTGGCTTTGAGCCTGCGTCTTCAGTGCCAGAGCTATTTATCTGAGCTAGGGAGGGCACCATGGGGAGTGATACTCCTGGTAAGGAAGAAACGGGGCAGCCTGCATCTCTGCTGAACACAAGTCTAAACATGAACAAGGATTCTGGCTGCTTGCCCATGCCGCACGAAACCAGGCTGAGGGCGTAAAGGAGAAGTCAGACAAATGTCTGCCCTTCCTTTCATTCTTTTTGCTTTTGCTCTCTGAAAGTATCTTTTTTTTTTTTTGAGACAGAGTCTTACTCTGTTGTCCAGGCCAGAGTGCAGTGGCGTGATCTTGGCTTACTGCAAACTCTGCCTTCTGGGTTCAAGCAATTCTCCTGCCTCAGCCTCCTAAGTAGCTGGGATTATGGGTACACACCACCATACCCAGCTAATTTTTGTATTTTTAGTAGAGACGGGGTTTCACCATATTGGCCAGGCTGGTCTTGAACTCCTGACCTCAAGAGATCCACCTGCCTCAGCCTCTCAAAGTACTGGGATTACAGGCATAAGCCACTGCTCCCAGCCTTATTTATTTCTTAAAGTGAGATTATCTATGCAGTTGCTGGCCTCTGAGAAATGTTTTGGTCTCTGAGAATTTTAGAAAGCCAACTTCTTGAAAAAATGGAGAAGAAAGAAAGGAAGAAAACCCTTAAAAACATGTTTTACTTATGACATGGATGTATTTAGAGGACATTATGCTAAGTAACATAAGCCAGGAGCAGAAAGACAAATACTATGTAATCTCACTTACATGTGGAGTCTAAAAAAGTCAAACTCGGAAGTAGAGAGGCGGATGGTGGTTACCAGAGGCTGAGCATGGGGAGGATGTGGAAACGGGAGAGGTTAGTCAAAGGGTACAAAGTGCCAGTTAGACAGGAGAAATGAGTTCTAGTGATCTATTGCACAGCATGTTGACTATAGTTGATAATAATAATGTATTGTGACTGGACACAGTGGCTCTCACCTATAATCCTGGCACTTTTGGAGGCCAAGGCAAGAAGATCACTTGAGCCTAAGAGATCAAGAGCAGCCTGGGAGACATAGGAATACCCTGTCTCTACATAAAATAAAAGTAAGAAATCAACTGGCTGTGGTGTCATGCGTCTGTAGCCCCAGCTACTTGAGAGGTTGAGGTGGGAGGATCACCTGAGCCCAGGGGTTTGAGAACCAGCCTGGGTGACATAGTGAGATCCTGTCTCTACAAAAAATTTTAAAAATCAGCTGGACCTGAGCCAGTGGTCCCAGCTACTTGGGAGGCTGAGGGTGGAGGATTGCTTGAGCTTGGGAGATTGAGGCTGTAGTGAGTTGTAATTGTGCCACTGCACTCCAGCTTGGGTAACAGAGTGAGACCCTGTCACAAAAGCAAACCAACAAAATAAAAATAATAATATACCGTGTATTTCAAAATTGGTAAAGAGTAGATTTTAAATGTTCTCACTACAAAGAAAGGGTAAGTATGTGAGATGATAAGTATGTTAATTAGCCTGATTTAATCATTCTACAGTGTATACATGTATCATAATATCACATTGTACCTCATAAATATATAAATTATCATTTATCAGTTTGAAAATAAATTTTAGGCCAGTCATGGTGATTCACACCTGTAATTCCAGCACTTTGTGAGGCTGAGGCTGGAGGACTGCTTGAGCCCAGAGTTCAAGACCTGCGTGGGCAACACAATGAGGTCCCCATCTCAAAAAAAAAAAAAGAAGAAAGAAAGAAAGAAAAGAAAAGAAATTTTAAAAACTTAAAAAAAAAAAAAAACAAGTCTTAGGGAGGCAGAAAGGGCTTCTTTAAATCTGTTCTTCTTTTGAGTTGTAGAAACTTGTTAGCATGGCATTCACAGGCTACTCTGTTAAACTTTCTCTCCCACCACGTACCCAGTCTGCCCATGTCCAGTTGTCCTGGGTTTCTTGGTCCTGACTGTATCATGTGGTTTTGGTGTGTGCCTTTGCTCCCAGTTCCACTTCTTGGAATGTTCTTCCATTTTCACCTTCCCTCCTTGGACACATACACTTCCCTCCTGCCAACTTTATTTGGGCAACTCTTCCATTGCCTCTGAAGAAGGGCTCTAAAGGGAAATCTTCTCAGGCCCCCACCCCCCAGGCAGCAGAACCATTTCCTCCTCTACGCTCTCTCCTCCATGCTTCAGGTTCATCTTTAGTTTAACCCTAAGGTTGTATTGTCTTATTCATCTCTGTTTTCTTCCGGGCTTCTTATACACAGTAGCTACTTAAATACCTAGTGAATGGGAATAAAAGCAGCCAGAATTAGTCGACATCAACAACCTTGGAGTGAGGAGACTGACTCTCATCTCTCTGTTGAACATGAAACAAGTACTTTCTGTGTGAAGAAGGGCTTTGTAAACTGTCATCTGCCACTCATCTTCAAGGCCATTCTCTTTTAGAAGGAGTTGTGTTGATGGCCTTCATGTTGCTTGCCTTTAATTCCCACTTGTATGTTTCCTGAAGACATAGATCTCATGAGATGAAGTAGTGATTTGAGAACAAATCAGTGCCAGCTCTGTTCTTTTATCTCCAAAGAGAACGGACTCTTCTCTGAGATCCAGGGGATTTTATTTCTGGCTCTGTCCTCTATTTTCATGTCCTAGCCTATGACCAAGGCCTGTTTAGCAGCATGTCAGAGTGAAGAGGGTCTGATCTCTGAAACCTGATCCTGACTGGCCACATCTCTAGCTCCAGAACACCTATACTGAAATTTCTGGAACCCTTCTCCCAATGGTTACCCTGTCAGAACCTCAGTCGGCTGCATGTCATCATCTTCATAGCCTTCTTTTCTATGGTCGCAAAATCAAGGGACAGCAATGCCAGCAAATCCTGAAGCTTAATGTGGCTAATTAACTCACATATGCCACAGACAGGAGCCTGCACTATTTATGGCACCAAGAAGTGAGAAAATGTCCCCTACCACGGGTATCAGGTAACTAACACAGTTCTGCCAAAGTTTGGTTGTGAAACACGAAGCCTCTGAAACCCATTGGTGTTAAGTGCGCACCAAATATTCAATCCAGACATGTCGTGCTTGAACTATTCTGGGGCTCATAAACCTTTCATCAGAATCAGAGGTGAAATATTTGGCCTTATTTGTAAGTCCCATATTTCTAAAGACCTTGGGGGCTCATTTAGTATTCCCAGCAGAAGGTCACAAGGTTGGTTTTCAGGGATCCTGGTTTAGTGGAACTGACGATTTTAAGCAGGAGATACTTTCATGATTTTCCAGAAACCAGTACCTCACTCCTCCTGCACATTGCCTGCTCTGTCTCCTTCCCTCTCCCTAACAGCACCCCCTAAAAACCCCTAAACACAAGCACTGTTGTATATGTGGCTGTACAGAGCCCTTATGTTTTCTGACCAAAACACTCAAATTTTTATTTAATAATAATATTAGGGAAAAAGCCTATTCTTTTTAGGCAAACTGTATTATGAAAGGCTTTTTTTCCCATCAAAAATTAATGGAAGGGGGTGACAATTTCATAGCAACATGAAATCTAAGTGTTACAAGGGTCCTTTGAAATCATCTAGTCTACTCTTCATTTTACAGAGGAAGCCACTGAGATCCAGGTGAGATGACGGGCCCAGGAGCTCGCAGTCGGGGCTTGGCTCTACTAGGTCTCAAGCAAGTTATCTGATGATTCATTGCCTCAGTTTCCTCACAGAGATTCTAAGAATTGGATGAGATAATTCATCCAAAAATAATTAGCACAGTGCCTGGCACAGAATGAATATTAGCCACTGATTTACTCACATTACTATTATTTCCCAGATAATTTTTTGCTAAGTTTCACTCTTCATTGCACCTGGCTCTGTCCTTATGTCACCAACAGTATGCTCAAACCTGGGCCTCAGAAGCTGCCTTATAATTGGAGGGTATGATGTATTTTTGGGGGATGTGATGATCTTATTTTTCCATATATTCAAAGCCTCCAGAGGTTCAGAAACCTCATGAACAAATTATCCCAACAGGTTGCTCCTAGGTTCCAATTATCATATAAGTTAAAAGCCAGATTTTTAAAACAGAGTTGAAAATGTTTCCCTTATAAGCCAGCTGCATACTTAAGATCACAGAGATGCTGTCTTGATGCTCTGTTTCTGTTAGAGATGTTTGGACAACCCGGGGCCATTATCTGCAAGTGTTATCTTCTCATTTACTGACTTCACTGCCTGGAATGTCCTTTCCTGAGACAGCCTTCCTTGAAGGTGGTGGCACTCCATCAGGCCGCTGGGGATGTCTGCGCTTTCTCTCAGGGAAGGTCACTGTCCAACACATCAGCCCTCTTTGGGCCTGTCTTAGGAAATCTGCTGTTTGTTCTTTCCTCCAGGAAGGAGGTGGGCAGGAAGGAGCTCTTGACTTGGCTCACAGCTGTCTAACAAGAATAGCTAATGCTTCCTGAGCACGTATTATGTGCCAGGCTTTGCTTTAAGTATTTTACATTTATTTTCTCCTTGAATCTTCATAGCAATCCCATGAGTTAGGTATTATTAGTAGTTTCATTTTGCAGATGGAGAAATTGAGGCACCCAGAAGTTAAATACCTACTAAAGAGACAGGGTGCCCTCCCAAGTGTTCAAGCCAGGTTCCAACTCCCAGACCTATGCCCTGCAGTGTACAACACTGTCTCATCCACAAATTGTGTGTCTGCTCCTGGGCAAAACAACCAGGTGTTCATTCAAAACAGAGTTCAAACCTGGCCCAACCTCACAGATCCTGGTTGATGTCATATTACAGACAATTACAGACATAGTTAGCCCCCATCCCCACCTCTTCACAATTTATTCCCTCTTGTCCCCCTCACCTTAGGTAGCTGCTGCCATGGGGACTAGGATGTATATTTCCCTTGAATATTTCTGTATTTTAACTACAAATGCATGTACCTGCATATAATACATAGAATTATTTGGGGGTGTTTATGTGTTATATGGTACATAAATGGTACTATACTCAATGGGTTGTTTTACAACTTAAAAAAATTAAACATTATATTTTTGAATTCACATTATGTATACCTAGTTCATTCATTTTAACTGCTGTACAGTGTTACAATATATAATTATACTATAGATTATTTTTGTCACTTCCCCTATTGATAAACAATACTGCTGTGAACATTTAACGTGTCCTTAAATACAATATATATGTGAGAATTTCTTTCTTTTTTTGTTTTTGAGACAGACTCACTCTGTTCCCCAGGCTAGAGTGCAGTGGTATGATCTCGGCTCACTGCAACCTTCGCCTTCCAGGTTCAAATGATTCTCCTGCCTCAGCCTCCTGAGTAGCTGGGATTACAGGCGCCCACCACCATGCCTGGCTAATTTTTGTATTTTTAGTAGAGACGGGGTTTCGCCATGTTGGCCAGGCTGGTCTTGAACTCCTGGCCTCAAGCAATCTGCCCACCTCGGCCTCCGAAAGTGCTGGGATTACAGGTGTGAGCCATCACGCCCAACTGATGATTTTGTTTTCTTTTTTTCTTTTTGACAGGGTCTTGCTCTGTTGCCCAGGCTGGAGTACAGTGGCACAATGTTTCCCAGGCTCAAGCGATCTTCCCATCTCAGCCTCCTGAACAGCTGAGACTACAAGCACGCCCCACCACACCCAACTAGTTTTTGTATTTTTTTGTAGAGATGGGTTTCATCATGTTTCCCAAGCTTGTCTCTAACTCCTGAGCTCAAGGGATCCACCCACCTTGGCCTCCCAAAGTTCTGGGATTACATGAGTGAGCCACTGCGCCAGGCCATGTGAGAATTTCTTTAGGTGTATGTCTAAGAGTGAAATTGTAAGGCATGCACATTATTAACCTTACCATTATGATATTGCTTAATTGCTCTTTAAAATGAGTGCCAGTTTAGACTCCCAGGAGAAAAAGGTAAGAGTTTGGATTTCTCCCAATTCTTGTCAACACCTGATATTCCTAGACCTTAGCATTTTATGTTTTAACTAGTACAGGTAGAGCTTTTTTGTTCATGCATTTTACACGCCATTTTTCTGTTTATAATTTTAAAAATTAGTTTTGATTAAAGTAAAAGGATATGATAAAAAAATCAAAGTAGAAAAGCACATTCAATGAAAAGTGAGTCCACTCCCCATTTCTGACTCTATCCCTTAGTTTTCCTTCCCAGGGGGGAAGGAACCTATTTTTTATGTATCCCTTCAGAGATATTCCATGCATCTACAACATACATGTATGTGTGCATACACACCTACATGGCTCCATACCTTGTTTTTTGATTTAACACAAGATCTTGGAGCCTTTTTTCAATTCATTATATTTGTGTTTACTTCATTTTAAAATGGCTCATTAAAAAATCTTCTCCCTTTATGTGTGTCTCTGTACAGAGATAGAACACTTCCATTTTCCAGCATTATGGAAACCAGTGTCCTCATCTGGATGCTGGCTTTTATTACTCATACCTTGAGACAGCCAACAGGGAGCTGCCTCCTAACCTCTCTTTCTGACTAGACCATTCTAGCCAAAGTCATGCAGTTATCCAGATGATTCAGACAGGAAGTCCTTACTCAGGTAATTTTTGTAAAAGCAAAGATTGGTAATGACAGTGGTAATGACAAAAATTATAAGAAATAACAGAAGTTTATTGTCTTGGCATAGAAAAAATGCAAAATAATTACTTTAATGTTAATAACATGGGCCTTCTTAAGCACTTACTATTCCTAGGCCTTGTATTTTACTTACATTATATTTTTAATCCTCTCGGCATTTCTGTGAGTGATATTGTTGAGGTGATATGTTGTCATCACCTCCATATTATAGCTGTAGAAATTGGGGCTCAAGCACTTCAATAATTGGCCTAAGGTCTCAAAGCTGGTAAAAATTAGTATGGGACAGGATTGAAACCTGGGTTGATGTGACACTAAAGCTTGTGCTCTTAACGACTGCCATATGGCTCCACACACACATCTAATTTAGTTCACTTATAATTACAAGGGGATATATTTTTAAGTGTCCTAAATATGTCAATTTATATATTCATTTTTATAACTATAGTGGTTATTAAATATTTTAATATCACCCCAGCAACCAATTTTATTGTTCATTACTCTCTCAAACCTGAGTGATATTCCAGTTAAATGAAACCAGTCATTCTTACTGAAATAAACCTTGTGTTTTCCAGCCTACCAGTAGATACTTTGGTTCTAGAAATGCTGAGAAAAGTCCTCATGTCATTCCGTTCTATTTTGCAGTGGTTCTGCTAAACAATTATAGAGCAAGTCCAGGCGTGGTGGCTCACGCCTGTAATCCCAGCACTTTGGGAGGCAAAAGTGGGCAGATCACCTGAGGTTGGGAGTTTGAGACCAGCCTTACCAACATGGAGAAACCCCACGTCTACAAAAAATACAAAATTAGCCGGGTGTAGTGGCACATGCCTGTACTCCAGACTGGGCAATAAGAGCGAAACTCAGACTCAAAAAAAAAAAAAAATTATAGAGCAATTACTACGTAGCCACTAATGGGAAAACAGTAACAAGGAGACAAAAAGGATAGGAAACTCCAGGATTTTTCTAGAGTCTCTGATCACTGACTGAGTCAACAGAGATGGGAGACTTAAAGTCTCCATTCTGCTCTCTACCTCTGCAGAGACACCAATCCCTCTTTTTCCTTGAAAAGGAAAGAAAACCACCTCCCTCTTCATTATTTTGATTTGCTTCCATCTTTCCCATTTCTCTTTGACTTGACCCCCACACCCTGAGATTTAGCTATCGACAAGGTAATATTCTGCTTTTGATTTTTTCTCCATTCTTTTTTTTTTTTTTTTTTTTTTGAGGCAGAGTCTGACTGTCACCCAATCTGGAGTGCAGTGGCGTGATCTCAGCTCACTGCAACCCCCGCCTCCTGGTTCAAGCAATTCTCCTGCCTCAGCCTCCCAAGTAGCTGGGATTACAGGCTCGTACCACCACACTCAGCTAATTTTTGTATTTTTAGTAGAGACTGGGTTTCACCATATTGGTCAGGCTGGTCTCAAACTCTGACCTCGTGATTCTCCCACCTTAGCCTCCCAAAGTGCTGGGATTACAGGCATGAGTCACAGTGCCCGGCCCTCCATTCTTAACTAAGGACAGAATACAGCCCCAAGCAATGGTAGTTTCTGCAATTTTTGTGAAGCTATGCTTTGTAACGGGGCTAGAGATGGTGGAGTGGAGGAATGAAGGAAAGGACAAATACTGCTGTGCATGATAAGACGAAGTATGAGCACTGTTGTAAAGAGGTAGCCTTGTGAACTGTCAATCTAAATAACAAACAGAGGGCATTGCAATTCCCCTTTGCAATGTCCTACTCCTGAATAAATATCTTTAGAATAGGGTGTTACAAAAATCATATTTACTCGGAAATAGGGCATTGCAATGGGAATATGTGTGCCATAGTAAACTATGTGCATATTCAAGGAGGTAAGATAAGATAAAAGGTTTTAAAGGAAAAATGAAGAGGATTACATAATTGTTTTGAAATGATTATTTTTGGCTACAAGGATCAATAACGAGGGTGATGTCAGTCCGACACTGGACAGGCAGTTACTGGGTAGATGTCCTCGCAGTAGCTCTTACCGACATTTTGGGCTGGACAATTCTTTGTTGTGGGGGCTGTCCTGTGGAATGTAGAATGTTTAGCAGGATCCCTGTCCTCTCTCTACCCATTAGATGCCAGTAGCATCCTCTGCAGTCATGACAATCAAACATGTTTTCAGTCATCTCTGGCTGCCCCTTAAAGGGCAAAATTGTCCTCAGTTGAGAGCCACCGCCAAAGCTGTTCCCTCTGCCTGGCACACTCTTCCCCTAAAGATTCATATTTCCACCCCCGTCACCTCCCACAAATCACTGCAGACCTAACCATGATGAGCCTCCTCTATCACCTTTTTTAATTACTGCAAACTGTTCCTCTCCTAATTCTCTGAGCCCCCTTACCCTTCTCTACTTTTTTATTTTTATGATCATCTAATGTACTTATTTTTATGTGTTTATATTTGTTGTCTCTCACTACAATGTAAGCTTCTTAAGGGATCAATTTTCTTTGCCTATATTTCCTATAGCACCTAGAGCATTTCCTCACACATGGTTAAACAGTAATAAAAATACTTACGCAAAAGGTATAGATGAAAAGTCCAGCTCTTACTCCTGTTCTCTGTGCTAGTTCTTCACTCCCAAATCAAGTAACTGCTTTTATCAGTTATTAGTGTATCCTTTCAGAGTTTTTTATGCAAAATCAAGCAAGTAGGAACATATATTTCTATTCCTAATTTTTAAAACCAAAAGTTGGCACATTTAGACACCATTCAGCACCTTCCTTTTTTCATTTAAGCTTATATACACTATGAGAATAGTTTTTCTGTCTAGAAAGATTTTTGCTTTCCTGTTTGAACTCTTCCTGTGGTTGAAACTTGGAGATTCACAGCCTAGTAAATACTGGCCTGACTTTCCTGTCCTTTCACCAAGAGAAAAGTTGATTTTCCCGTTAAACTTGAATTCAGATTTCAGCCAGACCCCAGGCAGTCAGCAGGTCTGCCTGCCTTGTTTCCTGTATGAGAGCTATTCATTGACTCAAGTCCATATGTCATTTGATTATTTTGGATTATGTGACAAGCTTTTTAAATTTTCTTTTTGATATAAATTAAATTGGTTGCCTCTAGGACAGGGCTGAGGATTGGTAGTTCTTGGAAATCAGCCAACCTGTGAGTGTAGGGGGGTCCCTGGGGATGCAGACAGTGTTAACCTGGACCCTTTGAATAAGAATTCCCCAGGGTGTTCTGGACAGCCTTTCCAGCAGGAGCTGCAGGAGGGGACCCAGGCGGGAGAAGCTCCTCACACAACCTCCACTGCCCTGGAGGTGACCTAGATATTCATTGAGAAATGGCTCCTCTGGATTTCTGTGCAGAGGGAGAAAGGCTTTTTCTGCCTCGTTTTTACATACGGTGGTCCTCCACCTACCTTGAAAGGCAAAAACTGGGAGGCCCAGGGAGATAGCTAGTTGCTTGAGGAGTCCAAATGTACAAAAGGTCCAAGATGAAAAATCTGGCCTGGGGCCAGTGGTGTGACTCTGTGATGAGCATTTTATTCTGCAGCCACAAATGAATGGTGTATGTTTGAAAATGAAGTACAAGTGATTATTACTTGAGAGGTCTTAAAACATTTAGCTCTCAACTTATCAGGCCTCCATGTATGACATTTCACATTAGCCAAAACAGATGGAATTTTTAAAGACCTAAAAGATAAAATACGCAACAACCTTCGAAATTGTAACAGAGAATTAGAATGACAGATCACTACTGGTTAAGAAAAGCTATTATCTTGGGTGTACATACAAAAGACCCTCTTCTCGTTTGGGAGGGACATGTTCAGGTCACTATAGTCAAACATTATTTTTCTCTCTTTAGTTCCAGAAAGGCTAACAAGAAGTTGCGGCAGACAAAAAGAACAGCTGGATCATGCATCTTTCAAATGGGAAAAACTTGTACCCTTAATCACAGATGAACCCGTGAGGAAATACTTTAGAAAAGATTGAACTCATCCTTTCACAGAATATGCAATCTAATCAGCACTCTGAGAAAAGCAGAGAGGAAGGATTAGAAATAATAGTCTGTGTTTATTTTTGTCTGGGATCTATGGAAATGTAGGTTTATGACTTGACTTGAGCTCTCACAGTTAAAATATATGGCGTATAGAATAGTACTTGCTGCCAGGTCTGGCCCGGCCTCATTCGATTTCACAAGGTAAGTGGCAGGCTGTGTATCCACTGGAATTAGCTATGGTTTGCTGGGAAAAGAAATATCTATTAGTTTAGGTCTTCTTTGCTTTTTTATTTTAAAATATACATTAAATACATTTCAGGATACATTAAAACACATACATGAAGTAAACTAGTAATGCTTATTTCAAAGTCAAAAACAATATTCTATTTCTTTTTTCTTTTTCTTTTTTTTTTTGAGACAGAGTCTCGTTCTGTCACCCAGGCTGGAATGCAATGGCTTGATCTCGGCTCACTGCAACCTCTGCCTCCCAGGTTCAAGCAATTCTCCTGCCTCAGCTATCCGAGTAGCTGGGACTACAGGCACGTGCCACCATGCCCAGCTAATTTTTTGTATTTTTAGTAGAGATGGGGTTTCACCATGTTGGCCAGGCTGGTCTTAAACTCCTGACCTTGTGATTCGCCCGCCTTGGCCTCCCAAAGTGCTGAGATTACAGGTGTAAGCCACTGCGCCCAGCCTCTATTTCTTTTTTGCAATTTGATCTCAGATATTCTGTAGTGTGTTTTGGGTGGGGGGAAATCTAGGTTGTTTTCTTTTTCCTTTTTTAGAGACAGGGTCTCAGGGTCTCACTCTATTGCCCAGGCTGGGGTGCAGTGGTGCCATCATAGCTCACTGCAGACTTGAACTCCAGGGTTCAAGGAATCCTTCCTGCCTCAGACTCCCAAGTAGTTGGGAATACAGGTGCACACCACCACGCCCAGCTAATTAAAAAAAAATTATTTGTAGAGACAGGGTTGCCCAGACTGGTCTCAAACTCCTGCCTCTAGCAATCCTCTCGCCTCAGCCTCCCCAGTAGCTGAGATTACAGGCTTGAGCCACCATGCCAGGCTAGGTACTTTTTTAAAAACAACTTTTAGAGATATGATTCCTATACAGCTCACCCATTGAAAGTGCACAGTTCAATGGTTTTTAGTATTTTCAGAGTTGTGCAACCATCACCAAAATCTAATTTTAGAACATGTTCATCATCCCAAAAGGAAATTTCATGTCTATTGAGCAATTACTCCCCACTTCGTCTACTCCCCCAATCCTTGGCAACCATGAATTTAGTTTCTAACTCTGTGATTTGCCTATTCTAGATATTTCAGATAAATGGAGTCATGCAATATCTGGTATTTTGTGTCTGGCTTCTTCCACTTAGTATGTTTTCAAGGTTCATTATGTTGTAGTATGTGTCAGTACTTCATGCCATTTGATGGTTGTCTAACATTCCACTGTGTGAATAACTGCACTTTGTTTCTCCATTCATCATGTGATGAACAACAAAAAGTTGTTTACACTTTTTGCCTATTGGGAAAAATGCTGCTAGGAACATTTATGTACAAGTTTTAGTGTGGATATTTGTTTTCATGTGTTTGGGTATATACCTAGGAGTGGAAATGCTGTCTCATATATGGTAACTGTAGGTTTAGCATTTGGAGAAGCTGCCAAACCATTCTCTGCTTTTTAAAATTTTTTATTTTTTTGGAGATGAGGTCTTGCTCTGTCACCCAGGCTGGAGTGCAATGGTGTGATCATGGCTCATTGCAGCCTCAACCTCCCACGCTCAAGCAATCCTCCTGCCTCAGCCTCCCAAGTAGCTGGGACCACAGGCACGCACCACCACGCCTGGCTAATACTTTTTATTATTTTCATAGAGACGGGATCTCTTTATGTTACCCAGGCTGGTCTTGAACTCATGGGCTCAAGTTATCCTCCTGCCTCAGCCTCCTAAAGTGCTGGAATTCCAGGCGTGAGTCACTGCACCTGGTCTGTTCTCTGCTCTTTAAGAGTGATAACTATGGCATTTTACCCAGGGGTTTGTCAGGATTTGAGTATAGAGCACATATTTGATTCAGCTGGTTCACAGTTGTATTTTATCCTTCCCATCCCCATTCCCAATTGTTTCATTTGTTCAATGTTTACTGAGCTGGTTGCCAGTATTGGAGGATTACAATAAGAAGAAAACAAGATAAACAGTTACTACAGTTCCCTGGGACATAGAAACTCACACTGGGCCATGTTGACCTATGCCTTACCTTGTGTTCTCTTGGTGGTAAAACTTAAATTTCAAACATCACTCTAACAAAGTCTAAGGACAATCAACATTTTTACTCATCTCCTAAATAATACAAGAAACTAGGCATGCTTAAATTTCCTTCTGCATCCTCTTCTTTAATTTTCTACATTTTAATCAAGTGTTTTATTTCTACCTTGTTTTATAAGTCAATATTTATTTAGCACTAGTAACACTTAACAACTGATATCTTTGCTCACTATTGCAACTGGCTTCCCTTACCTTTTTTCTGGATTCATTTCCTTTTTTCTGAGATATATTTGTTAGTAATTTTTTCGGAATGAATCTGGTCACATTTTACCTTCCTTTTTTTTTTTACTTTATTTATTTATTTATTTTTATTTTTTTGATACAGTCTTGTTCTGTCATCCAGGCTGGAGTGTAGTGGTATGATCTTGATTCACCACAACTTCTACCTCCCAGGTTCAAATGATTCTCGTGCCTCAGCCTCCCAAGTAGCTGGGATTACATGTGCATGCCACCACACCCGGCTATTATCTTCATTCTTGAATAATTGTTTGTCTAGTATATTAAGAGCAATAGGCCAGGCACGATGGCTCACACCTGTAATCCCAGCAATTTGGGATGCCCAGGCAGGAAAATTGCTTGAAGCCATTAATTTGAGACCAGATTCGGCAACATAGCAAGACCCTATATCTACAAAAAATTTAAAAAATTAGCCAGGCAAGTTGGTGTGCACCTGTAGTCTCAGCTACTCAGGAGGCTGAGGTGGGAGGATAACTTGAACCTAGGAGCTTGAGGTTACAGTGAGCCATGACTGTAACTCTGCATTCCAGGATGATCAACAGAGTGAGACCCAGTCTCAAAAATAAATAAATAAAAAGATCAATAGCACTGTCTAGCTGCTGTCTCAATGTTCAGATCAGTCTTCACAATGGTCAACTGTGCCCAGTTCCTGCCTTTTCTTCTCTATCACCTTCATTGTTAAATCTCTGTTGCTTAACACAATTAAAATGAAATTCTCATCATGTCTTAGTCTAACGTGTCAGGTGGCTCTCTTGAGTAGCTTCCCTCCAACCAGTGCCTCAGAGATCCTTGCTCTTTTCATTTTATGATTCTGCCACACTGAGTTCTTTCCAGGGAGTCTATTGGCTATTTAGCATGTTTGTGTGTATGTGTATGTGTATGTGTGTGTGTTTTTTCAGACAAACCTAGAAGTGGTGCACATTACTTCTATTATATCATGTTGGCCAGAAATCCAATTGCATAGCCCCAAAGGAAGTTGAGAAATATAGTCATCCTCTTCGCCCAGGAGGAATGTTTAGTGAATTCATGGCATTACCTCTGTCACATTATGACATAGAATTCTTGGTTGGCAGTTATTTTTTCTCAGCACTTTAAAGATTTTATTTCATTTTCTTTTGGCATCTGTTGTTCATGAGAAACTCATGGTCAGTCTGATTGTTGTTTTTCTGTTGATAATTTGATAATCTGTCTTTTCTCTCTGGTATCATTTAAGATTCTTCTATTTGTCCTTGATGGTCTGCTATTTTGCTCTCATGGGTCTCTTTGTAGATTTGTTTTTATTTATCCTGACGAGAAGTTGATGTGCTTTTTTAATCTGAGAAAACTTTTAAAACAATCTGGGAAATTCCAAGTCAAGATATCTTTGAATATTGATTTTCTGCCATTCTATTTTTTCCTTCAGGAACTTTTAGACCTATTTTCCATGTCTCTTAACATCTTGTTCATATTTTCTATGTTTAATCTATTGTTTAACTTGTCTGTTGAGTTTTTTTATTTTAGTGAGAATATTTGTTATTGTCTGGGATATATACATACTTGTTTTTTTCCCAAATCATCCTGTTCTTTTGCTCTTACTTTGTGAATTATATTTCTTCATCTCTCTGAACATTTTAAAGATTTATTTTGAGGGTCCTTCAGACTAATTTTCAAATTAAAATTACTCTACGATCTGTAGTTTGTTGGGTGTGAATTATCCTATTTCTTAGGTCTATGGGCTGGGTTCCTTGAATCTCTTTTTCCATGAGAGTCACATGTGTGCGTTAGAGTTGTTTCATAGCATTCTCTGCTCGGGCCCTATATTCACCAGTTCTATTTTTTAATGTTGCCCAGGCTGGACTTTGAACTCCTGGGCTCAAATAATCCCCCTGCCTCAGCCTTCTGAGTAGCTAGAACTACAGGCATGTGCCACCATGTCTGGCTTGATGCAACTTTTGTTTTACTTTTTGGTTTGGGGTTTCTTAATGGCAAAGATAGTATACAATTCGGAGCCCATGCTCAGAAAGGCTTGGAGGTCCGGTTTCCTGAGAATGACCTATATATACTTTCTAATTAGAGAGAATTTTGCTAGAGGAAATAGAAGAATTTAGCTAGAAAAGTAAAGCATGACATTTAATAATGGATTCTTGAGTTAGATTGACTTAAGTTCAAGTTCTGGCTTTATCAGTTAGCAGCTATGTGACTTCATTAAAGTTATCTAATTTTTCTGAGCATACATTTCCTCATTGTAAAGTGGAATATATTCACTTCTTAGCTCATGGATGTTAATCACCATTAGTTATGATTTCTAGCTGCAGATCAAGGACAAAGGAAAATTTCTTTGTACCAAGTACCCTAGCCCAAGCAGGAAGACCTACTGAAGGAGCAGGTCAAGGGAAATATCTGTAAAAGTTGGAGAAATGCCCTCCAATTGTCAGCATCAGGAAAGTGTGAAGGGTGAAAGGTAGGAACACTTAAGACATGGCTGTCTCTCCTGCTGTGTGGTCATTATTCCTTACTGTCTTCCCCTAGCCTCTCAGTCAACAGAAACCATGTTGGTCAATGGTAGCGGCGTCTAAGGTATCAATCTTCATCATCACCAGTGCAATCTGCCTAAGGGCAGAGGACTTTTAAAAAGTGCTAAATGAATACTATAATCATTTCAGGATAACTATTATTGAGTTGAAAAATATGAGATAAAAACAAAGTAAATCACTTTTATTATTTGAACTTTAAAATTTTTAATTTACTTAAATTTTATCTCATTGTTATTGTGATTCTTAAAGTGACTTCATTGTTTGGAAATCTAAAATTTGCTTACTATTTTCTTTCTATTTTACTTTTTTCTTGTGTTCCCACCTCTATTTCAATGCAACTTTTCCCTAAGCATCTCTGTACCATGTTTGTCGGTGTAAAGGAGGGTTAGACAAAAAGAAAGAAAGAAATAAAGAAAAAAAGGAAGGAAGGAAAACACACTGGTTTTACATAAGCATTAATACATGTTTCACATGCTGATAAAGTACAGTACTGCACTAATCTAGTTGAGTCTTTCTTAGTCGTCTGCCACCTGGTCTGTATCCTGAGTTATCCTTGAATTCCAGTTTACAATGGCTGACCCATTTAACCTCCCCATAAGGTTAAAACCCAGATATAAGAGGCCTCACTGCTATTCAACTTGTCAAAGAAGGTTGAGTTTGACCAGGACCCTATCCTTCTAAGGTGGAATCTGGGAAATATCCAAGCACTTCCAAGTGATAATGCAAGGAATAGACTCCTCAGCTATTGACCAGCTTTGCCCCAACAGTCTTCACTCCCTCCTGGCATGAGAAAAGCAAAAGTCTGACAAATTAAGCCTCAGCGTCTAAGTTTTAGAGAAGGTCTATGGAAATAATTTTCTTTCCTATTTTTAATGCTTCATAACTCTGATTATGTCATGAATAATGCTTACTTCATGTCTAATGGGGCCAACATCATGTATGATGGCACTTTATCTGAGAAGGCATAAAACTGGAGCCAGAAATCATTACCAAGAATGCAAAGCAAATTTGAAAAATCAGCAAAGTTTAAAATGAAATGTTCCTAGTTGATTTCATGTGCTACTTGCCTAATGACACTGTAACAGATGACTTTAACTAAATCTAGAGCTGCTGGTGCAGCATGGAGAGTCACTTTTTCAACTCTTCATGTAGTACCACAAGGATCAGGATGATGCTTTTGCATATACCTGGGCACAGCTGCAGCTCAAATGTGTGAAACTTCCCACAATGTCATGGGCACCTGCTGTTTTTGTCCGCCCAGCATTCATTCCCCTCTCTTCTGGTAACAGAACCAGCTTCTCTTTGGGGGAATTCCCTCTTCCATATGGGTGGGCCCTTTTGGTAAGACTGCCCTGCCATCCCCTAGTTAAGTGATGGCCACAAGACCCAAGCCTGGCCCATCAGGTGTTCTCTCGAGTGGAGTCTGTAAAACCAAGACGGTGGTTATTGATTCCTCTAGACAGAGGCCCCCTGAAGAGACTGCCCTTAGAGCCTGGAGCTACTCCAGTCCTAATCCTTCAGCTTTTCTAATATTTCCCCCATTAAATTATTTTATCCTCTTGTTAACATTGTTAATTCACTTCTGTTGCTTGCAGCAAAAACCCAAATTGACACACCAATACATACTTCCTGGTATGGCAGGCTGGCGCTCTCCCACCAAACCCTCCTTCAGAAGGAAAGGGTGCTTTTACACCTTCTTAGAGCAGAATGTCTGAAGGGGAAGCTCTGACTTGGAACAACCAGTCATAGAAAAGACTTCTCTGACAATATGACATTTGTTTGTAAGTAAATGGCAGAGGAGTGCTCCAGTTGTGGTGCATTTTCTTGCTTAGAAGGAGTGCTAGGGAAGATAGTCCATGCTCTGGAATCAAACTGCCTGTCCTCAAATCCCGGCTTTGTGACTCAACTAAACCTCCGTTCCTTTATCTGTTAAAAGAGAATAGTTGCATCTACTTTTAGGGTAGTTAAAAATTAAATAAGATAATTCATGTAAAGTGTTTAACACCATGCTTGGTACATATCGATCCTCAACAAAGTGAGTTCATTGTGACAATATGCTTAAAATACACTTTTCTAGGTTTCCTTTAATTTGGTCTGTATGGCAGCTCTTTGGGATAATAGGATCAAGTAAACGTGATGTCCCTCAGGTGCAAAGATAGAATGTGACCCACTATCAATTGGATATGCACTTAGAATTATTTAACTAGTAGTGATTGTGAGAGCCTTGAGTCAGAAACTGTTGAAATGAGCCTTGAGATAGAGCTCTCTCTATTTAATTACTATCTATTACAGTCAGCCCTCCCTGTCCATGGGTTCTGCAGCCAAGGATTCAACCAACCACAGAGAAAAAAAATTTGAAAAATAAAAAATAAAAAATAGCAATACAACAATAAAAAATAATACAAATAAAAAACCAATACAGTATAATAATTATTTACACAGCATTTACATTGTATTAGGTATTATAAGTAATTAGAGATGATTTAAAGTATAAGAGAGGATATGCGTAGGTTAAAGGCAAATACTATGCCATTTTATATCAGGGACTTGAGCATCCATGGATTTTGGTATGTGGGGGAGTTGGGTCTTGGAACTAATACCATGTGGATATCCAGGGACAACTGTACATTCGCTCTTTCTTTTTTACATTATCCCCTTTCATTCCTCTTTCTTCCTCACCTCTTTTTAGTCACAATCTCATAGCTGAACAGCAACTCGGAATCAAGAAATAGTTACTAAGAGTCAGGCCCTGTCCATACAGATGAATTAGGAGGATTTCTGTGCTCAAGGCCTCAGTCTGGTTCTCACCTTCATTTCCAGCATTTTCACCAACAATTCAGCCTCTCAGGAACTCTTTTCTGAATGGTTGAAAGGACTTCCTAACTGACCTTTCACTTCTCTCTCCACTTCTTTCTTCCACCTTTCGAATCTCTCTGCTACATCAATCTCCCTGAAATTCAGCTCTCACCACCCATTTCTGCAAACCCCCTCTCGCCACATCGCGCCACATTACCTACCAAATAAAGCCAACAGTTTTCTTTCTGGTGTGTGGGATCCTCCACAATATGGCGTCACCTTTCCTTCTCTCCTTCCTCCTGTTCCCCATGGCCCTGACCATCATCTGTCCTTCTCCAGCAGGCTCTGCATTCCCTGTCCAGCTTTTGATCCATTTGCAATCCCCTCCTCACATGGGCCAAAACCCTGCCCATTCTATAAGGCCAGGAATAAATGCCACTTTATAATTTGTCCTTGTTCCCCAAAGCCTGTAAAAGCTCTTCCTCCCCTCAGCCCCTACAGCTCATTGTAACTCTGTTTCAGCTTTATAGGACTCTGTCTTGTTTCATAGCTATTTAGGTAAGACAGGAAGAACTTTCTGCCTGTGAAAAGGAGACACTGAAATGTACTTCCAAGGAAGGAGGGAAGAATTTAGCTTTCTCTGCAAGTTTTGAAGAAAGAGATCCATCTTTGAGGGAAATTTTATATGAGGTCTTGTCTGGAGGTCAGTCAATGAACTGATAGCTGCCAAAGGGTCTGGGTAATTAAAATTCTAGTAAATTTCTTGAGACAGTTTTAATTCCTTGAGACAGCACATGCATGTAGATGCATAGGGAGAACACTAGAACAGGTTCTATTGAAGGAAACTAAGAACTATCATGGAGCTGTTTTCACTTTGCCGAAGGAAAGAGTAGCCAGGCCTCCTAGAGACTGGGCTGTTTGGGGGTTCTCAATACCTTGTTGGGACTAGGTAAATTATTTTTCCTTCTTCTACAGTGATTTAGATCTTGGGATCCCAGTCCAATTCATTTCCTGGTTCTTTGCAGAAACCTTGAGTATGTGGGTCCCTATCAGGAAACAGTGTGAAAGAGGGTAGATATTGGATTGCCAGCGCTCTTCACATGTGTTATGTGCTTAACTTGCATATCCACACATAAGGCATAAATCATTTCCTCCATTTTTTAAAATGCCAAAATATTAGAAGTTTAGTGACTGGTTCAAGATTACTGAATAAGTGTTGAAATGGGTATTCAAACTGAGGTCATACTCTTTCTAATTCCATTCAAACCTCTCCCCACCCCTTTCTTGTCATCAGTTCTCCTTTTGGACTTTCTCTCCCATATGGCCCTAGAACTAACCTGTTGGCTCAACTACCACCAATTTCTCATTGCCATATAAATCTGAGGCCTGTCCTTCACCTTCTCCCAGAATCAAAGGAGATTTTTGTGTGTGTGTCCCATTCTTTCAGGGCTACGTTATTAGCCAACCCAGAGAAGATTACAAGCTAAACTTCAGTGATCTGCTATGACTCAAAGTCTATTATCTACCCGTGATTGTGGCTTTATTCATTTTTCCTTTAGTTCTATTCATTTTGCTTTATATATTTTAAAGTTTATGTAAGTAGGCATATACAAATTTAGGATTGTAAGGTCTTTCTGATGAATTAACTCTGTTATCATTATAAAATGTTTCTCTTTATCTCTGATAATATTTCTTGTCTTGAAGTCTATTTTGTCTAATAATAAAGCCACACCAGCTTTCTTATTATTAGAATTTGCATAATGATCTTTTTCCATTCTTTTACTTTCAGTATCTCTAAGTCCTTATGTTTAAAGTGTGTTTCCTGAAAACAGCATATAGTTGACATTGAGTTGTTTTTGTTTAAAAATCAAATCTAGGCCGGGTGTGGTGGCTCAGGCCTATAATCCCAGTACCTTGGGAGGCCAATGCGGGTGGATCACCTGAGGTCAGGAGTTCGAGACCAGGCTGGCCAACATGGTGAACCCCACCTGTACTAAAAATACAAAAGTTAGCTGGGTGTGGTGGTGCACACCTGTAATCCCGGCTGCTGGGAAGGCTGAGGCAGGAGAATAGCTTGAATGGGGAGGTGGAGGTTGCAGTGAGCCGAGATCGCGCCATTGCATTCCAGCCTGGGCAACAAGAGTGAAACTCCATCTCAAAAAAAAAAAAAAAAAAATTCTGATAATATCTTTTAAATGGAGTGTTTAGTTCATTAACCTTTTATATTGTATAAAATTTAAGGTATACAACATGATGTTTTGATCCATTCATTAACATTTAATGTAATTATTGATAAAGCTGGATTTATGTTTCCCATCTTGCTCTTTTAGGGTTTGGGGTTTTTCTTTTCTTTTCTTTTTAAAGAATTGCATTTGAATAGGAAACTCCTGGATACCATGCATCTAACCCTATTTGGTAATATTTTAGACAATCATAACGGATGAAGTAAAAGGGTCCTTCTGACATCTGCTACATGTTGCCAAGTACGCATTTGAACTTTTTGCTTATAAGTAAAGGAATGCCCTAATTATTTACACTTAGGTCATTTTCAGTTTTTACTTCCAGAAATGGTACCTTAAAGATCATCTTCACACATAGCCTTTTCCTCCTGTTTTGGTCTGACATAATACGATAGAGTTCCAGAAGGAGGATCATTGGGTCAAAAATATTTAACATTTATAAAGTTACTGTATTGTTTTCCAAATGGGTGGTACCAATTTACCATGCAATCAGCAATGTATGAGAGAACATATTTTGCCACATCTTTACCAGTATTGAATGTTCCCAGTTAATTAAAATTTATTGTATTTGTAGATCTAATTATACTACAATTTCTGGGATTATATTTAGTATATCTTAAAATTTTGATGTGCTATGAGAACCTCCAGAGCAGTAGGGAAAAATATAAAATATCCTATTTATTATGCTGAGAATTCTAAGAAGGTTTTTATCTAGGCAGAGTGAAAAATTGTGGAGTAGATCTAGGGAGACTGAAAAATTCCCTGGTTGGTTCCTGAAGAACACCATCACTACTTAAAAGACCTCTCTATCCTCTCTCCATCAAAATCTCATGCCAAATCTGCATTCTACTTCATTCTAAGGTATTATCTCAAAAGGAATTTGCAAGATGCAAATTTTCATGTACCTAAGGGATAGCTATATGCTTAGAATAGTGACTGGCCCCTCATGACATCAGTGGAAAATGAAAATCTTTACTAATTAGGTGCCTTTGTAGTAAGGAAACATAATGATTTCTATTATGCAATTAAGTATGAGCATTTCTTTTATTATAAACTGCAATTCTTCTTTGTTATGTGAGAGCGAGGACTAATTTTATTTTCAGATCAATAGTTGGTATGCCGAGTTAATAGATGTGCAATGTTAATACATTATAAAATAGCAAATTAGGATGTTTGGGTTTGAGAGCTTTTTTTTTTTTTTTTTGAGACAGAGTCTCACTCTGTCGTCCAGCTGGAGTGCAAAATGGCACAATTTCAGCTCACTGCAACCTCTGCTTCTCAGGTTCAAGCAATTCTCCTGCATTAGCCTCCCAAGTAGCTGGGATTATAGACATGCGCCACCACGCTGGGCTAATTTTGTATTTTTAGTAGAGACAGGGTTTTGCCATTTTGGCCAGGCTGGTCTTGAACTCCTGACCTCAGGTGATCCACCCACCTCGGCCTCCCAAAACGCTGGGATTACAGGCATGAGCCACCGCGCCTGGCCTGGGAGCATCTTTTTAATCAGACCACATGACTATGGCTAGGCTGCTGCTCTGGAGTTTTCTGGATTGCAGAACTCTTCCTGATTGAAGCAGGCCTCCTGAAAAATCACAGTGGGACTTTGAATAAATACTTCCATCTCTTAGGCCTGTCTCATAAAATTGGTGGGGTTCTGAAATATGTTTTCTCAAGGGTTGAAGTGCATATTTATTTTTTTGTCGGGTGGGCTGAGCCAATAATGATTGCAATCAATAAGAAAGTCCTTCATCAGTAGAGTTTTATGATAGCAGCTTTAAAAGTCTCCAGATATGAGATGAACTCAGTTAAGTTTTATTGGTAATTTACCAGATATACTTCATGAAATTTACTCAGAGAATTTCAGAATTCATTTTCACTTGCAACCATTGAAAGCCTCCAAAGATTCCAGGAGGCCCAAACTCATTTCTACCCTGGCCAATATCTGCAGATCTAGCCCACACAGCTGGCTTCCAATTGCCTGTACCTCAGCTCTCACAAATACATTATTTTTTTTGTTTTGTTTTGTTTTTTTGAGATGGAGTCTCGTTCTCTTGCCTAGGTTGGAGTGCAGTGGCACAATCTCAGCTCACTGCAACCCCTGCCTCCCGGGTTCAAGCAATTCTCCTGCCTCAGCCTCCTGAGTAGCTGGGATTATAAATGTACGCTACCACATCCAGCTGATTTTTGTATTTTTAGTAAAGACAGCATTTCACCATGTTGGCCAGGCTGGTCTCGAACTCCCAACCTCAAGTGATCCGCCTGTCTCGGCCTCCCCAAGTGCTGGGATTACAGGCATGAGCCACCGTGCCCAGCTGATCAATACATTTTTTCTTTTGTACTCCAAAGCAATGTATACTCATTGTTGAAAACTTGTAGTTTAAAAATAAGCAAAAGAAAGAAAATAAAAATCATCCAATAAATGTTTTCCTACTTGCTTATCTATATTTTTAAATTTTCAACATTGAATAGATGTTTTTATAATAAGAAAAAAGTTATATTTAATTTTTAAAAATTTCAGAAAGATATACTTCAAAATGTTTATAGTCCTTTTAAGCTTCTTTTTCCCTTTTTGTATACTATATTACTTTTGTAATTGAGAAAAATAGTTTCACAATAAATATTATTAAAAATTAATTCCACCACTCAGAAATAAGCATTGCCAATATTTTGGTGTATATGTTTCAAGTCTTCTTTCCCATGTCTAGCTAGAGTTTTATTTTATTTATTTAAAAAAGACATGTATTCAGTGTTATGATTAAACTATTACATTTAGCAATCCACAGCATGGGCACATTAAAAACTTTTGTTAGAATGCTTTATACTTTTCACAGAACAGAACGGAACAGAACAGAACAGAACAGAACCTAAAATAACCTGCCACAAATACAGTCCTTGAGCTTTTTGTGCATACACGTGAGCATTGTCTAAAACATATCTTCTTTGTAGCAGCTGGGCACTGCCACCACTGTGCTTGGCTGAGTTCACAAATCTGTTGTAACTGGTAGCTTCCCTATCACCTCTTTGGCTCTCCTCTCTTGCCAAGCTTTGTTGCTGGCAGTAATTAAAATCTTCTGCCATTGACACAGTTACTGCTGCTACTGGAAGCACCATACCTACCTTGGTTTCATGATTTGGCAAAGTATTGGCTTCCGCCACCATAGGGACCAAAGCTTCTGCCTCCAAAGTTTTTTCCCTTCACGGGTCCAAATCTGGAGATTGATTGTTGTAATTGCCAAAATCATTGTAGCTTCCACCACCTCCAAAATTGCTCCTATCATTACCAAATCCCTTATAGCCATCTCCACTGCCACCATATCCACCACCAGCACGGTTGCTACCAAAGCCACCATAACCACTAATGTTTCCTCCATGACCAAAGTTGTCATTACCACCAAAACCATCTCCACGACCACCACCAAAGTTTCCAGAATGACTTCAACCTCTTTGGCTGGATAAGGCACCAGCCATCTCTTGCTCCAACAGGGCTTTCCTAACTTCACAGTGTGGCCACTCCCAGGATGGTATTTCAGAACGACAATCTTATCCATGGTTGTCAAAGGTTACAAAAGCAAAGCCCCTTTTCTTTCCACTGCCTTGGTCAGCCGTGATTTCAATATTTCGATTTTCCCATATTGTTCAACATAATCTCTTAGGTGACGTTCTTCAGTGTCTTCTTTAACACCACCAACAAAGATCTTTTTCACAATTAAGTGGGCACCTGGTCTTTGAGAACTTTTTCTTGAGACAGCTGTCTTCGGTTCCACAGCTCTTCCATCCACCTTGCGTAGCCTTGCATTCATGGCCGCATCCACCTCCTCCACAGTGGCATATGGGACAACCCACAGCCCCTGGAGTGCTTGGTGTCTGGGTCTCTCATTAGCACACAGACTCCGAGTGTTCCCAGTTGCTCAGAATGGCTCCTCACACTCTCATCAGTTGTTCCAAAATTCCACCCCCACATGAAGAACTTCCGCAGCTGTCCAAGCTCTTTAAGAGACTCTGACTTAGACAGGACAGCAGTGGGAAGAGACTTTAGCCATGCTTCCTCGGCTCTTCTGTCACTTAGGAGAGCCCTTGGTTCTCAATATTTTGTTCAAGTCCTGAATTCGCATTTCACATAAATCCCAAATACTATTCTCATTCATTTGAGAAGGTTGCTGCTGTTAAGAATGCAGTAGAAGGGATTTATATCCTGGATGGAAGTTTGCACAAAATAGTTTTTTAAAACTCAAACTATGTAGGTTTCCTACAAGTCTTTTTTTCATTTAGTGTGGGGACCAGCTGGAATCAGAAGCAGTAAATACAACTGATTGTAGAATACATTAAATATAGAAAAAAGATCCAGCTACCTGGTGTGCAATCCAACCACCTCAAATGCTAAAACTTTATGTTCAGTCATAATATTTTCCTCTTGGAATGAAAACATCTGAGTGTAATAGTAAAGCAACAGGGACTCACCAAAGAGTGAAGTTATCACTCACCTGCAGAAGAGGAGACATTTAAAAGCACTCTATTCCCTGTAGCCCTCTCTATTATAAAAGTTTCATGATAAATCCATCCCCAGCTAATGCCTAGGGTGATTTAAATATATAGCAGCAGAGTCTCCAGTGGTCAATTGAGGGATAACGAGTTCTGGAACTGCCAAAGTGAACAGAAATCCTCCTGGTTCAAGCTTTTTTTTTTATTTTTGAAGCGATGCACCCATCAACAGTAAGGGAGAGGAATACATGAAAAGAAAGGGAGGCTGAGAGGCTGAGGGAAAGACAGAGGCTAGGCTTTTGTGATTATGGTAATCCAAATATATACCAAGTGGCATGCTGAAAAGTCCCTCTCAACAGGCAGCACACTCCCATGCTGAACATACAAATGAAACATTTCTGATATCATCATAGTGTTGTTCATAAACACAGAAGTATATTTGGTATAAGCAAATCCTTGGATACATTTTTAAAAGTGGATGATAGAAAATTCAAATCTAAAATCTGCCTGTTCCAACACACACACACACACACACACACACTCACTCACTCACACTGTGACTTTCCATCTCTTCACACTTGTACTTTTAAAAATATCAAAACCCTTGAATTTGGAAATCTTCCTTCCCTTCAGTTTCAGATGTCCCGTCTCCTTCCCTCTTTGAATACAATTACCAACTACAATCAGCTTCAGAACTCCTTTCCCTTCAAAATAGGTTTATAATGATTAAAAAATTATTTTTCACTTGTGAAATTTTATCTGTAAGCAACTTTAAACATGCTGTATTTAGGCATGCTTAGCACTAGGAATCTTCAAGAAAAATAAAATATAAGTCTAAAAGCTTACATACTGAGTAGTTTTACTAATTTCTAGACTATAACTTTCTTCAAGGCAAGGAGGGCATTTGATTTAAGAAAAAGTTATTTGACAGCATACATCTTTGGAGTTCAAAGAACCAAGGGTCCAAGGCAAAAACATATGTAGCATCTCCTAGATCTCCTATTCTGAAGGAAAGTAAGAAAAAGAAAAAGAAAGGAAAGGAAAAGAAAAATATTTTGAGCACTGGACCATAGTAGGTTTTTTTTTTTTTTTTTTGAGACGGAGTCTTCGCTCTGTTGTCCAGGCCAGAGTGCAGTGGCTTGATCTCGGCTCACTGCAACCTCCGCCTCCCGGGTTCAAGTGATTCTCCTGCCTCAGCCTCCTGAGTAGCTGGGATTACAGGAGCACGCCATCATGCCCTGCTAATTTTTGTATTTTTAGTAGAGACGAGGTTTCGCCATGTTGGCCAGGCTGGTCTTGAACTCCTGACCTCGTGATCCACCTGCCTCAGCCTCCCAAAGTGCTGGGATTACAGGCGTGAGCCACCACGCCCGGCTCATAGTACGTTCTTAATAAATGTCCTGTGTATTTACCCATATTTTCTGAATAAGTTTAACATTTTTCTCTTTATTCTAGTATTTTACTTTAGCACTGATTTTATGCAATTTGATTGTGATATGCCTGAGTGTAGTGTTTTTCATGTTTCCTGTGCTTGGGGTTCATTGAACTTCTTGCATCTGTGGGTAATAAAATTTGAAAAAAAAGATTTTATCACTTCTTTCTTCAGAAACTCCAGTTACATGTATATTAGGCTCTTGAAGATGCCATAAAATTCACTGATGCTCTTTTCTTTTAGCTTGTAAAATCTCGGTATTTTATTTCTATTATTATTATTTTTTTTAATTTGAGATGGAGTCTCGCTCTTATCATCCAGGCTGGAATGCAATGGCACGATTTTGGCTCACTGCAACCTCTGCCTCCCAGGTTCAAGCGATTCTCCTGCCTCAGCCTCCCAAGTACCTGGCTGCCTGCCACCATGCCCAGCTAATTTTTGTATTTTTAGTAGAGACGGGTTTTCACCATGTTGGTCAGGCTGGTCTCAAACTCCTGATCTCAGGTGATCCACCCACCTCAGCCTCCCAAAGTGCTGAGGTTACTGGCGTGAACCACTGCGCCCAGCTCAAATCTTGGTATTTTGTTTTAAATAGTTCCTATTGCTATGTCTTTAAGTTCATGAATCCTTTCTTCAGCAATTACTGTTAATTCCATTCAGTATATTTTTCATCTCAGACATTGCAGTTTTTATTTCTAGAAATTTGATTTAGATATTCTTTTCTTGGCACATGATGCTTTGTTCTGTCATTTTAAAAAATTTATTTTGAAACGATTTTAAATTTACGAACATACAAAGAGCTGCAAAGATAGTAATGAATGTTCACAAAGATAGTATAGAGTGTTCCCAGTTCCCACTTTGTACTCAGTTCACTTAAAAGTTAACATCTTATATTATCATGATGTATTTATCAAGATTAAGAAATTAGCATTTGCACAGTACTATTAAGTACAGACTTTATTCAGACATCGTGGTTTGCAGCTTAAAAAAAACTTTCAAATATATTAGTCTTTCATGCTCAGTCTTTCTTCTAGTTTCTTGAACATATGTAATTCAATTATGGTAACTTTTTAACTCTTTGTTTACTAATTCTATCAACTGTGTCATTTCTGGGTCAGTTTCAATTGGTTGATCTTTCTCTTCATTATGGGTCATATTTTCCTGCTTCTTTGTGTGTCTGGTAATTTTTATTTGGATGTCAGGCATTATGAATTTTATCTTGTTGGGTGCTAGATATTTTTGTATTCCTATACATGCTTTTCAGCTTTGTTCTGGGAGGGAGTTAAGTCACTTGGAACAGTCTGACTCTTTCAGATCTTGTTTTTAATTTTTTTTTTAGGCAAGACCAGAGCTTTTGCCTCACCACTGACCTTGCCCCACTACTGAGGAAAACTTCCTTTGAGAACTCTACCAAATGCCCTTTGAATTATGAGATTCTTCACTCTGGCTGGTGGAACAGAAACGATTCCTGGCCCCATATGATTTCTGGAGATTGTTTCCTCGAATCCTCTCAGGTGCTTCTTTTCCTGGCCTCAGGGGATTTCCTCACCTACATGCACTAATCAGTACTTTGCTGAAAACTTGGGGGCAGTTTCTCCGCAAATCTGTGAAGTTCTCTGTGTAGTTTTTTCTTCTCTGGCACTCTGCCCTGTGTTCTTTATCCACCTTTGCCTCCCTGTATTCCAGGCTCTCCCCAACCCGGGGAGATTTTTGGGCATTTCCTCGGTTTCCCCTCCCTATGCCACAGCCTGGAAACTCTCTCCAGGTAGTAGACTAAGGTAATTGTAAGGCTCGCCTTTTACGTTTCCCATCTTTCAGGGATCACTGTTCTTCATTGACTTATATCCAATGTCTTAAAGACCACTGTTTCGTGTATTTTTTCATGTATTTTCATATATTTCATACACTTTCATATATTTGCATTTCTGATTATATGACCCTCAAATAATTGCTATTTCTTCCTATTCTCAGGAGAATATATATATATATGTTCTGCTACACGCACTTGGCTCTATTATGAACTTCTAAAAAATGCTCTCATACCTAACATATTTCACCACCAGAGTGGCTGCAAGACAGGGCAAGCCTAGAGGCCCTTGGTCTGGGAAACAGGCCAGGTTGGTGGGTCAGAAAGAGAGTATGATGTGAAGGATAAGAGGTTATGAGTGGCAAAGTTCAGAGAGGATAGTTGGAAAGGAGTGTGTGTGTGTGTGTGTGTGTGTGTTTGTGTGTGTGTGTGTGTTGGAATCCAGAGGGCATGATTAAGATCTAGGCCTGGGTGTCTCTGATACTAAGATTGGCAGACTAGTGAAACACATGTAGGCAGAAACAGACTAAGCATACAGGTAAATTCAAACTGAACTTAAGGGAATAAGCAGAGGACTTACCAAGATGAGAAGCCCATACAACACAGTGTCCAGTACACACAGGAGACACATAGCACCATAACTGCTTGTCAATTTTGAGGTTGGCTTATTTGCTCCCCAGTGCCTGGTGATTTGAGAACTGATCTTCTGTGGGTTCCTTAGAGTTCTAGCATCCATTATTTCTAAGTAGTTTTGCTGATCCTCAATCTTGTTCCTGTGGTGGGACACCTGGATGTCATGGTGCTCTCTGTGGAATCTCATGATATGCTGATATGACAAAATATATAATTTTGTCCTAGGTCAGATATCATCTTATTCTTTTCTTTTTTTGAGATGGAGTCTTGCTTTGACACGAGGCTGGAGTGCAGTGGCACGATCTTGGCTCACTGCAACCTCCGCCTCCTGGGTTCAAGTGATTATCCTGCCTCAGCCTCCTGAGTAGCTGGGACTACAGGTGAGCGCCACCACGCCAAGCTAATTTTTGAATTTTTAGTAGAGATGGGGTTTCACCATGTTGGCCAAGATGGTCTCGATCTCTTGACTTCATGATCCGCCCACCTCAGCCTCCCAAAGTGCTGTGATTACAGGCATGAGTCACCATGCCTGGCCTCATCTTATTTTCATACAGACATTCAGTAGTATGTGTCAAAGATTTAAGAAGAATTTATGAGATAAAAGCTTAGTAAGGAAAGCTTATCATTATCTTAGCTCTTTGTTCTGTGAAAGTGGGAAAAAAATCATCATCTTTCCATTTTTCATTAGTGGAATGCTTTGATTTAATGTATATAACCCTGGGGTTCTGTGCAAGCAGATGTTGAGAACACCTAGAGTGGATGGTGCATTCTGTTTTCTTAAAAGTAAACTTTTTAGTGAAATGTAGCATATCATCTATTTATATATTATGTTATATTTATTTATTTATTTGAGACAGAGTCTCTCTCTGTCACCAGGCTGGAGTGCAGTGGCGCGATCTCGGCTCACTGCAACCTCCGCCTCCTGGGTTCAAGCGATTCACCTGCTTCAGCCTCCCGAGTAGCTGGAACTACAGGCGTGTGCCACCACCCCCAGCTAATCTTTGTACTTTTAGATATCCACTATTCAGTCTCTTGCACTATATGGTGCCCAAATCCCTTTTAAGAAAGAACTAATTGCCCAGCTAAAAGGAGTAAGGGTACTTGAGAGCTTCTCACTGTTAACTACTTTGGGTCCACTTCAGCTTTTGAACTGAGGACACTCCTTGTCAAGGTGGCCCCAGCCAATGACTGAGCAAGACTTTGTTACAAGGGCCAGGTCATCTTCACCTACTGCAGAATTCCTCCTATGAGCTGTCTTGACTGTGGAGCTGTTGATGAACTGGCAGAGACTTTGCCCACTCTTTCCAAAGGTCTGACAACTCCTCCTGCTCGGGCCTGTTTCCTCCTTCTCCTTTTTCACAGGTGTTACTCTCCAGTAAAACTTTTGCACTTCTAACTCCATCTCAATCTGCTTCTGACCCAACTGACCGAAAAGTGCCTCTATCACAAAAATTAGGGCTGAGTTCTTGCTGCCGAGAGTGGAAACTGACTTGGTGAAACTCCTCATACTGGCTACCTTCCCCTCCTGGCCTCACTTCCTCACTCTTCTATTGGCGTTTCCCGGAATCACCTCCTAAGTAAACTATTTGCACTTCAATCTTTGACTCAGGCCCTATTTCTAGGGAAACACACACCAAGACCTTCCCTTTATTGTGGGTGGTAGGGGGAGTGGGGGGAGGTGAGCACATCTTTTAACATCTAACAGGCCCAGAGAAATATTGACCTAGTGTACACAGGAGCTAGGGAAAATTACCTTTATCTCAAACTAGTTAAATTTCCTGAGACTTGTTGACAATAAAATGGAGAGCACACGCATTCCTGATTCAAGGTGTTCTTCATTGATAGCATTCCCACACATATAAGGATATGTGGATCTCAGACGTCTAACCACTCCATTTTGGTTTTACCTCTTTGTTACTCTCTCCCTGAAATATGGTTTACATTGCATCCTTTTATATTGCTGTATTTCACAAGGAAGACATAGTAGAACATTTTTCTCAGCACGACTGTAAATCCTAACTGTTTTTGAGCCTGGCTCATCTTAGGTGTCATTGTGGGGACTCCATGAGTTACTACAAACATATTTGTGATGTTAATAGATGATACAGCTTGATATGTCAGTATAAGAATTTTCTCCATCATAAGATTTAGAATTAAAAGCGTTTTTCAAGACTATATATATTATCCAAGCTTTCAACTAATTGGTTTCTAACATTTTATTATGCTGATCTCCAGATTTATAATCATGTATTGTTATTAATATATGAGATGATTTTATATATGGTCTTTCAGGTGCTTTTTATTTGTGAAAATAAAAATAAGTATATTTTTAGGAAAGCTGGAGCACTTAATGGATATAATAGTATCCTACAGTTGTTAGGTAATCTAAGATCTTTTCAGCTGATTGTAGCATAACTTTAAATGGCCTTAAATTGAGATACATATCCAACTTGTTCGCCTGGTCAAATTTTCTGTTAGATGCTTGGCTGTAAGTAGCAGGAAACTCCAACTCAACTGTTTTAAACAACAAGGGAATTTTCTTTTCTTCTGTAACAAGTCCCAGGGCATGGTGGCTCTAGGGTTGATTAAGCCATCAGCTTTTCATCAGGGACCTGGCTTCCCACCATCTCTGTCATTCTCAGTGGATCAGCTTCTTCCTGAGGCTAGCTCTTCTCATGGTCATGAGATGATGCTACCCATTAAAAGAAGAGGGAGGGTCAGCTGGGTGCAGTGGCTCACGCCTGTAATCCCAGTACTTTGGGAGGCTGAGGCAGGCGGATCACTTAAGGTCAGGAGTTCAAGACCAGCCTGGCCAACCTGGTGAAACCCCATCTCTACTAAAAATAGAAAAATTAGTCGGGTGTGGTGGCGTGTGCCCATAATCCCAGCTACTCGGGAGGCTGAGGCAGGAGAATCACTTGAACCTGGGAGGCGGAGGTTGCAGTGAGCCAAGATCATGCCACTGCACTCCAGCCTGGGCAGCAGAGCAAGACTCCATCTCAAAAAAAAAAAAAAAAAAAAAAAGAAGAGGGAATGTTTCTTAATGTGCTTCTCTTTAAAACTAAGGAAACTTTGCTGAGAAGGCCTCTGGTAGTTTCTTTTGCGTTTCACTGGCCAGAATTGTGTCACAAGCTCCTTCCTAAACCAGTCACTGATAGAAGACAGCATTACCTTGCTTAGCTTGGTCTATTCAGGCTTTATTATGAATGACAGAGAAAGGGAAGTCTCCAAACAAAATCCGGGCTCTCTCAGGAAAGAAAGGCAGAGGGGACAACTATTGGGCAGACCACCAGTCAGGTTAGCTCCCATCGCCCACACTGTTTGTCTTGGGATAACCAGAGCAAACGAGCAGCGGCTCTTAAGACACTTTCTGTAATGTCTAAAGAAACACAACCCATAAAGGTTTAGCAATGATAAACTATTATGTTATGACTTTAAAATGGCTACTGAGCATCACGCAGTGTTCAACATTCCTAGTGTGAAGTTTGGTGTGGTAAGGAGAGAGGCAGATTTGGACAGAGAAGACCTAAATGTGTTCCTGGACTTCAACAATTACGTGTTTGACCTTAAGTAATGAATCAGCTTTTCTGGATCTTAGTTTTATCATTTGTAAAATAGAGATTTGTCTACCTCAGAATTTGCTGTGAGGATTTGATACAATTTGATGCAAAGGAAAGTGCTTTGTAAATTACTAAGTGGTTCATACATGAGGGAGATTTAATTAAATTAACAAATTTTAATTGGTAAATAAAAGTTGTATGCATTTATGGTGTGCAACATGACATTCAAAATATGTATACAGTGTGGAATGGCTAAATCAAGCTGATTAACATATCCATGGCTTCACATACTTATTTTTTTGTGGTGAGAACACTTAAAATCTATTCTCTTTCCAATTTTCAAGTGTATAGTACATTGTTATTAATTATAGTCACCCTGTGGTATAGACACGTTTTGAAAGAGGAGCAATAATGTGCCATTTATCCAAGTGAAAATCTCCACACCAGTCTTGGCAGTAGACCTGCAGAGGCTCTAAGGGAAAACAGCTGGAAGGATTACAGCTAATGAGCAGGCTTTTCAATGAAACAAAGCTGATTTAGTAACAACCTAAACAAAGTTAGTCTCTTCAGGCATTTTTTTTTTTTAAGTTAATAAGTTCAGGAGGGAGTTTAGATGTACAAATGTGGTTACCTGGGCTTAAAGGTGATCAGGTGAACAGGAGTATATTGGTTCTAATTAAGGAGCACTTGACTTGTATTTTAACATAGTTAAAGCTGAAATCCAAAGCGCTTCATTTCTACAGCAGGCTTGCCTCTTCATTGTAGCAAAATCTTCACTCAGTTCTGTTACCTCATTAGAAAGCTTAGTCATCTATACAACATTCTCACTCACTCACACCTGCATATTTCCTATACCTCCAAATGGCCTACCAGGAAAATATCTTTTTTCCTAATTAATAAGTTACTGTGTTCTCAGTTTCTCTTCCCACGCCCTCAGCACTTCAGAGCTTGAATTATTCATTTCCAGCCTCAGTGCTGGGCTCCAGCTGCTCATATTGAAGAAGGCTCTGTTGACCTTGAACTTGAGAATTTGTATGTGTTATAATATAGATGTCATTAAAATATAACATTTACCTGCTGAGAACATTATACTATTTATGAAACCATATAATTTCAATAACTAAACTCAGCAAGATTTTATTGCTCTTTCCACCTGGAATCACAGAAGTGCTGACTCATCACTTGAGAACCACAGCTCACCAATGCGCAGCTTCACTAAAAATCTGCAGTGAGTCTTATTTTTTCATCATCTCTATGTAACCTTTTTTTTTTTTTGGTGGCAGTTATACGGCCCCCTTCTAAAAGGTTATAATTAATTAAAGGCTCAAATTAACACCAGGAAAACTTTCATGTCACAAAATCTTCAGTGCCTCCATGGTTAGAAAGAGCTATATTTTTAATACCATGATGATACATTAAAATTCATGAATGTCTTTAAAAATTTTTATAGGTATTTTAACAGTCAATTTCACCTTCTCTGAAGATAGACTAAAAGGAGACTTCTTTGACCTACTGAATTTCCTTATCCCCTACTCTGGCTTATTTATTTTACTTTATGTTATATACAGATACACACACATGCACAATTTTCTTCGTGATATCAGTCTTTTTTTATCAGAATGCTTAAGTAATTTTGTAATTCTCTTAAGGGCCTTTAGACGTAGTCAAATGACCATTTATACTGCATTTCATCTTGATGCCCTCCTCCCAAAAAGTGAGGGGAAATAAAGGCTTGCCTCATGGAAATGGACAAATAATTCACCCAATTCCATTTTCACTTTGAACCACAGTTGATATCAATATAGTTAAAAGTGAGATGAAGGTATGAGAACAGCAGAAAATGTTAATTGTATGTACACAGAATACCGCTCTGTTTATGTGTCACCAACTTCGCAGAAGCATGGCAACGGCCTGTGAAGTGTCTTCCTGACTCCAACTGCGGTACGAGTGTGTGCACAGAAATGTGAGCATTCTTAGAGTTCACAATCTCTAATGCCATTCTTATCTGTAGAAGTATTACATCATTTACACATTTTTACTAAGCTGTTAGCCTCAATCATGCCCCGAAGCAGTTATTTCCACAGGTTAATGATGTATTATATAAACAACGATTTCCTTTTTATTCTTGCCGAATTTGCCTTTTAATTTCATTTAGCAACCATTTTGTCTTACATGATGGAATGGTGTAGGCTTAAATTAACTCTCCAAAGATTGATAAAAATCGATGTCTGTTAGCTGCGCTTTGAACTATACTTCAACCTTATAAACGGAATTTTCTATTTTCTTTTAAAGGGGAGGATTATAAAGAATATTTGATTATTTTGGTAAAAACAGGCTTCCCTTATTAAAAGAGACAGTATGTTATGAATGACGTTTATAACCTAATGTTATTTAGATAAGGTGGAAAAAAAAACCCCTGCAAACCGAGAAGGACCTCAATGATGGAAGCAAATCTGGAAAATAAGGAAATCTGATAAAACATAAGCCCACCATTTTTGCCTTGTGGTGTGGGTGTTGTCCTTACCTGCTGGAAAACACTGGCAAGTCTGTTCAGTGAGAGGCAGCTGAAGAAGGCTAGCAAATGGATTTATTAATCATTTCAGGAAAAATGAAGAATGCCTTCAAAGACAACACCCTCTTCTTGGCTTCACAGAATCTTTTTAGGTTTTACTGTTAATAAGATTAAACAGGAGATGAGCAGTAAAGATATTGAAGCAGAATTTATTATAAGAAAAAGTACACATTAAGAATCGGGCTCCCCCACCACTTAGCTCAGCACTGTGTCCACATTCTTCTATTCAGATTTTTTTATTGCTGTTTGCTTAGGGGAAAAAGTCTCTGTTGAAAGAATGCGGGCCGGAGTACATTAGTCACCTTTCCAGTGCTGTTTCTGTGGGACGGGGCCACGTATCCCTCCCCACTCTGCAAGTTCTCTGCTAGTCAGGGCTGGAGACTGCTGCTGGCAGAAACCCAATCTTCTCCTTGCAAATAAAGGAGCCATCTGACAACGCTGTATTTGTTGGGGCCTCTTTTGAGCCAATCAGAGACTGCCCTTGACCGATGGGAGGAGGAGAAGTTTATAATAGGATCAGTTTTGTTTGCAATTTGTTTCTAATAGATGCCAATAAGCCAGTTAACTAGGCTCCGGTTAATGGACATTTTATTGTCCCCCCCTCCCGCCGTGGTGCACATGACCTTTCCTTAGAAGCATTTGTGATGCCTGAAAACATGTATCTGCTGCCTGGGAGCCAGAGGGCTTGCTCTGCTCTAGAAAACTTGTTCCCTAGCCCCGAGCTGCAGGCCAGACCAAATACTTTGATCATTCTGTCAGTGGGAAATTTACAGCAACATTCGGGCTTTTGTTCCATGTGTATTTCTCCAAATATAATATCTCCCTCAAGAAATCAATGATAAGCTGTTAAACTAAAGAGCATGGTAACATCCACAGAGCAGTAAATTAATGGTCTTTTGTGGATAGATGGTTACAGATTTCATCATAAAAAATGGATAAAAGATTACATATCACACAGAGCGAAACTTTTAATAACTCAACATGACTTTTCTTAATGGGTTTTATTCATTTTAATCATTATAGTGTCAATGATGATTATAGCCTTATTAGATTGTAGTGATTGAAGTGCCTGTTTATGAGATATTGAAAATCTCAGCCTGCTCAGAATAGCCCGGCGGCCTGTGTGGGTTTGATGTGTAACTTTATCTGAAGGAGCAGGGCTTGTCAGGAGAGTTTCAATTAATACTTTTACTAAATTGTTCCTGTCTTTAGTGACCTAGGTCACAGATGACTTAGGGATTCCACAACATCAGCTTTCCCAAACAGCTGGGCTACAGCAGTGTAAATCAAAAGAGGTTGTGAGTGTGTGTGTTTAAACAAAGGTAGGACTAGGAAAGGCCTCAGGCGAAGTGGCTTGAGTTCTTCTCTCACTTCGCAGCCAGGAGAGTCCTCTTTCTGCCTTACATGCCTCATGAGAAAGGAGTTCTTTTAATAACAGGATAAAAAGTTGGCCACAAGAATCTGGAAGTTTCTCCGTTTTTCCCTCCATGTCTGGGCACATGATTAAAATAAAAATCAAGACTCCATTCATGATTAATAAGGTGCTATTTCAGAGAAATGCCCTAAAACCCAGCCATCCTAAAAAAGTTATTATAATAAATATGTCAATGTTCCTAAATTCAAAATAATAATAATAATAAAACCTACAGATGAATACCTTCAGTGGGACCAAGATTATAATGCAATCTATTTGATACCCTGAATTAGTATTGATTCTTCAGAATGTCTATTTCCATTACAAGTAAGTGTCACCTAAAAGTTATTCCAAATGTTTCACTATAATGGATGTCATCTGTAATAGGCCTTTGAGAAGCAGTGTGGTATGTCATGGTGTTATAGGAGACCTGGGTATAAATTTGGGCTACTTCCTTTACCAGCAGTATGTTTTGGGACAGGTGACTTGAATTGTCATAGCCTCCATTTCTTCATCAGTAGAAATGGGAATAATGATAATACCCAATTTTACCTGTCTCCTTTGTAGGGTGACTAACAGAATCAAATGAGTTCACATTTGTGCTGAAAAAACTCTGTTTTCAAGTGAATCTTTAGAATGTCACTAAGATCAAGGAGCCAGGTGATGTGGCTTTTAAAAATACAGGGTTCAGTATTAGATAGAAAATATCAAGTGATTTGATGAAAATCTGGAAAAGTCAAATTCAATTGGAGTCTAAGTGATTAGGTCCCAAATATTTGAGAAGAGAACAATAAAAGTCAAAAGGAATCTAGCAGAGCTTTTTTTTTTTTTGCTTTTTTAGTGGGGAGAAGTGGATATTTGAATGTAAAAAGATAGTGCAAGCCAGTAGGAATGGCTTAGGAAATGCCATACTGTATGGACAAGTGGTCTGTCTCCATCTGTCAGATGGGCAGAGCCGAGAATCAATCTCAGTCCAGACCTTAGCACAGGAGAAGGGAGATAATTGGGGGTGGGGGGAGCCTGGGAATTTAGAAGGGAAGAGAAAGGGAGAGAAACGGGGGTGGAGGAAGGACGGTGGCTTATGCCCGAGCTGGAGAAAACTCACAAAATTAAAGGGAACCAAGGGTTGGAGAGGGGGGCAGCTGGTAAGTGGGAACTAAATGGAGTGCATCTATGACAAGGAAGCACACAGCAGGGAGGAGGTGCGGTAGGGAAAGAACATGACCATGACCTTGGGATCCCACAACCCTGGTCCAGTCTTTTCCTACCACCCTCACAATGCCCCCCCAGCTGCCAGCCCCACTCAATATCCACTCACCACTAAGGACATGCCCTGTGGAGTCAGTCCCCTTTATATCTGCTTGGGGTAGATATAATCTATGGAGTGGTTGCAGATACTCAAATAATCTCAAAATTTAATTCCCTTGGTCCACAGACTTCTATTCTTGATCTACACACTCTCCCCTGGGATAGTCAAGGCTAAGCTTCTCTACACAGTCTTTCAGTCCCCCAACTTTCTCCCTGGGTCCAGACATAACTTTCTAACTGCCTTGCTGGTCATCTTTGCTTAGACATGTCCTGAACCTACCTTGTTCTCATCAAACCCGTTCCTCCTCCTGAGTTCCATACCTTGGTTAATTACACTTCCACTGGCCCAGGTCACCAATTTTTTAGTCATCTTCCACTCTGTGTCCTTTACTCCCCAAAGCCAATCAATCACTAAGCCCTGTCAATTCTAATTCCTTACTGTGCTGGTTTTAAAATATATCCACAAATTCTTTGACACTTCTCCTATTGATAGGTGGGTCTGTATTTCTTCCCCTGGAAACTAGACTTCCAGGACTGTTTTGACTAATAGAATTTGGTGAAAGTGAAACCATGTAACTTCCAAGAGGTGACTTAGCCTCCACCTTGCTCCTTGGAACACTTGTGCCTTGGAGCCACGAGGCTTCCATGTTGTAGAGAAGCCCAAACCAGCACATGTGGTGGAACCACATAGAGAGGCCCCGGGACTACACAAAGAGAGAGAGATGGTTGGCTAGCTCCCAGCTGCCCTGCCCCTCTGCTGACTACCTGGCTTCAACCATCATTTGACTACTACTATGATAGACCCTGCCTAGAAAACCACCTAAATGAACGGCCCCCAAATTCCTGACCACAGAAATAATGAGATATGATAAAATGATGGTTAATTGTTTTAAGCTACTAAGTTCTGGGGCAAATGTAACATAGCAAAAGTAACTGGAACATTTACCATCCATCTCCTTCTCCCTACCACCTTAGGTTGGGCCCTCATCACCTTACCCAGCCTGTGGCTGGCACGCAGGAGGCCCAATCAGTGCTCTGGCTGAATGAAAGTCAACTCTATGACAGTAGGCTTTGCAGACGAGATTAGGACCTTAAATCTAGTTAGGTTAGAATTTTGTGGCAATAGATTTCTCCCTGCTGTTATAAAACTGCCGATGTGACCCAGATGAATTCGAGAACTGGCATGAGATCCATGCCTCTCTCAGAAATAAAACATGAAAGGGAAGAGAAAAGATTTAAAAATAAGCATTATTAAGTGCTGTAAGTGATTGGTTTAGAGTTGATGCAGATCTTTTTCTTTTTTTCACCAAAATTTATTCTGTCTTGTTAGTTGAAATCACTTCAGTCATTTGAGTCTTTTTCCCAAAAGCGGAAAACAAAGATTGTCTTATGTTTTTCTTTTCATGACTGGATGTTACCCAGTTTTAGTTGGAGACATTTTGGTTTTAACTTCTCTTAATCCTTGGACAACACTAAAATGATCCAGAGAGATTCTGATTTATACATTCAGTGAGAAACAGCCTTCCAATTCTTATAGCCTTTTACATGTTCCGTTTTTCAATTTTATCTATTGGAATGTAAAATTTCAGCCCTTTTATAAATTGCCTATTAATATTTAATTTCTTACATCATTGTATTGTTATCAGATAACCACAATTGCTACATGGAACAATAAGAGAAGATGCATTAACTATCAATTGAGGAGGACACAAATAAATAGCAAAGGTAACATACATGAAAAATAGTCTGTCAAGCAACGTCAGCCTCAATGAGCATGAATTTACAGTCGCGTACAGTAGCCACAATGATTCTCATTGTTGATTCATCCTCTGATTACTCTGCACCGCAGACAAAATAGTCTAAATGAACACCAGTATAATAAGTGGACTATCTATCATCTCTTTTATTTTTATCCCAAGCTAGGAGAATTGGCAGAAAGAGAACAGTAAATGGAGATTCCTGCTGGTTCTGTGTCACAGGACTCTTTTAAAACACTGAAGGCACTGTGAATTATTTAAGACAGAGAATAGAAAGCAGGACTTTGCAATTTTACTGAAGCTTTATGTCACATTCTTACCCGCACTCCGACCACAGTAATCTCAGACTACAGGGTATTTGGGTTATTGTTCAAAAACGATCAGTACAAGTACATTTTATGTCAGTAAAACTGAATGGTTACGTCAGGAATTAGAGAAATGGTCAAAAAACAGGCATTGCAGATGCAGACTGAGAACTTACAGGAATAGTTTTGGTTAATCAGAGAATCACAGACAGATCCCTTTAAGTGATTTTGCTTGTTTGACATCTCTGTTGGAGGTCCTACAGGTATGTTCAACTCACCATATTTAAGATAGGACTTACTCTTATAGTCTTCCCTAACATTCTATAACAAGACTAAACTAACCCTGTTCCTTTTCATCTTGATCTTCTTTTTTGCCTAATGGCACCATAATTTCCCCCTTACTAGGGTTCAAAACCTGACTTCCTGTTTCTCTGTCCACGTACCACAGCCAATTTTTGCTAAGAGACAGAATTACCAAGAAGCAGAAGACGCTTGAACTGTGGAGCCCCTCTAGTGCATCAGCCTTTTCTGGGGTTCTGGCAGTAGGGTGGGGTGGGGCGGTTGGGCAGGGGAGGCTGTGGGTGTGTTCACAAGGCCATAGGTTTTGTAAAATTTGGAAAAGATACTTTAGCTGATGTCTCTTCTGAGTCCAACTTTTCCTCTGCCACACTTCCCTTCTTGTCAAATGCCAGTTTGGAGATTAAGCTAAGGGGATGTTGAATTGAGTTTGAGGATGTGTTTATTTGGGTTTAATGGGCCATATTTATGTGTTTTGAAGACCCTTCTGTTTATATTTGATTAATGTTAGTTGTCCCAGTGTAAGTGATGGCTTCCAATATACTCCTAACACCCACTGTGCTGACTTACATGGCATCATGCCACAAAGAAACAAGGCTAGAAGTGTATCGTGCTGTGCAGGTGTGAAGGGGGAACGAGACGTGCATGTGTGGAGCAGTCTGTGGAAAGTTTTCCCATTTTCAGGCATGTGAAATTGGAAGCAGAGGATTCACTTTTCATTGACACCAGGTCAACATACCAGTTCTGTCCTATCAGAAATACACCCTAAAATGCAATTTATATAATTGTGAATGTACTATACTTTTTAAAAGGAGAATAACACAAAATAGAATTTATCATCCTGTGTTTGCAGGGCACAAACCTGTAGAAGGACTGTAATTAGTGAGCATGTCTAAAACAAGTTGCATAGAAAAGAAACTTAATAGAAGAGTTCTTCAATTTGAAAACAATCCTAGGATCATGTGGTGGATCATGCCTGTAATCCCAGCACTTTGGGAGGCTGAGGCAGGAGGATTGCTTGAGGCCAGGAGTTGGGGACCAGTCTGGATAACATAGTGAGACCTTGTTTCTACTAAAATACTTTTAAAAATTAGCCAAGTGTGGTGGCGTGCATCTGTAGTCCCAGCTACTCAGGAGGCTGAGGTGGGAGGATCGTTTGAGGCCAAGAGGCAGAGGTTGCAGTGAGCCGTGATCATATCACGGCACTCCAGCCTGGGCAACAGAACGAGATCCTGTCTCAAAAAAAAATTATTTGTTTTTAAAGAGGGCCCCCCTAACTATATAAGCCTCATACCTCAGCAAACCGGGGTCCACCCTGGCCCAGCCCTGTGGATTCTTCCTCCGCAGTGATTCTTGATTCTATGTTGTTTCCATTTGCCAGCCTCCCCTTTCTTCAGACTTCATTTCTTTTTGTGTGGTCAAGCAGAATAAGTGCCTGCAGTGGTTCTCATGCTACCTTCATCTTCTCCTTACCCTCATCCGCCCTACTCCCTGACATCAGATTACTCTTATTAATAACAATAAAAAGTACAGCTTATGTGATGTCTGTTAGGTGCCAGGTACTTTATATACACTATCTTTAATTCTCACAGTCACCTAGGAAGTAGGTATTAATACCATTGTATAGATGAGGAAACAAGGACTCAGTGCTTATGTGACTTGTCAAAGGTCAAAAAGTTACCACGTGACAGCCGCAGGATTCAAGCTTAGCTCCTCCTGTTTTCATTCGGCTTGGAGCATGTGGCCTCTCTGTACTCTAAAACAGCTTCTCTCATTGCTTCCAGAAAAAAACAGTTAAAACCTTTTGCCCTCAACAGTACGATGCCGGCCTCTCCCTGTCACCTTTCCTGTGTGTATACCCTACAATGCAGCCAAATCAAACCCTTGGTGGTCCTTGAATATGGCACATCTTCCCTTGGTGTGGAACCTTTCCCTCCACAGTAAGCCCTTCTCTACTTTCTGGAACCCTCAAATGCCTATTTCGCACACCACTCCCACAGCCTCCCAGATGGATGTAACAGCTCCTTCTAAAGCCCCCCAAAGCACTTCAGTTTTGCTCTAAGAGATCATAGCACTTCCTGGACTTCCTTTATTAAGGAACATGGGCACTCATCTTTATATTGTTGCAATTGTCTCATTGTACATGTAGTTTGCTTATTCCATTTACTGTCATAGACTGACTTTTTCCATACTTCTGTATTGTCAATAATTTTCATGTTGAACAGTTACACAACATTTTATTTTACTGGCATAGCTGATTTAAATATTTCTCTGCAGTTAGACTTTTCTGGTTTCAGTTTTTGTGTTGTTGTTGTTTGCTACTGTTAAAGTCAGGATTGGAGAGAACATTTTTGGAATATAGAATTATTTCTTTTATGTAATTATTTCCTCTGGACAAAACTCTAGAAGTGGCATTACTAAATCAAAGTGCATAGACATTTTATTACTCACATAACTCTGTTGCTTTCCAAAAGTTTGCATAATTTACATTGCAACTAATAGTACATAATTGTACTAGTTTCATCTTGCAGCATTGGATGATATTATTTAATTTTTCAGTTTTTGCCATCCCTTTGATTTTTTTTTTTTTTTTGAGATTGACAGTCTTTTGATTAGAGCCAGGGGAAAGGAAACTAGATAAATTATGTGAATAAGATTGCTTTAAAAATTCTAATTTTAAGATGAATGATGAAGAAAGGATACATGAAGAGAAAAATCTATGACTAATTTGGTACAAATTGTAAAAATAATTTGATACATAAATGTATCAAAGTCTTCAAACCCATGTAACTATTACCTGACAACAAGGTTTAGTTGGATGATTGGCTGAAGATTTGCAGATGCAAATATTACCACTATGCCAGATGTGTAATTGGACAGTCACTGCCAATTAAACAAGACAGGAAATTAAAAGAGTCCAAGAGATAATTCATTCTCCAAATTAGTAACTCAATTTGTCAAAATTACAATACCTGTTGAAGTTACTTTAAATTATACTCTAATAGTAATTAGAGGCTTTGCCTCATGTTCTGTGAAATATTTCCATTTGCTGATGAAGTACTAAGGGACTGGTAATTTAGGCAAATAAATGATTGCCTGATCAAAGTCATTAAATTAATATAAAATGTAATGGTAGTAAATTCTCTGATAAAAGAAAACAGTTTAAAATCTCTATAGGGAGGTAGCCAAAAATATATTCTGCAAATATTTGGATACATTTTCATACGGTCCAGCAACCCATTCCATTTTGCAGGTTGACTTGATAGGTTCATAGACCCATCTTTTTTCTTTTACTATGGCAATAAGTAATTGTGTCTATTCCATGCCTTTGTCATACCTAATTGCCACTTTATTGTTCCCGAAGGGCAATTGGACGAAGACTTTTAAAAAGCTGAAATTAAAATGACTAATAAGGATTAAAAGAAGAAACCCAGAGGCTGCAGAGCCTGTTGAAGCCTGATGCTATTTCCTAGAGTTCTATTTTAAGGTAGTTAACCATAGGTCTCATAATCACACTTTGTTAAGAGAGTAATTGTGCTTTCTTGAGATCTAAACTTTAAGAACCATATATTTGCCTTCATTGTGACATAAGGAGCATGTTCTGAGTCTCAGATACCTTTTGCCAAACGTTCAAATCCAACACTGTCATTCATTAGAAAGGAAAAATTGTCCCAATATAGAGCAGGATCCACAAAACAAAATGAATCTGAAATAGACAGTTGCTTTACACACTGGGAATTCCACTTAATATGCAGCACTTAGAATGTGATAAGATTTCTGGCACCTTTTTAATTGTGGCTCCTGGTTGCTTTATAGAAAAGATCACGTCCCAGTCTATGTACCTGTGAACAGAGGTATCTGAGGAGCACTCATTTTTCACTAAAAAGGAACATTTTAAGTACCTACTAATTGCAAGACAAGTTCTGCACCAATGATGCTTTGGGATAGATGAATAATTCAGCTACCTTGAACAAAAGATATAGTCAGGTTTTTTTGTTTGTTTGTTTCCAGACCTCTGGAACATGTAAACGTTGCCTAAAAGTATAACACTCTATTGCTGCAAAAGCAATGTAAAAATCAAACATAATTTTTGGAATTTTTTTAACAAAGCAAGTTTCTCCTAGATGCTGGGTAGGAGCACCTAGGAAGGAGGCTGTGAATTTCTGGGTGTAGAACTTATGAAGAGTTAGTGAATCGGAACCACAATCAGTGCAATTCCAATTGGTCTGCCCCAAGTAAAACACAAAATTGTATTTTAAAGGGGTGAGTAGATGCTTTAAAAATATTTTCAAAATAAATGTTCTGAATGTCAGTTTGGTTTCTGAGTTAAATTGCCTCTAAATGACCCAGTTCTAAAGTCACATTTCAAAGCTTAGGGAAACCCTGTCTGGGGCCTGTCTAGACCTCAGAATTGGCCTGGTTTGTTTTAAGGTTTCAGCGAGGGCTGGCCTGCTGGGTTTGCCTATTTCCAGGGCAGAGGCATGTGTGAGATGTGATGCAGATTTTCAAGGTTTTGTTTTGTTTTTTCATTATACCCTGTATGAAAAAATAATTTTAAAAAGTGATATCATGGTACATGTTATTTATATGTCATGGAAATTGCATCCTTCTTTGGCTTTGGACCTTCTTAAGTGAAAAGGGTCAAAGTGGTAGATTCCAACCAAGGATCCAGTGGCTTTGATCCAGTGGCATCAGAGATCTGGATTCTACTCTGACACCATAACTAACCCACTGTGGAACCCTGGAAACTCAACCTCTCTGGACTTCACTTCTAAAATGAGGCATCTGGAATATAAACTCTCTATAGTCTCTTTGGTTCTTTGCCTCTATGATATTACAAAGAGTGCTAGCAGGTTTTCTAAATTTTATTGTATGCTATATCTTTTTCTGGAAAACAAATAAAAAATTCAGCACTAACTATATACTGGGCAAAGCTAAAACTTAGAATGAACTTAGCAGCCGGGCAGTCATGAGTTAGCAAATAAGGGTTTATGGAGACTCAGAATCTCATGCAATTGGGGCACTGAGTCAGGTGAGGTTGTTCATTTGTCACAATCGCTGTGATGAAATATTCAAACTAAATATACACTTTTAAAACACAGACATGCTTTGGTTTTTTTTTAAAATAGAATTTTGGAAAATACTAGAAACATTGGTCAAATCAATTAGCTCTTACCTTAGCAGTTCTGTGTTGCACGCATTTGACAGGGTGGAACATTCCTAAATAGGTATATTTAAGCCCCTGTCAAGGCTGGATTGTGTAATGGTCTGGCATATGTGACTTCTATGTTTCTTTAATTACTGCTTCATGCAGCACCTGCGTTAAAAGTGGAACACTGTGGGTCTAGTGAGCCTACCTCACACTGAAGGGATGGAGGGGATCACTCATGTCTGTTGCATGATCCTTTAGAGTTGGACAAAGCAAAGGGGTCAGTCATTGGGGGGCTGGAGCAGTGTGCATCATACTGGACCCTGTCATTCCAGCCAACAGAGGTATCCCCTCAACAGCAAAAGCCATTCACACAGCAGCAGTGAGCAAGGAGGCTCACTGCACACCATGATGCTAATACTTCTGAGATCTCCATCATAATGTGCGTGGCTCTCACTGTGTGAGAATATAGCCTCATCTAAAGAGAGACAGACTGGCAGTCTTTACTTAGGGAAGATGAGAAGAAGTTTATTCAGGTAATTAAGAAAGGCCACTCTTTCACCTTGAATATTAAACAGACTCATTGGCTAATTGTTAAACTCTCTTCTTATAGACTAATTTGGTGGTATGAATTTTCTCTCAAAACGTATCCTTGAAACTCTGTCTCATCAAAGAATTGACTTAAGGGTGAATGAAATCTGTGAGAGTAGTGTTTCACTTTTTGTAAAAAATTGAGGTGAAATTCACATAACAACCATTTTAAAGTGTTCAATTCAGTGGAATTCAGTGCATTCACAATGTAGTGCAGTGACCACCTCCCTTTAGTTTCAAAACATTGTTATCACCCCAAAAGAACACCCCATAACCCATTGAGTAATTACCCCCACTTACCCCTTCCCCCATTTCCTGGCAACCATGAATTTACTTTCTGTCTCTGTGGATTTGTCTGTTCTGGACATGTGTTATATTTTGAGAAGCTGCTTTTACTCCAAGGTACTCAACTCCTAAAGGAAGATGTGAAGGAAGAGAGCATGCACCTGCGGCCCTGTGATTATCAAGTAGCTACCTGTTGGGACCTCCTGCTTCCTACCCCATGAGGTACAACCACCTTCAGACCACAGCAGGCTGTCGACCAGCTCCAGGAAGGCTGCCTGGCACCCCAGCACAGGAGGGAAGAATGATGTCCATTTAGAGTTCCAGGAAAGGCATAAGTAGGACTGAATAAAATGATTTTAGTTGGAATTTGGCCACATTCAAGGGCTACTTAATGGGGATTATGAACAAAGTGAGGAATGTGCTCTTGGCTGCCACTGAGTTATCAATGTAGTAAAGTATGGCCTGCGAGTTTCCTAACCTCTGTAGAAGGACGCCCTTGTGCTCTATCCAACATATTGAACTTGTTAAGTGCTGAAGAAAGCTGGACTCTTGGAAAAGGATGTGGAGTCTTTTATTCACTCACTGGACGATTGGTGCTTAAATCTGCGGGAACCTGGACACATGATGCTTAATCTTAAATCTCACAGGGAAGTGGTTTGGTTAGTGCACACTGTTAGGATGCCATTCTGAGGCTTCAAAAAGCAATGGAAGAGATCATCTACCTGTTCCCTTTCCTAATTTGGACAGTTAGCAATCTTACAGTTGAAGTGAAAATATTAATATTTCTAGACACACGCAAAATGAGAAAAAAAATCGTGGATTGAGCAGCTCTGCAGGCTTCTTTCTCTCTCTCTCTCTCTCTTTTTTTTTTTTTTTTTTTTTTTTTAGGAAACTGAGATCTGAGAGGCTTGTTTCTTCATTAAGTATTCTACAAACCTGGGAACTCTAGAAATGCTAGCTGGGAAGAGAAAGAGAAAATGGGGAAAATAACAAAAAATGGAAAAATCTTTCTCCCCACAGGCATCATTTTTCAGTGAGTGAAAAAAGTTTCCAAATATCTGTCTGTTTCAGAATCCATTTAAGCAATCTTAATCATCTCACCTCCGTTTCCTTATTATTCTAGAGCCTAGTCATTTTTTCCCCTCTAGAGTTAAGTTGCACTGCATATAGAAATGCATGGGTTTTATCCAAAACTTGTGATTTATTTTAGGTAGGTTCTTTCTTTATTCACATAAAGTAGCATTATGCATAAAAATTTAAAAATTTCCAACCCATGATTTTTTAAAAAGTAATTTGCCTCCCCCACTAAAGTTATGTCCAGATAATACAATAAATAAAAACTCTATTCTTTGCCATCTAGCTTTTAAAATTGGGCAAGAGTGAGTGTTTACTGAAATTTGCTCCATTGCATAGAGCGTAAATACTGTTTTAAGAGAAAAAGGGGAAGGTCTAAGCAAATGGGGATGTAGTCTGTTTTTCTGCTCTTGAATTGGAGGAGCTATTTTGCATTTCCTCAAAATCTAGAAGTAACTGGGGCAGGCTGGGATTACTATGCGTTGGGCAAGAGGGTGAGGAAGAGGAGGAGGGAGAGGAAACGAAGAGGAGGAAATGGAAGAAAGAAAAAGGGAGGAGGAGGGAAATGGCTCTCTAGAGGGACTTCCCTAAGCAAGGCCAGGGCGGTGCAGGTAGTAAGTATCTGAATACAGAAGAGCTTATTGGAGGTTTGTGACCAACTCCCTCACTGGGCATCCCTCCAGGTAGGGGTTTAGTGGAAGGCAGAGTTTCATGGGTGTGCAACTTGGGCAGTGGCACAGAGTCTGGTGCTCAGAAGGCCCACACTCAGTTTAAGGCTCTGCTGTCACCATCTTGAAATTCTTACTAATCTTATTTTTGAACTTGTGTTCTGTACATAAAGTCTGATGGGACACAGAACACATACATGAGCAGAGAAGACATATGCAATATTCATGTTTGCTGTTCCTTATCACCTCATTTGCATAAAGAACCCATGATGCTTAATAAGCACAAAATTTCAGCGGTCCCACAATGCATGAGAATTCAACAAGACTCAAAAAGACTAAGTGTAAAAAAAAAGGGAAGTGTGTGATGCCTACAACTGAGTAAGCAGGGCAGCAGAAAGCCCTAAGAGGCCATGCTTTCCATTAGAAGATGTGCTTTCCAGAATTTGCTTCAAATGCAGGAAGAAGTAGTGGAATTCTAAGAAACACAGATGAACTGGGCGCAGTGGCTCACGCCTGTAATCCCAGCACTTTGGGAGGCAGAGGCAGGCAGATCATCTGAGGTCAGGAGTTCGAGACCAGACTGGCCAACACGACAAAACCCCATCTCTACTAAAAGTACAAAAATTAGCTGGGCGTAGTGGTGTGTGCCTGTAGTCCCAGCTACTCGGGAGGCTGAGGCAGGAGAATCACTTGTACCTGGGAGGCAGAGGTTGCAGTGAGCCAAGATCATGCCATCGCACTCCAGCCTGGGCAATAGAGTGAGACTGTCTCAAAAAAAAAAAAAAAAAAAAAAAAGACACACAAACGACCAAGGAACCCTATCACATCCTTTCTTATTCATGTTGCTTCCCTGTAATAGTCACCACTTATACTGAAAAAGATGACATAAAAGGAAAGGGAAAGATAGGGTAAATCATAGTTTCCTTTCCTTTCAGACCCCCCTTGCTTATCAGTAAGCCGAAGGTAGAGGGTTGATAGCATATGCACTTATCAAGCAGTGAAAGGAGACTAGCCGAGCTCGTTTTGTGCAGAATATTTACTGTTCTGGTGAGAACAAAATACATATGCATGTATGAGGTACAAAATGTGAATTGTGCAATTTTGGTGATTCTACATACAAGTTAAATGTTCCTATATTTGCATTTATAACTGATGTTGCACAATATAAAAATGAATGGTGGCCGGGCGCGGTGGCTCACGCCTGTAATCCCAGCACTTTGGGAGGCCAAGGTGGGCAGATCACTTGAGGTCAGGAGTTCGAGACAAGCCTGGCAAACATGGCGAAACCCCATTTCTACTAAAAGTACAAAAATTAGCTGGGCTTGGTGGTGGGCGCCCGTAATCCCAGGTACTCAGGAGGCTGAGGCAGGAGAATTGCTTCAACCCAGGAGGCGGAGGTTGCAGTGAGCTGAGATCGGCCACTGCACTCCAGCCTGGGCGACAAGAGTGAGACTCCATCTCAAAAAAAAAAAAAAAAAAAAAAAAGAATGGTAAAATTCATGCTAATAATTTTAACTTAAAATTTTTCTTTATTTAGTACAACATCACATAGCAAATAACACACCATGACAACTAGGGAAGAAAGGAAAAACCTTTATAATTTAGTATCTTTAACGGTATTTCCCCCTGCTTTTTGAACAAGGGGCCCCACATTTGCACTTTGCACTGGGCCCCACAAATTCTATAGCTGGCCTAGGGGAAGTTGTGCAGGTGTGGTGCTGGAGCCAGGCGGAAGGTGGGGGGCTGGAATTGTAAAGCTTATCTGGTTACATTTAAAAAAACAACTCTGAGTACCTTGATAAGATATTTCTTTCTTTTTTCTTAATAATTTCTCTTAAAACCAAATAATACGGTTTGGCTGTGTCTCCACCCAAATCTTACCTTGAATTCCCACATATTGTGGATGGGACCCAGTGGGAGGTAATTGAATCAGGGGGCAAGGCCTGTGCTATTCTCGCGATAGTGAATAAGTCTCACGAGATCTGACAATTTTTAAAAGAAGAGTTACCCTGCGCAAGTTTTCTCTCTTTGCCTCCTGCAGTCCGTGCCTTCCACCATGCTTGTGAGGCTTCCCCAGCCACACAGAACTGTAAGTCCAATTAAACCTCTTTCTTTTGTAACTTGCCCAGTCTCAGGTATGTCTTTATCAGGAGCGTGAAAACAGACTGATAAACCAAATACCATGCTTCTCCAAAGCACTCCGCCCCTGGTATATTTCCGGGAGATAAGCCCGTTTTTCATATGAGAACAGTGAGCTCCAAGGAGCGGCCTGCCCTTGGCTTCTGTTCCCAGGGCGAGTGTGAAGGCTGAGCTTTTCCGTTCCCTCTTCCATGGAGCTTGGCTGGTTCCTATGAACTGCAAGTTAAGGTTTGTTATTTTATAGTCCATTAAACAATCTTTTATAAAAATTAAAAACAAGTTATAATGTAAATGTAAACAAAAAGCTAATATAAAAAGGTTAAAAAATTATTTTGATGACTTTTTTTTCAAGGCCTAAAAGCCACAATCAGATATTGTTATAATTTTGGGTGTCATAGATCATATCTTACATTTGTTTTTGTATTTATAACTCTGTGGGATTTACCAATCTTAGGGCTATAATACTTTTTATAATGTAAGTGGAAGCTGTTTCCCAGGTTTGATTTGTTAGTCTTCTCTTCTGCCGTTAATTTATTGGTTTGTTCTACGTATTTTACAAAATCCAAACCTTGAGAAACAAGGCTTGACAATTTAGCTCTATATACACTTCAAAACTTAAGAAATGGGGAGATGTGTTTCATTTATATTCTTTATTATTCATTTGACTTACAAAGTATATTGGCATGGAAATTGCCTGTCAGTTTTACTACTGAAAGCCCCAGCTACTCTTACTTAAGATTAAAGTCATTCTTTTTATAATCACTCACTTTCCTCCAAGAAAATTCTCTGTGTGGGGGGAAATTTTCGATGGAGAAGGATTCTGTGTGGACTTCCAACCCTTTAACCTAGGTTATAGTGGGATGTTAAGTCAGGAAATGACATATCGGGGCAGGAATCAGTTGTGCTCCCTCCCAAGTCTATTTTAAAGCACTTTCCATTTTAAATATAGCAATAAAATATCAGCCTCGAAATGTCTGATAAGGATAAAAGCAATAGATCCAAATCCAATCTAAATCTGACACTGCTAGGAACAAGAATTCACATTGGTAAGTCAGGACTCATTTATGGGGCCATAAATGGGTGGGCCAGCTATAATTTGGGTATTAAACTTGTAAAATATATTGATGGTATGGAAGAGCTAAATAAATAATTTACTACAAAAAAATTGGAAATCTTTACATGGTACTTAATTGACCAGTTGGTCTCCCAGATTCTCAATGCTCCTTGCTTTGCATTTATGTGTTTTTCATAGGCTAGATTTTCCTTTTCCTCACTTGAGTTTAATTTCCCTCTGCAATGAATGATCACAAGTTAGTTCATTTCTGAAAACACACAGTTTCCATTTAAAATTTTGCCAATCCATTACAGGCCTTTGACAATTTCATTTACCTGTTAGGAGGATAAATGTACCCCCACATTCTGCCTGTTCCAGAATAAGACAAATTTCTTTCTGGCCTCAAAAAGCCTTTTCAGTACCACATCTCAGATTCCTGTGCTGAGCACATAATGGGAGGGGCTTCAAGGAGATGCTTTACAAAATTTACTGAATCTTTTTGCTTGGTATTTTGGGAATCTGCTGAATAGAGAAAAAAATGATTTTAGAAAGATCTGTCATGGCCTCCTACACATCTGTGAGGTGCTAAGCATGGTTGGAGAAGGGAAAGGAGAATGAAAATATGGAAACTCAAAGTTAAACAGTGTTATTTATGTATGTATCCAGGAAAACAAGTAGATTTCTTGGACGATTTTAAATTTATTTAATAGTAACAGTATCTCATATGTGTATAACAATTACTTGTTTCAAAAGCCTTTCATATCTTTTATTTTTTCACCTCTTGTGATATTCCCCCAAAGTAAACAATAGAGGTATTACAATGGCCAGTTTTACTAGATGAGAAAACTGAGGTTTGGATAAATTGGGACTTGCACAAAGTAGTTTATACAGCAAATAGGCTGGTGCCTAGAGCCCGATTCTTCAGAATCCCAGGTTGACTCCACTGTGAAGGATCATTTTGTGCTTTCACTGGCAGGTAATAGAAAGGCCACCCCAAGCAAGCTTAAATAATAAAGAGTTGCATTGGCTTGTATAATGAGAAACCAAGACAGGGTGGGCTTCAGGCTTGGTTCCATCTAGGTTTTGACTGTTTTTCTGCAGTTCTTTCTGTTCTGTGCCCTTCTGGGAGCTGACTTTGGCTTCTGGCTGGTGGTTGGTAGCAACTGAGGCAGCATGCCTCCTAGTTCACCCCTACCAGACTGACAGAGTCTGATTTCCCCATTGTTATCTCTTAAAAGCAAGGGAGGACTTTCCTGGAAATTTCCAGTAAGATTTTTCTTTCTCCAGAATTGGAGTGCGTGACATCCTCAGTCGGTGACTAGCAGGGACCATGGGATTACTTTGATGAGCTTAGTCTAATCAAAGCCAATTCTGAGTGACAGGTTATTCTGAAGAGGGAACCTATCTGAACAAAAGCAGGGTCCTTGTAGGAAGAAGGAGGTGAGAATGGGTGATGGGTAGACAATCAACAGAGTCCTCTACAGTTACTTTGTAAGATTTCAGTAGGCCACACGTTTGAGGAAATCCATGTGTTGGTTATGGAACAAGGTAGCCAAAGAGACCTTTTTCGTTTGGCCAGAGGGACTGATGAAACAACTAAATCCTGGTTGTTTCGCAGTCTCTTATGCAGCTTCTTACTTTGTTTCCCCAGCAGCATCTGTGCTCTCCCACATGGCTTCTGCTTGGCCTTCTGCCAGACCCTGGGCTTCTCACAGGCACAATGGCTGTGCCTTACCCTCAGGAAAGCCAGGGGTTTGCCAGAAGCACTCACTCCCCGAGTCCCTAATTTCATCCTCTGCTAGACCCCATTTCTGAAGTGAAAGTACACAGAGGAGTTAGTCATAGAGAGTCTTGTGCAATTCTAAGAGGGAAAATGGGTGAGAGTTCATTGTTTTCCCTGAAGCAAGGCTTGGCAGTCCAAAATATTCCCCAATGGGCTGAAGTTAGTTTACCAGCAATGTGTTTTTCTTATACCAAACTGCTGTCTGAGCCACAACCTTGTTGAAAAGAGAAGGGCCATACAGCTTACACAACTCTGTCTGTCCTCCCCGACAATTACCTTATAGAACAGTGTGCACTAGGAAACTTTAAATTTTTTGTCTGGAGAATCCTTGGTGTTCTAAATATGCAAAGCCTTCATCGCATCAGGCACCACCTCTTACCCTGAAGACAAGCCACACTCTGGCTGTTAATCTAGGCCCAGCCAAGCACACCAGGGCCTGATGGGCCAGATCCCACAGTACAGGGGATGTATGCTCAGAGAGCACTGCTTAAAATGGAGGTCACTGGAGATGCTGAGGAGGAGGAGGTGCCCAGCTTCCTTTAATACCATCGTGTGTTTTCAAGTGGAAGATTCATTTAAGTAAGGGAAAATACCTTCTCCCTAGGCTTCAGGCCCAGGTAGGTAATAAAAAGCAAAGAACACAACTCCAAACCCCAAACACTATGTCTTTTTAAATGAGGTTTGAGGCTTAGTTACTCACGTGTGACTAGCAGGACTGGTGTCATAATTTGCAGGGCTCTGTGCAAAATGAAAATGTGAACTCCTTGTTAAAAAATTATTAAGAATTATACGACAGTGACAGCAAAGCATTAAATCAAGCATGGAGCCCTTTTAAGCATGGGCCCTATGCAACTGCACAGGTCTCACACCTACAAAGCCAGTCTTGGTGACTGTGCTCTTTAAAGTGACAGAGCACATTTTCTCTCATTATTTACTGTAGCTGTTTCTTAGCTCTAAACAGTCATTTCCTTTCAAAGAGCTCGAAACATGGAAAACTAAATAGTTTGGATATTAAGAATTCTTTTAATTGAAGGAGGAGAGCCTAGAGACAGATAAAATTGTGAGTTTTTGTTCTGGAGTCAGCCTTGATTTGCTAGAGTCAAACCTGGTTTGATTGTGCTTTAATCTCTGAATGGCCTTCAGTGAATCGCTTCAGTCTCAAAGTCATTGTCTCATTTATTGTAAAGCAGGGGCAATTCTTGTGCCTACCTTATTGGACTTCTAGAAGAATTAAATGCAATATTGAATGTAAAGTACTTAGCATAATGCCTGGCTCATATTATTGCTCAACAAATATTAGCAATTGCCATAATAATTATGAACTGAGAAAGGGATGGGTGAGGACTGAGACTCCTCGAAGGATATCGTAGGGTTCTGGGGTTTAATTTGTGTTCTGTTTGCCTGAGCCTAGTTACCACTAGAAATTTTAAAAATGTTTTCTGATGACATATTCTTTATTTGTAGAAAATTTTAGAAAAAAAAATTAAAGTGAAATTTATACATGGATTAATCATTCAAAGGTAACAACTTTTAGTTTTTTAATGTATTTCCCTCAAATTTTCTTTTTTGCATATATGAGAATTGTACCCTAGTGTAGCTTTAGTTTTATATTCTGCTTCCTCCCCTTCCTGTAAATATCACCTTATGGCATTAAATTGCTTTAAAAATTTTTCATGACAGCTTAATTCTATATTGTGCAGATGTTCCATAATTTGTTTGTTTCCCTGTCTCATGGACTTTTAAGTCATTTTCAGTTTTTGAGTATTGTAAATTATGCTATAAATGGCCATGTGCATATATCCCTGATCACCTCTGACTATTCCTCTCTTAGAGAAGAGTCCTTTTTTAAAGAAGGGATCTAGAAATGCATGGGTTAAGCCTCTTGCCATGTATGATACTTCCAAAATGATTGTACCAGTTTCTCTCCCATCAGGTAGGGATAGGGGGATCCTATCTTCCAAGACCTTCTCCAACATCGAGCTATTTGTAAACCTTTGACCATTTGATAGGCACAAAAATTGTCATATCTGTAATACTCTCTTGCTTTGATCAATAGTGAGACTGGGCATATTTTCATGTTTATTGAGTGTGTTTACTATTTACTAAGTATTTATGTTTCTTTGTGAATCATAAGTTCATGGCTTTTTGCCAGTTTTTCTATTGGGCAATTTGATTTGTGCCCAATTATTATCTGTTTTTTGCCCAATTATATTATTTTTAATAAGATACCCCAGATTCTTACCTCTCCTAATAATAATGCGTATCGAATACATCAGGTAGTTTTCTGTAATAATGTAGTGTTACTTCTAAAAATGTTTAGGACCAGAACAGAGTACGAAGTGGTGAGATGGTGAGGTATTTGGCAAATATGGCTATTGACAGCTTCTTTCACCATCGTAGTCATGTTAGGTGGAACTTGTCTTTTAAGAAAAATTATTACAATACTAATAGAGAGCAATTCTTCCATATTTTACGGGGTTATCAAATGTTAGTAGTAATTCTTTTTTCTGTGATGGGACTGTGATTTTTATTTTATTTTATTTCCTATTACTCCTTGTACTTTTCAAAATTTATATCCTGAACACATATTGCCTTTTATTATCTGTTTTACAGTTAAACAATAAAAACAAACAAATTCAGAGACCTAGTGATGGCTAGAATAAGCCTGTAATATTTTTGTTCCATATGATTTAGCAAAACTGAAGTTGCAAGTAAAATTATTTGACAAATTACAAATGAGCTATTTATTCCTATTGCCTTTTTAGTCTTTATACAATCCAATCTTGTAGTTGCCTGCACTCCCCTAAAGGGGATGTAATGCAGTGGATTTCGGGTCAACTAGATCTGAGGTCACATCCACATAGCCTCATGCTGGTTGTGTGACCCTGGACATTAACATTTTTGTGCCTTAATTTTGTTTCTTTTAAAATGGGGACAATAATATCTTCCTCTTCCTAATAAGGTTGTTGTGAGAAATAAATGAGAGTATTTAACACAGCCATAGGCACCCAGTAAGTGCTCAACAAATAGACTTCGTTTTTATTAAATAGAGTTGATGTTAAGCCTATTTGAACGAATACATTGGATTCAGTGACAACACTGAAAGTCGAGTCTACAGAGGCCTTTTTTTATGCCTCTTCTGCCTTCACCCTGAGCAAGTGATGTCAAGAGACAAAGTCCACTGCAATCAAACCTGCCTGCCAAATAGGGTCTCATGTAGAACAGACCACTGTTCTCCCAGGAAAGGCCCCGTGTGGCTGTGTGTGTAGACTTCTCTGTCTCTGTGTCTCTCCCTGGCTAGCCCTCTCTCTGTTTCCCACACACCACACATCCACACACCCACACACTCACAGACTCACACACTATACACTTACACATCACACACACACTCTCATATACCACACACTCAGACTCACACACACACCATACACACTTACACCACACATTCACAAACCACACATTAATACACTCACACACCACATATACCACATACCACACATTCACAAACCACACATTAACACATACCACACACACACCACACACACACCACACACACACCACACACTCAGACTCACACACATGCTGCACACTCTCACATACCACATGCTCACACACCCACACATTCAGACACACACCGCACACACACACCACACACACATACACCACACGCTCACACCACACACAGACTCACACCACACACATACACTTACATAACCACACAGACTCAGACACTCATACACCACATGCTCACCCACCACACACTCACAGACACACACACACCACACACTCATACAATCCCACACTCACACACTCACACACCACACACTCACTACACACTTACCCACTCACCACATGCTCACACACCACACACTCCTACACTATAAACACAACACATTCATAAACCACACATTAACACCCACAAACCACACACAGACAGTCACACCCCACACATGACACGCCCACACACCACACACCCACGCAGCACACACTCCTATACCACACACACAACACATTCACAAACAACACATTAACACCCACACACCACACACACCACACACCACACCCTCTCTGATCTGAGCAAGTTGTTGTGGGCAGAAGAAAAATATCTTTTCCCTGTACTCATCTTAAGTTTATTGGCTGGGGCCCTGGTAATAAAAGACAGAGAAGAGCACACACATTTATGTGATATAAGTTTTCTGACACACGGGAGCCTTCATCAGGAGACACAGAGCCGAAGGAGCAGTTAAACCCATGTGTTTCTCTGCTAGGTTTGAGGAAGAGGGAAGAGTGTTGGAGAATATGACAAGACAAAGGAGGTCTGAATGAAATGTTAGGCCTGGGGACCTTAGTAAGGCCTGCTCGTCCACATTCCTCCCAGCATCCCTGCATCTTCAGAGGCAACGCTGCTGCTTCTCTCTGGGTCTAGGGGGTCACCTCTCTCAAGAGGGGCTTATGACCTGCTTCACGGGAAGGTCAGAAGCTCTGTCTTGCACATGCTATTTCTCAAATTCCTTCAGCTTAAGATATTCAATATACCCCATGCCATATTTTGGAGTAGCATGTCTTGAACCCCATTATGTGGTGATGGAGGGTATATATTAGTTGATTACTTTCCACTGATTTTCATTGTACACGAGGTTGTAACCACAAATATGGTGGCAGTCAATGAGAAGTTTAAATGACAGAATGTGTTCCCTTTAAATGTGGACATAATACTTTAAAGCACACTCTATGACTAGAATTAAGCATTAGAAAGCAGATGTTTTAACAGGACTGCTTGACTCAACAGACAGACCAACTGTGATTAAGGCAGAGGCCCGTGGGTGTACCCAGGAGGCTGACGTCCTTTCTCCCAGTTAGATGGGCAGGACCTGTAAATCTTAAACTAAATGTTGTCTATAAATTTGGCAAAGAATTGCAACAACTCTAACGCTGGTAAGGGGAGATAGGCATTCTCATATCCTACCAGGGCAGTATAACTTGAGACTGTCATCTGGAGGGCTATTTGGCAATGCAAAGTTTGATCATTAAACCCACTGCGTCTCATTAGTGAGGATACTTTTAGATGCAAAGAATAGAAAACCTAGACAAAAACAACTTAGCCAAAGAAGAAATTCATTATCTCACCTAACAAGAATTCTAGAGGTAAGGGAAATCCAGAGCTTGTTAACTGAGTAGCTCTGTGGTCATCAGGGTCCAGTGTCTTTTCTGCCTTTCTGCTCTGCCACTCCAACATATGGGGTTGTCCTCATGGTTAATTCATAATGGTCATAGTATGGCTGCAGCAGCACCAGCCATCACAGACTCATTTGACAATGTCCAAGGGCTGGAAGAATGTCCCTCTCTTGTGTCCCTATTTAAGAGGAAGAAACCTTTCCAGAAGCCCCTCTGTCTGCCTTCACATGGCTAATTTTCCCTCTAAAATTTCCCTCTAAATTTTTCCCTCACATGGCTAATTGACTAGAAACATATCACACATCTATTTTAAATCCTATCATTGGCAAAGAGAGTGAAATTGCACAATTGGCTTGGGGCTGAAGAGAAACTTGGCTTTCTCTGAAGCACAGACCCTCCCAATATCTGAATCAGGTATGAGTTCAATTAACAAGGAAGAAGTTGGTGGATCCTTGCTGTCTAGCCATCAGTAGAGTCTGTCATCCTTTTTAAAGCAGGGTTTTAGAGAGCTTTCCACAACACAGCACACATAGAAAATTCTGGTACAGGCCAGGCACGGTGGCTCACGCCTGTAATCCCAGCACTTTGGGAGGCCAAGGCGGGTGGATCACTTGAGGTCAGGAGTTCAAGATCAGCCTGACAAACATGGGGAAACCCTGTCTCTACTAAAAATACAGAATTAGCTGGGTGTGGTAGTACACACCTGTAAACCCAGCTACTTGGGAGGCTGAGGCGGGAGAATAGCTTGAACTCAGGAGGCAGAGGTTACAGTTAGCCGAGATCGCTCCATTGCACTCCAGCCTGGGCACCTCAAAAAAAAAAAAGAAAGAAAAGAAAATTTTAGTACAATATTTGCATGGCACTTTGAAGTAAATTGGGGAGCTTCAATATGGGGCTTGGTGAAAATTACTATCTTTTCTTTATGATACATAATTATAAGAAAAGTAAAATACAAAGTATTGAGAAAGATATTACACATTGAATTTGTATAAAACTTCCAAATAAAACCTTTTCAAGTTTTAACACAAGAAACTTGAGCTTGCTTCTAGAGACACATATTTTTCTATTTCAGGTTTTATGTTGAAATAGCTACACTGAACTCTTGATCAAGACTTTTCTTTCAATGATGACTTCTTCAAATTCTTTATAGTCACAAGAGGAGAACTTTATTCTTAAAATAGGTGATAAAAATAATTAAATTGGCCAGGTGCGGTGGCCAACACCTGTAATCCCAGCACATTGGGAGGCCAAGGTGGGCGGATCACAAGGTCAGGAGTTTGAGACCAGCCTGGCCAACATGGTGAAACCCCGTCTCTACTAAAAATACAAAAATTAGCTGGGTGTGGTGGCACATGCCTGTAGTCTCAGCTACTTGGGAGGCTGAGGCAGAAGAATTGCTTGAATCTGGGAGGTGGAGGTTGCAGTGAGCCAAGATCCTGCCACTGCACCCAGCCTGGGTGACAGAGCGAGACTTTGTCTCAAAAAAAAAAAAATTAGCTGGGCGTGGTGGTGTGCACCTGTAATCTCAGCTACTTGGGAGGCTGAGGCAGAGGAATTGCTTGAACCAGGGAGGTGGAGGTTGCAGTGAGCCGAGATCATGCCACTGCATTCCAGCCTGGGCGACAGAGCGAGACTCCAGCTCAAAAAAAAAAAAAAATTTTAAACCATTTTTACAACCATTTGAACATTTTCTGCAGTTGCAAATCTATTTAAAAAATTAATAGGTCTTTTTCTTTCACTGACAAATATAACAGTGAAATTTCTTTTATTAATGAAAGTGGATTTCAAGCTCATTTGAACTTTTTCATAGCAGGTCTTTCAAAATCATGACATTGTTCTAATGTCCATATGAAATGGTAAAGTGGGTATTATTACCTAGCCAAGGTACCACTACAAAGGCACCTCAGGTACAAGTGGACAGAGGTGTATGGTATAGATGAAAAAAATGCCTCCTGGATGAGCCCTTCCAGAGCCCTGTATTCAGTCTCCATTTTGCCCCTCTGTTTAATAATTGCACTTGGGACGTAAACTCCCCGAGCAGCTCCATAGGTCCTTGTCTACCAAGGGCATGGTGTGATCCATAGCAACCTGCTTGGGGAATCACCCTTTCCCCATGCTTAATAGGTTACTCAATAGGTTACTCTAGAACAGTGGTTCTCCGAGTGTAGTCCCCAGACCAGAAGCAAGAGCATCATCTGGGAACTAGTTAGAAATGCAAATTCTGGGGCCTTACCCTAGACCTGTTGAATCAGAAACTTGGGGTGGCCCAGCCTATGTGTCACAAGCCCTCCAGGTGATTCTAATGCGCCCTCAAGTTTGAGGGCTATAGTTGCAAACACTGAAGACAGATGTTGCTCATCATGCCCAACTATACGTGCCCTGTTAGTCCTCACTCCAACTGTGGACTGAGAGGATTGCGGTCTTGTGGTTAACCAGTGTCTTACTCCATTTGTGTTGCTATAAAAGAATACTTGAGGCTGGATACTTTATTAAGAAATTTTGGCTCACAGTTCTGCAGGCTGTAGGATAACGGTATCAGCACCTGCTTCTGGTGAGGGCCTCAGGAATCTTCTACTCATGTTGGAAGGCAAAAGGGAGCAGGCATTACATGGTGAGGGAGGAAGGAAGATTGAGGGGCAGGGTCAGGATCTTTTAATAATCAGTTCTCAGGGGAACTGAGAGAGAGAACTCACTACCAAGAAGACAGCACAGGCCGTTCATGAAGGATCTGCCCCCATGATTCAAACACCTCCCACTAGGCCCCACCTCCAACACTGGGGATCAGATTTCAACTCGAGGTTTGGAGGGGACAAACATCTAAAAACTATATCAAACTGTGACTCATCCAAGGCACACAATCTCTGCTCCAAAGCAAGGGTGCAGCTCCACCGCTTGCCTCTGGCAGTTTTGAATGAAATAGCTCAAAGCAGAAAGCAGGACAGAACAATAGCCAGGGGAGGAAGGCCTGAGGCAGCCACCCATGGGATAGTTAGGGCCCATTGTATGTTTCTTTGGCTGTGGAAGTCATATTTCCCTTAACATTGTTTAAAGTTGTCCAAGATTGATAATGGTGACAAGCCTGCCTCTGTCCCCATCAGGACTCCAGAGAGCAGGAGTAGCTGATCTCAGCCATTGGTGCCACCCACACAGGAAATGAGAGCACTTCCTATTTTACACACACACACACACACACACACACACACTTCATTAGCAGTTATGGTTGGGCACTGTCTCACAAGATCTCACCTCCTATGGGGCTTGTTTCTTTGCTCATGAGGAAAGACGGGACCAGAATGCTGTGGGATGCAAAATCAATTCATTAGATCACAGGGTGCCTGGAAAGTGGTGTTAGATTTTTGACTTTAGAGAGAGGGTCTAGCAGACACTCAACCACTTCCCAGATGTCCCTGAGTCTACTGCTCAAAGTCAAGACAGGCTTTCCTTCCAGGGTAACACTTTTGGTAGTAAATAAAATGTGCATGACAGCCCAGGGTGGCACTGGCTCTAAGGAAGAATTTACACTGGGCTTTGTCTCTCCCCTCTGGTGTGTTTTTTTTCTTACCCTTGGAGGGTGATTTAGGATGGAGAGCTGAGAGGGTACCCGAGAGCCAAGGGCCATCATTTTCCATTCCATTCCTCACCAGCTGAACAAAATAGTACTATGCCTTGATATTGTGGTACTGACTACCCTATAGCATTTGATGCTTAAAAAGCATTTTCACATACGGGATCTTTGGAGTCTCCCTAGGACAGTAGTATGAAGGAGAATTTGAACCTCAGCATAAGTGACTTGCCCAAGGGAATATGTTTGATTTGTGCAAGTGGAGATCTGAACACAAAGTATCTGGATCTAAGCACCGTCCTCTTCTTGCCCCAAAACAAGACCTCCTTGCCACCTCACCTTGCTCATCCTCAGCAGGTCAGGGTCAGTTTCTTTCCTACAGACTTTAATGATGAAACTTTCTAAGACTTGCTTTGTCTAAGAAAACCATCTTATGTTGTTAAACATCTTCACGCTTGGGAAATTCTTTCTTATATTGGACTAACATCCTTGCTTTAAAAATCGTAAGTAAGCCCATTTTTTCTCTTTCTTTCCTGGTAAAAAGTGGAGTATAGTAATAACAACGAAATTTATTGAGCATCACTATATTCTAGGCATGCTTCCTCAACTTCATGAGGAAAATACTATTATAACTCCATTTTATAGATAAGGAAAACCCCATTTTATAGATAAGGAAAAACGAGGCATAAGATGTTAAGAACTGGTATAACTGGCCCAAGATGGAAAAAAACAGAGGCATAGGATGTTAAATAACTTGTCAGAGTTAAAATGGCTAATGAGTGGTTATGTAGGGATTTGAGCCCAGGTGGTTTGACTCCAGAATCTATGTGCCTGATTCCAGGACCATGTTGACTTTAAGTAAAAAAAGAGATCCCTGATAACTTGCTTTCTTTGTGTATCTCAGTGTAATTCCTTCATTCTGTCTCAAAATAAATCCAGCTGCTTTTGTAGCTTTCCCCAGGTGTTACTTACCATTCAGTTAATCTCTTTTTTCCCCCCTGTTAGCTGCACTTCAGCAGTAAACACATTTGGGAGGCTGTTCTAACATTCTTTTACTCCTAGGTTGTTAGTTCCACTGTGGCAAAACTGTTATACCAAATTTGGGTGTAGATCTCCCTTAGGAAGTTTTTCCAGGTCCTGCTTCTACATGACCAGCAGTAATCTCCACTCCTGTTTCCTGTGGGCAACACACTTCAAAGTTCACATTAGACAGACTCAGCTAACCATTATTCTTGAGGCTGCTATAAAATTTCCCAATGTAATCAGTACAAAAGATTTCTATCATTTTGCATAATTTTACGTTAATTTACATGAAGTAATTAAAATAAAGACAAACTAAAGTCTAAACTGTCAGTTGAACCTGTTTTGTTGTTGTTGTTTTGATTTGTTGTTTGAGAAAGGGTCTTGCTGTGCATCTCAGGCTGCAAGCTGGAGTGCACTGGTGCAATTATGGCTCACTGCAGCCTCCAATTCCCAGGCTCAAGCAATCTTCCCACCTAAACCTCCAGCAAAGCTGTTTATTATGTTTTGTAGAGATGGGGTCTCCCTATGTTGCCCAGGCTGGTCTTGAACTCCTGAGCTCAAGCAATCCCCCTGCCTCAGCCTCCCAAAGTGCTGGAATTATAGGCGTGAGACACTGCACCTAGCCTGAACCTGTTTTAAAAGCTTGGAATTCAGAAACACTGAAAGGAGTGTGTATTAAAAGAACTACCCGAGACTGGGTAATTTATAAAGAAAAGAGGTTTAATTGGCTCACGGTTCTGCAGGCTGTACAGGAAAAATAGCTGGGGAGGCCTCAGGAAACTTACAATCATGGTGGAAGGCAAAGGGGAAACAGGCACGTTTTACATGGCTGGAGGAGGGGGAAGAGAGAGAAGGGGGAGGAGCTACACATTTTTAAACAACCAGATCTTGTGAGAACTCACTCACTATCAGGAGAACAGCAAGGGGGATATCCACCCCCATGATCCACTAACCTCCCACCAGGCCCCTCTTCCAACATTGGGGATTACAATTTGACATGAGATTTGGGTAGAGACACAAATCCAAACCATATCAGAATGGGATTAAACCCAGACTATAAAGCTAAGAAAAACTTCATTATTACTCCTAAAATATCTGGGGACATTTCTGGGCATGAGACTGGGGAGCTGAGACAGGGATTGCCCCATCAAACAGTACACCAGCTGTTCCCTTGTTCTGAAACTTCTTCTTTCTTCGTTCCAAACTGTCCTTGACTATCATCACAGTCAGATGTCCACTTAGACATCTCCTCCTCTCTGGGGAGCTCCTCCCCGATTCCAAATTCAGTTAGGTGTCCCTCACCTCCCCGCTCCCCCCGACCCCAGAGCCCTCCTAGTGTCTTGTCCTTGCTCATTCTGCTGAATGGCTTGGCTTCCATCCTGCCCCAGGTTGCAGGTCATTGCCTGCGGGCAGTGACCTTGCCTCACCCTTCATTGGCTCCTAGTCCTACCTCGTAAAGGGACTGGTTCATAGATACTCAATAAATATTTAGTAAATGAATGAATGAGACCCTATTAGTGCAGATACTTTTTTTGTTTGTTTACTTTTTCTCATCTCTATAAAAGAGGCAACCTTACTTTTCTATGTCAGTGAACATAATGAGAGCCTTTTTTTTCCTGACTTCTCTCCTTTAATTAGGTGGATCATGAAAAATCACAAAGTACTTTAAAAAATGAACTGGTTCAGAACATCCTTCCCAATTATTAGCAGCTCCCAAGGATTCTACAAGGCGCTTTTCAAGGCACTGCCTCCCTTTTCCTCACTGACGTTTCCAGAGCCTGCTGGCGCGGAAAGAATGTCTGAGAAGGAAAAAGAGGTACGCTGCAGAGACTGCTTTTTCAAGCCAGGTTCCCAGCCAGGACATTTTCTTCTACAGTTTCCCAGAGATCAAACCAGCAGCTGCTTCCTGCCTCTTGCTGAGCTGTACCTGGGGGCTGACGGTTTTACTGTTCTTTGGTAACCATGCAGATTCAGAGCTGCATGTTCAGTAGCTAGAGGGCTCCCTTAAATGGACAAGGTTGGAGCCTCACATTCCACGAGCCATTGGAAACTCTTAGCCTTTGGTTCCTTATTATGAGAATGTTACTGTGGCTCTGGGCTAGACAATGAATCTAGCAGTGGTTTTGATGTCTTTTGTTTCATGCAGCCCGTAAAAAGCAGCCGGGCCCTGCTGTCTGCACTTGGTTTGGGCAGGTAGACCCTCTACTATAACAGCCTTTAACTCTAACTCTAACCTGCCCTCATTAACTTACCTACAACAGGAAATCTTGCATATCGCGTTTCATTTTATAGTGGCCTGTAGCACCCTCAAGGTGCCCATCCCACCTACTCGCTTTGAAACCCTGACTTGGGAAGCTAAAGTGCGTTGTCCCCACTTGGTGATTCTTAGAACCATACATATGTCACTTTAGTTCACTGGCCCATTCCCGTCTTCCCTCCATTAAGTAGCTGCAACTGAATTTTGCGATAGCCTTTTCTTTTCTGCCTCTGAGGTGATTTTAGGGAATATGTGGAAATCTAAATCTCCTGCTGGTCAACAGGCAAGAGCTGGGTACCAGAGGCTGAGCTGCTGATAGGGCATTTGATTCTTTTTCATTCTGATTAAGCCTCTGGGGACTCATAGTCCAAACATGAAGAACAAATGGATTTTAAATTAGTTCTTAGGATCCAAAAACTCTGGCTGCAAGTACAAAGAGGTTAATGGTCTTGTAGGCATTTTTACTTGCTTCTCAGTTTTACAGCTTTGAATCCTTATGTGAGCTGATAGGAGCTTCTTGTTGGCAAGAGATGTTAGAGAACTAAACCCAGGAAGAATAGATATAGTGCCAGGAAAGACAGATAACCTGCAGAAAGGCTATAAGGCTGTTTTGGCTTCTCCCAACCTGTGCAAGCTGCCATCAGGAGGGTAGGGGTAGACAGGTGACAGCCCTCATCTTTAACTACAAAAGTGCCTGGAGGTAGCATAAAGAACCATTGGAGCAGTGTCAAACTCCCTTCCTCCCTATTAGATGTGCCACCCAGAAGGTATGGTCCTGTTGCTTTTCTGTTTAATTTTCTGAACAGTGGACATGTATTAAATGAGGAACAAGTCCTTTTGCAGATCTTTGTACAGTATGCAAATATTCATTCAATATCCAAAATGTTAGAAAGTCAGATGTAAGCCAACATTAATAACAGCTAAGCCTGCAGGAAGTATGATTTCCTCAACCGCTACCAAAGGAAGTGACAAAGTATCAGATATATGTTTTTAATGTTTTACTTTTTAATATTTATGGGTACAGAGTAGTTGTATATATTTATGGGGTACATGAGATGTTTTGATACAGACATGCAGTGGGTAATAATCACATCATAGAGAATGGGGGATCCATCCCCTCAAGCATTTATCCTTTAAATACCAGGTATTTGATTAAGAGAAATTGGGATGGAGAAGATAAGTAACTGCAACAGAAGTTGTAATGGTCTTCAACTGTCTATATCATCATCAGTCTTCTAGCTCAAATGATGGCTGGAATACACTGCCACAAGAAGTATTTTCTGGTTCAAAAATTGAAAGCAAGTTTTCAAGTGCCAGGATGAAATCCACTGCAATAATGTAAAATGTAATCGCCCCATTTATTATTACAGAGATTACCAAAGGTCTGATGGTGTTTTTAATGGCAGTGTGTTTTAATGGCAATGTGTTTTATTTCTCTGGTGGAAAAAAGGGTTATGCTCCAGCGACCTAAAATAGCCCCACTGAGCATATTTCACACCTCCACACACGGCGCTTGGGGATTTGTATGGGAAGAGTCCATTTTCTTGGGTTGAATGAGACGTGATTTGGAAACGGAAAAGGTTGCTGAGGGCAGGAGGTACCTTTGATTCAACTAAAGTCATAGGTAGCTGTTGTCCTTCTGGTACCTTTCTCTGGCCCATGGGGGCAGCAGTGGGCAAGAGGGCGTTATTTAGTTGAGGGAGGTAAGGAAAAAATAAAGCGTATGAAGTCGAAGATTGAGCACTATGAGGAACAGTTTTACTGTTAAGCAGGGAACCTGTGTCTAGGCTCTGAGGGATGAGATGCCTAGACTTGGGAGAGGGTGTGGGGAGAACTAGGGTGGGTCCTTCAAAGCCAAGACACTGCAAACTCTATTTGTGCCCTTAGGATAGCAAAGTTTCTGATGGTTGCTATTGGGCTGGTGATGTGTGAACTGTCCCTGGGAGGTTCTCCTGCTTGGGATATGGTGATATAAGATGTGGTGCCCAGCTGCCCCTGCTATGCACAGGTCATGCAGGTCAGGATTGGGTGGCCCAGTCCACTCTGCACAGTATCAGCCGGCTCATGGCCAGGCCAGGGTTTATCAGTGGCCACAGTGGTGGGAGGTGGAGACAGTGCCCTTGTCATATATTCCTTTTATTTATTACACTCCCCTGCCCATTTCTACCATCTACGTCATATGGCACTTGGGAACATGCAGTTTGATTCTGGACACTACCCTCAGACTCTCTGAGCCTCAGCCTGCTCACCTCTGAGGAACGCCCAGCACAGAACAAGCTTAACATCAGACATCTTGAACCACTGACTGTGGACCACCCCGACCCTGCAACCTCACAATGGGATTTTTTTATCTTGCATCTCTTCCCAAATACTATGAGCTCCTCCAGACACTGCATTCCTTATTAAACTGGACATATATGTCTAACTTAAAAGGTAATTAATTAAAAAGTCAAGGTATAGATCAGGGAACCAGGCCCCCCAGCAGCCCCCAAAGTTGTTGATGTCTTCACACTGGAAAACAAGCCATTTGATTCCTTTTAGCTGAAGAAAAAATGCATTAAACTTTGTAACTAAGAACATTTATGATCTATCTGACCCCAAATCTCAAAACCCATTGAAAATGGCATTTAAATCTCACAGTGCCCTGAGATTCTGCCAACACCAGTGGGGAACATAGCTAAGAGATTGTGTTACGTCTTTGACCTGAGCTTTTTTTTTTCTTTTAAATATGGTCTTGATAAATGATTTCCCATTTACCTTTTTCCTTTCTCTATTGTCTGTAACCTTGAAACTTGATTTGCTATCCACCAGGCAACACTGATTTGCAACTTCACTAGATAGGATGGAGGAGGGGGGCTTACAGCCTCAAAACAGCCCTGCTTTCCCTATCACAGGGCCAGAGGGAGTGGAGCTGCTTCTGAATGCTTGCTCTGAATTCAGCCTTGCTGAGTGCTACTCAAGGTACGGATGCGGTGGGTGGTGTCCCCAGTTCCTAATCTGGCGAATTATCCCAGTGTACTTTGGGCAGCAAACTTCTGATGCAAAAAGGTGGTGTTTGTACTGCAGAGCTGTGGTCTTAACATTTACACAAAGTCACAAAGTTTGATCTCAAAGTCTCTAAACCTCTCTGTGCCTCAGTTTCCCCATATACACAAAGGAATAATAACCCTCACTATCAGTAGGGTGTTTTAGCATCAAATAACAGAAAATCCAAATCAAATTGACCTCAACAATAAGAACATTTACTGACTCCGAGAACCAGAACTGCAGTGGTAGGGTATGGCTTCCTCTCCCATCATCTCCTGCCCCCATCCTGTTTTGTTCTCATAACAACTAAATCCTTAGGCTGATAGGAAAGTGGAAGCAGCAATCTACAAACTGACATGGGCCAAGGTTTCAAAGATTTTATTTAAGGTAACATCCTAACAGGAGATTTTTGAACCACAAAGGTTCCAGCCCTTAATGGTGAGATTTAGTGCCTTACAGTCACTGGTATATACTTGGGATGCTAGGTATTATCGTAGCTAGCATAAGACCATAGGGTCAACTTTGCTTCCCTTGACATTCTGGAATGTGTCCACACCAGGCACAGGAGCCGGAATGGCTGTGCCTTCTGTGAGGTCACCAATATCATCAGAGGATGTTCCTTTTAGGGGATGCAGGTAGCCAATGAACAGCCAGAGCTGAAGAGGCACCATGAAGCTGAAAGGTCACCTTGGGTTCCCTTGAAGGGAAGGATACAGAGTCCAGCCAGTGCTCATTCCTGTTGGTGGTCTTATTCCAGAAGCCTAAAGCAGTGGTTCTCAAACTTGAGCACTGGCTTTGTTTGAGAGCTTCTCAAGGTACAGATTGCTGGCCCACACCCCAGGAATCTCTGATCCAGCAGTCCTGGAGAAGGTCCTGATCATTTACATTGCTTACAAGTTTCCAGATGATGCTGATGCTGCTGGTCCAGGGACTAGAATTTGAGAAGCACTGACCAAGAGAATGAATGATGGAGTACGCTTTGCAGCAGAGACCAACAGCAGCCACCCGGACTCAGTTGACTTTCCGCTTACTCTGGCTTATTTATTCTCCATATGCTCCCCCTCATCATTGAAGTATCCTGGATCATTCATTTATGGAGGGAACCACATTTTTACCTTATAGGTTAGAGCTCTCTGTGGGAGAGCGGTGGGGTTTTATAATTTATCAACTATGAGGAGCTCACTATTTCATCCCCATGGCTGTTTAGAATGCTTAAGAGAACACAGAAGCTCCCTGAGATGCAGCCTTTTTTTGTACTGGATCTCCAACACTGGAAGCAAAAGGAAGTCCCAAACAGAAACCCTATGCAGTGCTGAATCTACAGTGGCTCTGAGAACTTTTAACTAATGGGCACTTGTAAATCTCACAACATTTCCTACTGGCGTGAATGCCCTGGGTAAAATGCTCATTAAACTGTCAGCCAGCAGAGAGGTGTCGTTCCTGGAGAGTCACAGCATCCAGGGGTGGAAAGAGGCCTCCCTGGGCCACAAGGGCCCTCCCCTCCCCCAGTCACCCACCACCGACCCCAGACTCAAACCCTCCTTTCAAAGCCTTTCAGAGGATGTTACAACTCTCCTTCACCTCCACCAGGAAATTATTCTTTTTCTCCAATCCAAATATATATATATATTCATGTTTAATCACTATTTCTTTTTGTTGGAGAGGATATCTTCTGTCAAAATTGAGAATGGCTAGCCACTGTCCATGGTGGACAGTCTTTCATGTACTTAGAATCCCTTATAATATTACTCTTGAGTCCTTATCTTTTTTATTTTTGTTTCATCATTTTAAAAATTACCATTTAGTGGCCGGGTGTGGTGGCTCATGCCTGTTATCCCAGCACTTTGGGAGGCCGAGGCAGGCAGATCACGGGGTCAGGCGTTTGAGACCAGCCTGCCCAACATGGTGAAACCCCATCTCTACTAAAAATACAAAAATTAGCTGGGCGTGGTGGCGGGTGCCTGCAATCTCAGCTACTCAGGAGGCTGAGGTAGGAGAATCGTTTGAACCCGGGAGGCAAAGGTTGTAGAGATCTAAGATCGCGCCATTGCACTCCAGCCTGGGCGACAGGGCCAGACTCCATCAAAAAAATAAAAATTAAAAAAAGATTACTATTTAGTATTACATAACATTTACACAGTAAAAAAAATTACATAGCACAAAATAGTATATAACAATTCTTTCCTATAATTAACCTCCAACAATAGTTTCATATGTACCTTTCAGAGATTTTCCAAACATATATTTGTACATACACACACACACACACACACACACACATGATTTTAACTTAATGACATATCTTGGGGTTTCTTCATATCAGCACATATACTTCTTTATAAGGATACGCCGTAAATTATTTCATCACTTCTCTGTTTATGGTTTTTTGACTATTTCCAGTTTTGTACTTTGGGCAGTGTGGTAGATACATCTTTCATTATTTTGGCAAATATAAGATTTTCTAGAAGTGAGGTTGTCAGGCCAAAGTTTGTATATATATTTTTTTCTTTTGAGATGGAGTCTTGCTGTGTCACCCAGGCTGGAGTACAGTGGCACAATGTCAGCTCACTGCAACCTTTGCCTCCTGGGTTCAAGTGATTCTCCTGCCTTAATCCCCCACGTAGCTGGGATTACAAGTGCGTGCCACCACACCCAGCTAATTTTTTACGTTTTTGGTAGAGACAGGGTTTCACCGTGTTGGCCAGGCTGGTCTCGAACTCCTGACCTAAAGTGATCCACCCACCTCAGCCTCCCAAAGTGCTGGGATTACAGGCATGAGCCATTGTGCCCGGCCCGGGTTTGTATATTTTTAATTTTGACAGATTGCATTCTAGAGGTTGCACCAATTCTCACTCCTGTCAACAATGTTCAAGAGTGCCAGTGACTCCCTACATATGCTCACCTATATAGTGTGTTGACAAGTTTTGAAATTTTTGCCTCATAGGCAAAAATAGTGCTATAATCTTCAGACCTATAATTCCCACTTCTCTTCTTATGATTGAGCACCTTTTTTTTTTTGAGACGGAGTCTTGCTCTGTCACCCAGGCTGGAGTGCAATGGCGCCATCCTCGCTCACTGCAACCTCCACCTCCCAGGTTCAAGCGATTCTCCTGCCTCAGCCTCCTGAGTAGCTGGGATTACAGGTGCACACCACTAGGCTCAGCTAATTTTTGTATTTTTAGTAGAGATGGGGTTTCACCATGTTGGTCAGGCTGGTCTCGAACTCCTGACCTCGTGATCTGCCTGCCTCGGCCTCCCAAAGTGCTGGGATTGCAGGCATGACAGCCACCATGCCCGGCCGTGCACTTTTTCATATGTGTAAGTACCATGTGTGTTTCTTTGAAGTTTGTTTATCTCCTTTGACTGATTTTTCTATTGGTTGTTGAACTTTTTTTGTAGGTTATTTTTACATATCAGGAATTAGCCTTTGTATGTCACACATGTATATTCTGTTTTAAGAATTTTAAGTATTTTTCCCCATTTCGTCATTTCTGTTGATTCAGTTTAAAGTGTTTTATGCCATGGAGCCATTTTTTATTTTTATATAGTTAAATATAATCATGCGTTTTCTTAGGGACTTCTGGGTTCTATGTCAATTCAAGATTATTAAAAATGAAAAAGAATATTCCTTGCTTTCTTCTAGTACTTTTGTGGTTTATAGTCTTGCGGTTCCTTTCTAACATTTAATTTGGTATAAGGAGAGAGGTACTGATACAGCTTTATTTTGCTTCCCAATGGCTCTCCACTTGTCTCAACACTGCTTACTGATGGCCCATTTACTTTTTACTGATATACAATGTCACCGTTGTAAACTAAATTCCCGTTTGAACTTGAGTGTGTTATTTGTGGAGTCTGTACTCATTCCATTGATTGTTCTATTCATTTGCCAAAATCTCATTATAAGAAATAGAGCAAATTTATCATGCATTTTAGCATCTGCTAGGACAAGTATGCTCCATTACTCTTCTTTTTCAGAATTTTCTAGACACACTAGCATGTTTACTTTTGTGTAGAAAATTGAAAATCTGCCTGGAATTGAAAATTACTATGTTGGTACTTCTATTGAGATTGCGTTAAATAGGTCTATTTAGATTGATTTAAGAAGAATTGAGTTTTTATGATTATTAAGTCTTTCTATCCAGTAACAAGGTTAGCATTTCCATTTATTCAGGTTTTCTTTTGTGTCCCTTAGTAGCATCTTAAAGTTTCTTCATGCACAACTTCAACATTTCTTGTTAAGTTCATTCCTGGATATTTTTCAGTTTCTTATTATAAATGAGTATTTTTTTCATTTTGTTTTCTAATCTGTGTATATTTTGTATCTTATTTTCATACCCATCAGTTTTCTGAATTCTTTTACCTGCTGTAGTAATTTTTCAATTGATTATCTTTTTGTACTCTCTGCAAGTAGTAATTTTGCCCACCCTCTTCCCATGCTTCCACTTACTTCTTTCACCTGTTCTACTGTAATGGCTACTACATCTAGAACACTGTCAAATAACAGCGGGAAGAATGGATATCTTGGTCTTGCTCCTGAGTTGAATAGGAATGCTTCTAGGGCTTCTCCATTCTGTATGATTCAGGCTTTGGTGAATGATCTTGTTATTTTATTGAGTTAATATGTTATGAAAGCATCCTCAATAATATTTTGTTAAAAGTTGGATAAAAATTTTACAATGAATGTTAGATAATTAAATGACTTTTCAGCATCTAGGGAAGCACTTAAGATTTTTCTCTTTTGATCTATTAGTATGTTAAACTATAGTCATAGCTTTTTCCAGTATAGGAAAATAAATAGGTAATGTTTATTCTGTGTTTACTTTGTGCCAGGCCCTATTCTAAGCACTTTACATGTGTTAATTCATGGAATCCTCTCAATATACTATAATTAACCCCACCTGAAAAATGAGAAAACTAAAGCACAGAGAAGTTAAATAATTATGTGTCCAAGGTCCTATACCTGGTGAGTACCAGATCCAGAATCTGAACACAGGCAGTTTGGCTCCCGAATCTACATTCTCACCAGCTACTCTCAGCAATGGTCTTTGAAATTCTCATCAAGAGGTAGCATTCTCTTAAAGTGTACTGGATTCTGTCTGCTAACACTTTATTTAAATGGGTTTTTTGCCTTGATATTAATGGATAACTTTGGACTGTAGTTTTTCTGTGTGTATATTATCATTGTCGAGTTTTGGAATTGATACCTTGTTAGCTTCAAAAACTAATTTGAAAGTTTTTCTTCTTTTACTGTGGCCTGGAACAGTTTAAGTAGTCCTGGAATGATCTTTTCTTTAAAACATTCTTTGCACCTGTGAAGTGTCTGATTCTAGTGCTTTTGAGCGAGTTGGATTTTTGATAATGTATGCTATTTTTTTTCCTCTAATCATTGGTTATTTAGATTTTCTGTAACTTCTATGATTGGTTTTTGTAGTTTATGTTTTTCTAGAAAGCCATCCATTTCATCCAGGTTTTCAACTTTATTTCAGTAGAGCTGAGCAAAGAAATATCTCAAAATTATTTTGTTTTGTATACATACAAAACAGTTCCCAATGTACTATTTTGATTTTGTATTAGCCTATGTTCATATTTTTTACTTAATTATTTTAGCCAGCAGTTTTTCTGTTTTGTTCTGTTTTCAGAGAAGTAGCTCATGGATTTATTTGTTGGTTTTCTATTTTATTTTAACATTTTACTCTATTTGTGGTTACTTCCCTTACCCATTTCTAATTTTGTATATGTTGTTTCATCTTTTTACTTGACTAGCTTGGCTAATGGTTTGTTATCTATTTTTTTTTGTTTGTTTATCCCAAGTACCATCTTTTGGATCCATTTTTAGTTCCATTTAAGAAACTAATTCCTTTTGCCATATTTAGTTATATTTATTATTATTTTTATAACTTGCCAGAATGACTGTTCCTATTAATTATTTTCATTCTTTTATGTTTCACAACACTAGTTAGTAGAACTATGTGGTGAGAGACAATATCCCAAAGATTGTGATACATGATTCTTGCATTATCAATATTTTCTAGATACTGCATTTTAAATTTTGTTTTAATTTCTTCTATGGACCAAGAGTTAAAGAGATAACTTCTTAGTTTCCAGGTGGTTAAGATTTTTTTGTGTCTTATAAATAGGGTTATTTTGATCAACATTTCAAGGACAATTATATAATGGGCATATTCTTTGTATTCAAGGTTTAGAGGTATAGATATGTACAGATATAGATATAGAGATACACACGTATGTGTACACACACTCCACCCTATTAACTATGGGATTTAAGTTGTCAGTAGCATTCTTTTTTGTCTACTTGATCTGTCATGGCCTGAAAAAGTGCTCACCACAGTTGCCTTTTTGTCTGTTTCTCTTTGTTTTTATTGTGGTTTTTCTTTTATGCATTTTGAAGTAATGCTATTTGCTGCATGAAAATTCACTAAATTGTATGTTTACCATTATAAATTGTCCATCTTTGATTTGTATAGTGTGTTTTTTGTCTTGAATTTAATATCATGATCCTTGTTACTTTTTTGCCTGCCCCTAATTTCCATGTCTTTGCTTTACCTTTTACTAGCAACCTTTCTGAGTAATTTTATTATAAATGTATTTCTTGAATGTGTAATGTGGCTGATTTATGTCTTATTTCAGGTAAGATATATATTCAGATATCTTAGATAAGATATATATTATTTCAGATTTATATCAATCTGAAAGTGTTTTTCTTTTAAAAAGAGGAGTTTCCCGTTTACGTGTACTGCTAAACTATTTCTGAACTTAGTTCTAACATCTAACGACTTACTATTTTACTCTTCCTTTTTTGTTGTTTTCTCTATGGCTTAGGTTTTATTGCTTTATGCTCTGAGTAAATGTATTTATCTTCTACTAGTTTTTAAGATTGACATTTGGTTTTTATTATTCTAATGATACCCCAGTAACTTTTTTTTTTTTTTTTTTTTTTTGAGATGGAGTCTCGCTCTTGTCGCCCAGGCTGGAGTGCAGAGGCATGATCTCGGCTCACTGCAACTTCCACCTCCCGGATTTAAGAGATTCTTCTGCCTCAGCCCCTCAAGTAGCTGGGATTACAGGCATGCACCACCATGTGTGGCTAATTTTTGTATTTTCAGTAGAGATGGGGTTTCACTATGTTGGCCAGCTGGTCTCGAACTCCTGACCACAAGTGATCCGGTCTCCCAAAGTGCTAGGATTACAGGTGTGAGCCACTGCGCCTGGCCCCCAGTAGCTTTTAATATATTGAAACCTTCTTGCTTTGTCAAGTTCAGGCAATATTTTTTGACACCCTGCTATAAGAAATGAGGCAAATTAGCAAGACTCCCTCTTGCCCTCTACACCTTCCTGTCCTCATTATCCCTGTCACCTTTGTTTGTACTCTATCACCACCATGAGTCCAGTTCTTCATGGCACTTATCACAGTGCATAATGATGCTACTCATTCATTTGTTTACTTGTTTGTTCTTTAACTCCCCCTCTGGACTATAAAATACTTGAGGCCAAGGGCTTTGTATGCTTTTGTGTGATCAGAAAGAAGTGACACAGTTACAGGATAAGAGAAGGGTTATAAGGGGCCTTAAAGATTATCTCACCCAAGCTCTCACTTCAAGTAAGGAAACCGAGCCCTGGCGGGTGGAGACACTGGCCCTACATCACAGTGAGTGACATCGCAGAGCTAGTGAGTGACATCGCAGAGCTAATGAATTTCGATCACTTCACCCAAGCTTGTTCCAGAACTCCAGGCTCCCTCAAACATATCTTAACCACAAGGGAGGCTTCACATTTACATAGAACCAATGTGGGTAATATTTTTAGCAATTTCAGTTGCTGTCACTGAGCATCTTTTAAATGACATATTTGAAAATAGCTCCATTATAATGTACAATTTAAAAAAATCATTGTTTCATATGTTCATAATAATCTTGTAACTTTTTTTTTTTTCGAGACGGAGTCTCACTCTGTTGCCCAGGCTGGAGTGCAGTGTCGGGATCTCAGCTCACTGCAACCTCCGCCTCCTGGGTTCAAGTGATTCTTCTGCCTCAGCCTCTTGAGTAGCTGAGACTACAGGTGCGCGCCACCATGCCCAGCTAAATTTTGTGTTTTTAGTAGAGACGGGATTTCACCATATTGGTCAGGCTGGTCTTGAACTCCTGACCTTGTGATCCACCCACCTTGGCCTCCCAAAGTACTGGGACTTCAGGCATGAGCCACTGCGCCTGACCATAATCTTGTAACTCTTTACAGATATATTCTGAATCTAATCTTTTGAGTTTTCTTGGTGGAGGAAGCCTGAGAGGAAGAACACCTCCATTGTAAGTTGGGAACCAAGATTCTAACAAGTGACACGCTCCAAGTCACTTAGAATGGCAAGAAATGATTCCAGAAAAGAATCTCTGTTTCCTGGCAACCAGCTCAGTACTCCCTGAAGGGCACTTGGAAGGAAAGTTCAATCAATGGAAGGGTCAAATGTTTTCTTTTTCAAACGGCCATTTTGCATGTAATGGCTGCTCTGTGCAGACATTGTGGGCTGTTCTCTTGTTCATAAGATGTAGGGTCCTTCTGTGCAAATGTATGTGCTGTGGGTAAGAAATTACTTCAACTGAGTTTATTGGCATTTCTTAGCACATACGAGTTCAAAGAAAATTATTACGGGTAAGAGCTCTGTCCGTTAAAACACTGCTGTATAGATTACATAGTGATATATTTGGTCAGAGAGACAGCCAAGAAAAGCTCAGGACAGATCTTGCCAATTCCAAAGACCAGCTTTTCCAAAGGGTCTGTAAATCTTTCTCCCGACCCCAAAGCCACCTGCTTGGCCCTGATGATGTTTTCAATTTGACTGAATTTCTGCTAATGGGAATGTACGCAGTGTAGGAAGGGTGCTGTAATCAGACCGAACCCTTGGTTTGAACCTGAGCTTCTGCATGCTTTTGAGAAAGGTCTTATCATGGCCAAACCTTCATTCTTTTAGATGTGGACAGAGTATAATAACGTTATTTTAGAAGGTTGTTGTGCTGCTTCAACAGGATTATGTATGGGTATCTGCTACTTGGTATATTTAAGCCTTCTCCTCATCACAACACATTACTAGCTGTCAAAAGATTGGCAGGGAGATCTGGACCAAATTGAAAACAGTACTGACCAATACTATATCATCATTTGTGCTCAATCAGAGACTTTGATTAGTTTCTCTACCAGCTCTCGAAACTCTGTATTAAGTGTACATAATAACTCCTTAGGACTTAGAAACATGGACTTCCAGTTAACAGAAGAAAAAGTGGTCATCGAAAAGTAAGGCAATGAACCTAAAGCTACATGAGTCACTGGCCAGCTCTGTGGATGAGCAGCTCTCACAAGGGCCACTGTGGCATCCGGGGGGCCGCCTGTGTGTGGTGGGGTATGGGTGCCACAGATCCCTGGAGCTATGGTCTCTGGAGGGCTCTCTCTCTTTCTGACTGATAGGAGCGACTTTCTTAAATTTCAGTTGTAACACTGCAGACATTTCTTCCCCTATTAATAACGATTAGTTCTTCGTGTGCTAGAAATCATGAGTTAGAGGGAATATGACAGTCTTTTGTAAGACAGGCCATTGAGGAATAACCCCAAATAGAAACAGTGAGTTGCAATTTCTCACTCAACAAAAATATTACTTAGCACTTCAGCTGTGCTGGGCTAGGCGAGTGCTGGCTGATGGCAGGGACACCATCGGTGAATCAGACCCAACCTGTCTAGTTGGGAGAGCTACAAATAACTAGAAAAGACTGTGTGGTGTTCACCTTGGCCAATTTAACCTGGACCTCGGTTCCTAAAGTACAAAAAAAGGAGACCTAGGCCAGGTGATTCCCCAAGGTCCATTTTACTTCAACTCATGTTTATATGAAACTTCACCCTCAGTTTCTTAAAAAAACAAAACAAAAACAAAACAAAACAAAACTAAAGGGTAGAGAAATATAATAAGAAACATTTTAAATAATTTTACAACATCTTAATTTCCTCTATAAAAAGGTTTAAACTGAACTGGTAATGATGACTTCATCCAAGCAGCCAATTTTAGCTCAACATTTAGGAATTGCGGTGGAAGAGTCCCAAGAGCCTTGGCTGTTCTTTCTTTCTTTTTCCGCCTTTGCTCTTTCTGGCCTGCTGCTGCTCAAAGTTTTCCATGTTGATTTTTTTCCCTCTCTCCCTGCCTGCTGGTTCCTCCACATCATTTACTGCTTGTGTTAATTCACTTTTATTTGACCCTTAGCATCATCCTGTCAAATTCTTGCATGTTCACTAGCATACCATTGTTTTAGTAGTGGCTCTGCAGCTTCAGTCAACCTCTGGCCATAATTCCTCTAACTGTTGCTGCTGTTTCTTATTCTTTCCTCATCTGGCTAGCTAGAAATGGGTGACATTAGCATCGAAAGGTCTATTCCTGTCCACTCCTGTTTTCCTAAAATTTCAGCTTTTGAAACTGAACAAAGTGATACTGTAGTAAATATGCCTGTGCTAAGAAAACTGGGACTTTCCTTTAAAAAAAAATGGAGTTTCAAATTATAATGAATTTGAATTTTTCCTTTGAAAACATATTACATTCAGTTAAGCTGTATTGCAAGCTAGGCTCACAGTCTGTGATTTATATTGTTATAATTAGCAGATGAAATAAAGATTATAAAATACACTGAACAGGGAAATGCAACTTGAGAATATGTTAGAAGTGTTCATTCTAAACATTGCAGTGTTTGTTTCCATCACGCTGTTTCTAATTAGAAGCACAAGCACAAACTAAACCTAAAGGGTAGGATAAGAAATGGAGGCTATTTTAGGCCAGATGCAGTGGCTCATGCCTGTAATACAGCATTTTGGGAGACTGAGGCAGGAGGATCACTTGAGGCCAGCAGTTTGAGACCAGCTTGAATAATACAATGAGACTCCACCTCTACAAAAAATAAAAATAATAAAAAATAAAGCTAGATGTGGTGGCTTGTGCCCATAATCCCAGCTACTTGGGTAGCTGAGGCAGGGAGGATCATTTGAACCAGGAAGTCGAGGCTTCAGTGAGCCATGATCACACCTCTGCACTCCAGCCTGGATGACAGAGCAAGACCCTGTGTCAAAGAAGACCCAATTTAAGGTAAATATCAGACTTTCTCAGGTTTGCCCTAAGTCACTCAATGTTTTTGTCCTTTCTTGATATATATTTCAGTCATTATTTTGTTTATTGTCCATCCCTCCCTCCTCTAGAGTGTAAGCTCCATGAGGGTAGGGAGTTCTGTTGTTTTTGTTTAGTGCTGTATCTTTAGGGTATAGAATAATGCCTGGCATATAGTAGGTGCTCTCTCTATATTTGAGTAAATGAAAGAATAGAGGAATAGTCATATTTGCAGGACTAAATTCCAGTATTATAAAAGGAAATTACTATACTGCAGGCTAAACATGGTAAATGGAACACATGTGTTTATCTCCGTTCCCTCCAGAAATGCCTCTAAAGTAATATAAAAGGCATAAACTCACAAAGACTAAAAGGACTAGAGAGAAGACTGCAGCAGACAAGAGATTTCAACAAAATTTTGATGGCTGATCACCTTGATGATTTTGTCAGGCTGGGAAAAGCTGAAACCTAAGCCCATGGGGGAGAAGCCAATTAAAAACAAGCTATTTGTACCACAGCTCCCTAGAAAGGCTCAGGATTTGGAGGCACTTTGTGCCTCTCATGCACCCTTCTCAGGAAGGTACTGGAGGGTGGACTCCACTAAAACAGGGTAGAAGTCAAGGAAGAAAAAGACCTAGGGTTGGGGAAACAGGAATCCAACACAGGAGAGAGATAAAGGACATTTCCAGGATGAGAGTAAAGGGAAGCCTCAGCCTGACAGGTTAACAGGCCTAGGGAGCAACCAGTCCAGATGGTGGCAGGGGAACGAAAGACTCCAAGGTTAATATCTTAAAGAAATAGAAAACATGATACTTTCAGGAACCATTTTTCTAGGTGTTAAAGAAGTAGAAGCAGCAGCAACAACCTGGTGTTACTTGAACGTACCCAGAGGAGATTTTACAGTTCTGTCAGAGGATTTAGGGTCCCATTAATTATACAAATGAGAAAACAAAGCAATTATAATCTCCAGGGAGAACAAACAGCTATATGAAAAAGGAAATGGAATTATATTTTACTACTAAGGCTTAACTGTGATTAATATTTACTTATTCATCATAATGCTATATATATTGGGATGTTCAAGGGGAGGCCAAGTGTTTGGTGTGTGTGTGGAGGAGACAGTATAAGAAAATAAAACCGGTATCTTCCATAACTGAGAATCAGTGGATGCTATCTAAAACTGAAAAATCATGGCTGAGCGCAGTGTCTCACACCTGTAATTCCAGCACTTCAGGAGGCTGAGGCGGGCAGACCACCTGAGGTCAGGAGTTTGAGACCAGCCTGGCCAACATGGTGAAACCCTGTCTCTACTAAAAATACAAAAATTAGCTGGGTGTGGCGGCACATGCCTGTAATTCCAGCTAATCGGGAGGCTGAGGCAGGAGAATTGCTTGAACCCAGGAGGTGGAAGTCGCAGTGAGCTGAGATTGCGCTACTGCACTCTAGCCTGACTGACAGAGCGAGACTCCGTCTCAAAATAAAATAAAATAAAACAAAACTGAAAAATCAAAAAATAGCAGTAGAAACATAGTATTCAAAGCTATGAAGGTAAAAACTCAAATAAATGGCTAAAATTTAAAAGTGCTGGCCTTTGGAAAGCTTACAAAGCTATGTGCACACATGTGTTATATTTTTATATAAGTAAAAATAAAATTAACAAGAGGAAATTAGGCTTTCATTATTCACCTCAAGAGAAGGATCTTGAAGTCAGATGTGTTCATCTTTCAATCTCTATACATAGAAGATATTTGATAAATGATGAATGAATGAGTGAATGGAGAGCTGTCATGAACTTATTTAGAGTTCATAACATATCCCTGGCAGCTGGTGGGATGATGAGAAGTTCTGCAACAGAAAATGATTTAGGAAGCTTAGAAAAGGTATGCAATTGTGTACCCCACTACAATGGAGCCCGAGGTTTCTGCTCAGTTTAACCTATTACACAGCGTAAGGCCGGCAAAAATTGCTCATTTCCATAGAGCTGACTTTGCAGATTTAAAAAGTCCTGAATGGGAAATAAATATGCTGCTCTTAATAAATGTCTAGTTAAGGTATAGTTAATATAGTTAAATGTGAAAGTGTATAAATGATATATTTTAATAGCACCCAGAGCACATTTCAGGACTGAGATAAATGCAAACTTTTAAAAAACTCTAACATCCTCTAAACACATTGCCTTATCATAGTAAATGATAAATTACTAAAGAAAAATGTTATTCTGCAATGTTTTGAAGATTAAGTAGCATATGAGTAAAATTAACATTGTGTGTAAGTGAAGCTGTGACTATATCATGTTGGGTTGGTAATAAAATTGCAAAGGAGAGAGAATTAGAGTTTTATGCCGCAGAAATGGAAGTAGTTTTCATTTTAATGTTTTTCTTTAAATGCATTGTTTCTGTAATATACTAAATTCTTTCCAGTTCACAAATGTTCAGGAGGGATAAAAGAGTTATAAAATATTCTAATGTGAGCTTTTAAAATAGCTTTTTTGGAACAGGAAAAGAGCAGTCTAAAGAATTCAGAATTTTTAGAGTACAATAAAGCATTCATATTGCAAATTTAGTAATTTGTGTTTTGTGATATGGAAAAATAAATGGCCTTTTAACATTGACGCCACTGCTGGCCTGTTAGTCACATACATTCACTTTATGATTTTATTTTTAATGTCAGAGATCTCTACAGTTCACTTTCTTTCTTCCTTGCCTCATCTCTTGCTAGCAGTTCTTTATTCCTGGCCTTAGGAAAGTCCACCTTTTCTCTAGCATCTAAATATGGCCCTAGACTTTGTCTGGGCTGACCTGGATGGATGAATTTGTTGTGCTAATATCAGAGGCTTCCAGCTGTCCCTCTGCCACTGGCCAGAGTTCCTTCCCCCTCCACCCTTCCAGCAGGCCCCACCCAGGTCCTCCTCAGAGGCCCTCCGATGGCACAGAGCCAGGGTGCTGTGCTCCTTATACTTGCTGCACTTAGTATTTCTTGTCTACTTCTCCCCATCTTCATATCTTTCCATGATTCTTTCTAAAACTACATTTATCCTTTGTGCTGTGTACAAAGGCTCCTGTTTATCTCGGGGCTCTGATCTGTTACCATCACAGCTGCTTTTTCCCTGCTGCACACATGGTCAGAGCCTAAGATGTATCCTGAGAAATGGGCACCACTGTGGAAACCAACATTGGGATCAAAATGCCACTTCATTTATTTGTTTATTCAACAACAACAGCAAAAGATATCTACTGAGTGCCTGTTATGCACGAAGTGCTGGGCTGGTTTTATAATGCTGAGCAAGAGAAACATGGGCTCTGCTCTTATGCAGCTTACAATCTGGTGAGCAAAATATACGTTGAAATGAATTTGCCAGTGAATCTATTAATTTCCAGTATCATAAGCACCGGGAGATAGACGTACAGGGTGATATATGTACATAAAGCAGGGGTATCTGACCAAATTTGGGGGTTAGGGAAAGTTTTCTTCAGGAAGTGACACTTAAACTAGAGTCAGCTGGAGAAGAGCAGAGCTTTCTCCGCAGAAGCTCAGGAGTGAAGGCCTTGAGGCAGGGGAGAGAGTGGAGAATTTGAGAAACTGAGAGAAGGATCCTTGCCCTTCATTGATGCAGAGGCATTGAAGGATGAGGCTGAACAGGCAGGAGGAGATGTTATGGAGGGCTGGCACGTGAGGGGCAACAGAGGCTTGAATGGAAGCAGGATGGCATGAGACTTGCACTCTGACAGAATGATTGGAGGGTGTAGGTGTGGATGGGGGACATCTGCTCCAATTCTCCCTCATATCTGAGGTAAGTTGGTACCCCAAGGCTCCCTGGGTTTACCCATCACTTCCTGTGGTCCCGCCACAGGGTCACACACAAGCGGGTGAGGGAGCCGGAGGGAGAGGAGTGGTACACACCAGCCTGGAGAAGTAGATGTGAGAGACGCATGCTACCTTGATTAGAAGACTTCTAGATTTTTCTTTGGGCATTTCTCTTATTTCTCAATGTACAGTCAATGCTTGTTTTTTAACCTTGCTTCTGCCTGATCCTCTGATACCTCTTGGAGGTAGAAGAGGAAACACTAATGTAGCAAAGGCAAAGGGGAGTACTCTGTTGTTTTGTATAAGGGCTGTATCATCAACCAAAAAAATGAAGCTACACTTGAGATAGGGGAAAGTATGTCATTTCAAATGGAAAATCCAGTCATTAACTACATTTTAAAAGTTATTAACAAGAAAAGGACCAATGATAGAATGAGACATTAAAGAAAAACACAGATATCAGAGTTTCTGTTTCCCACTGTAAAGTTGAATTCCATCAGTCAAGCCAGAAGGTTAGGATGACGCTGCTCTTCTAGCCTCCTCTCTGTAATCCAATACAAACATATTCTTTGCGGAAAGCAACACTGTTTGGTGATATTTTCTGTTATGTCAGCTATTTAGAGAATAAGTTATTCTACTCATCACTCCATGTATAGTTTTCCACCACAGGGCATTTTCCAATTTTTTCCTTGTAATGCAACACTTGGCTTCATGGGCAAAAATGTTTTCTGAGTATAAGAACAACTTCCTTCTTCCCCTCCTCTCTCCACCCTCCTGTCCTTCTTTCCACCCTTTCTTCCTTCCTTTTTCCTTCCCTTTCCCTCCTTCTGTCAATAAGTATTGTTTAAGACATTCAAAGCACTAACTTCAAAATCAAATTTGTGCGAAGTGGCGGTTTTGATCATCATCCCAGCATTGTCCTGAAATGACTCCTCATTGATTGATGACCTAATTTTGCCTGGTCAAGTCAGAGGAAGTCTTGGCCACATGGACTTTGTGGCCACGAATCCTGTCTAGCACATTTATTTTGATTCAGCCGGGTCTTCCCTATTTGGGCACCTTCTTTGGAGATGTTTGAGGAAAGATGGAATGTTGGAGGAGGGGGTTGTCTTCTTTTCTCCAAAAAAAAAAAAGGAGAGAGAAGGTGACAATACCGCTCTACACAATAGAAAAGGAAAACCCAGGCCCCTGAGTGAGAGCCAACAAGCACTGCAGAGACTGAAGCTTGTGCCCACAGGTAAACGACAGCAGCGTCCCTACACAGGAGCAGGGCCACTGCTATGGAGTCCAGCAGGGAGAGAAGGGGGCAGTCAGGAGAAGCGGGGGGAGATTTGCTCACCCGGCTCTCAACAGTGCTCGACTAGAGCAATGTGGCTTCCCTGACCAGGTGGTGGAGGCACTGAGGACATCCCACATCTCCCTTTGGCACCATTCCTTTGCACACCTGACCACCCATCATGCACTCAGCAAGCATCTGTTGAGTACCTTGTATGGACATGACATTGAGATGCTCACATTGTCTCACTCCTCAAGGCGCATAAAGTCTAGTGGGAGGCAAATAAATAGACCACAGAACACAATTTGTGGCAGAGCAAATGAAGAAGGTGCTCTAACAGAGGGACATTGGCAAATAAAGAAGGTGCTGTCACAGAGGGACATTTTCAGGCACACAGGGAGAAGGGGAGAATTTATTATGGCTGGATCTGAGATTTAAATACAAGAATATGATACTTAAAGTGACAAGGTCATGCAACATACATGTGAGGTGTCTGATAAACCTTCATGTCAAAGAAGCTTAGTTTATGAAAATTTAATCTCGGAAAAGTTAGGTAGGGCTGTTACGTTATAAATAGGTGCTTTACAACAAAAGATTCTTAAAATAGTAAGTGTGTCTTATGTTAATATGACATAAAATATTAACAGAAGGCATAGACTTAAATGGCTTTTGAAATGTTAATATAGCTATGAAAATATGGTTCAAGCTACTAACATGTCATTGCACATTATTTTTCATAAATATTTCTGTTGCATAAGCTAAAACATGCCTGTAATTGGGATCATAAGTGCAAACACCTCTAGGAATAGGACCCAGGCATCAGGAGTTTTTAAAGCTCCTTGGGTTGTTCTGCTGTGTGGCCAACACTGAGGACTACTGCTATGGAGCAGCACCCCTCAAACTTGGATGTGCAGAGGAAGCTCAGGGGGTCTCTTAAATGGAGGTTCTGACTCAGTAGGTCTGGGGTGGGGTTTGAGAGTCTGCATGTCTAATGAGAACACAGGTGGTGGTGATGTTGCCAACCCAAGACCGTATGGTGGAAATGATGTTGGTTTTAAACCACGTGCACGGTGCATCCTGGGGAGCCTCTGATTGGACAGTGGGGCCTTGATTTTTCCAGGGCTCCTCATCCTGGATTACAAATTGAATTACACAACAATTACAACTCAAATGCCACCAGCTCTCATTTGAGCCAGTTCTCACAGGTGTACCACACTCCTGTCCCCACTCATGGAAAGAGAGTGCTATAAATATGTCCAATAGTCCTGTCATAGTTCTTAGGGGTATGTCACGTGGGCTCACAAGCATGTCCAGTTAACTGCCCCATGATCATTTCTCCCTCTTCTCTTGATTAGCTTTGTTACCTTATACTGTGACCCCAAACCCCAGCCCTACACCAGACCCACAACAATTCCAATGGGGGACAGCCAGGAGACAATTCTAGCTAAAAGACACCATCCTGTCCTCAGAATTGCTGGTCCCAAGCAGCTCTTATAGCTCAGGGTGTTAGGTTTCATCATCCCTTATACTGAGTTCTCTCCGGAAGGTCTTCATGGCTCACAACAAAAAAAAATTCAGGGGGCCCACCCCACCAAGGCAACAGCCTTGTCTGAATCCCTGCTCATTTTCAAATAGGAACCATAGCCACACCAAGCTTTCTTTTGTTGCTAGAAAGAACAGGACAAGCCTGGTAGAAAAAGGAGTATGTGGAGACAGGAGGAAAAGAGTTCTCCAGGGGAATTCATGCCGAGGACCTCTGTAGCCACAGTCTCCACAGCAGTGGGAACACTGCCTGTGACTCTGATCAATGGGCTATATCTATGCAGGGAGGGCTGGACTTGCTTGCAGTGTGTTAGTACAGGACCTTAGGACCTTCTCAGATGGCCTTCACAGACGGTGTGTCTCGTCCTACAATGGACATGATGTGACTGGGTGATGTTAGGTGCAGAAACCTCATCAGTAAAGGTTTCTGTAGTTAAGGGAGCACCCCACCTCCGTCTGTTGAACCAGTCTCTCTATAAACTCTTCTCATCATGTTTCCAGGTTCTCTGTTTCCTCTCTGCATTTTTTCCATTCCCATCATATGTGTGCAAGATGTACACATAGACGTGGCATGTGTCTACACCCTATGTTGTTGTTAAACACACAATTATCTTTTTCTTTGCCAAAATGCACATTTTTGTTGTGTTATTTGAGGAGCTACTAACAGTTAAACTGGCCCTCATAATGGTTTAAAATGTCCATATGCAGTAATATACAACCTTCAGAAAATACTGGCACAGTGTCTATTAACATACTGCAGTGTGTGTGTGTATATTTTAAGACAGGATCTTGCTCTGTCACTCAGACTAGAAGGTAGTGGTATGGTCATGGCTTACTGCAGCCTCAAACTCCTGGGCTCAAGCAATACTCCCACCTCAGCCTCCATAGTAGCTGGGACTACAGGTAGGTGCCACCATGCCTGGCTAATTTGTTTTTTTTCCCTGTAAAGATGAGGTCTCACTATGTTTCCCAGGTTGGTCTTGAACTCAAGGAATTCTAGTCTCAAGGAATCCTCTTGCCTTGGCTTCCCAAAGTGCTTGGATTACAGGCATAAGCCACTGCACCCAGCTCTGCAGTATAAAATAGTAAATTCCAGGAAAATTTAAATGAGGCGAGAATTTCCAAACCATTCTGCTGCCATTTATAACAAATGGGCCTATCATATTATCTATTTCACTCTTATGTGTATTTCTATTGTTTCATAAATACAACTCTCTCGACTAAGTATTGCATGCTTTTGGAGTAGACTGGAGATGCCAAGTTGTTCACATCCTCAAAGGTTTTGTTTAAAGAGACAAACAGCTTAAGCAACACCCCAATTGGTAAGTTTAGCACGGTTTAGATGTAGAAAAGCAGAGATGTGCCTTACCGCAAATCACCGCCTCCACATTGCCAATATGTAAAAACCCAAACTTCCCAAACACAAATTAAATTAATGCTGGATGTTTCATTTTACAAAGCTTTCATTAGATAGTGGGTTCCTAGAATGCATTCATGTGAAGGCAGCTCTTCAGAAGTTAATCTCCTGCGCAATATGAAGCAGGCCTGCCTCTCTCATTCTGCATGAAACATTCCAACTATTTTTAAATCATGAGGTCTAGATTTAACAGCTTTTCAAGGAAAAAATTATCTAGGTTTTTACATGTGTAATGAGAGGATACAGTAAGGCCAAAAACCATCTCGAGCCAAGAAAATTTAGTCTTGAAGCAAAAAAGGGTACAAGGATTTCCAGTGTTACAGCAACCCCTGGCAGAGCTGCAAAGAAAAGCCAAGAGATCTCCGTTCAAGTTATAGCCTGGGGCCAGCTTGAGCACATGGGTGCCACTACTGCTGGGACTTCCGGTAGATCAATGAGGGAGTCACTGGCTGAAGAACACAATCATGTCCACTCTGTGGGCAGACATCACTAGGCATTGGCTCACTGTTCACTAGTATTTTCCCTATACCTGGTGGGTGCATCCAACTAGACTTAACCGGGTTATTAACAAAGTATTTCTGGACTGGAGAGATCTTAGAAAACTATGTACATCAACTCCCTCATTTATTATGCATGAGAAGGCAAATAACTTGCCCAGGACCATAACACAAGTAAAGGTTAGAGTTGAGACTATAGTGCTCTTGGCTTCTAGTGCAAGACTCTTTCTGTACCTGCTACCATAACTCTTCATCTCCCACCTCCAAAATGAGGCAACTCCCTGGGGTTAACCTGCCAGTTAACCTGTTCATCACTAAAAAATGACCATGGTGAAACCCTGGGCACAAAGCTTCTCTAGCCATAGCATGGGCGCAGCAGCAGGTTCATGTAACAACCCTGGGCTTCTACAGACTCACCTGCTCCCGAGCCCGGCTCCCTTTTTTTCCGCAGCCTCACTCCTAACAGGCATCTCAGCCGTCTCTAATTGTCTCCTTGTGGAAACCTTAGGACCTAATACCTTCAGCTCCTGCATGCCCAGCCATGGCAGGGCATTAATGCTGGCTCGATTTCCTCCAGAAGTGAGCAATAGCTCTTCAAGCATTTTCTACAGGCTCCACATGGCTCCAAATCACAGCCCATGGCCACAAGCACTGCCAGCTCCCTCAACGAAATTGGGAAGTTTGTGGACCCCATGAGAGGCCTTATTTATTACCTCTCCCAGAGAAAGCAGACTGGGGCAATAATCGTCAAAGTAATATTTACCCCTTAATAACTGCCTATTTTTATACCGGTGTTAGAGGTTAATAGCAGTGTTATTTACTCCTCTGCCAAAAAGAACTGAAGGATGTGAAATGTAGCAGTCAATAAAGCTGAACAGTCAGATAAATAATATTCATATTATTTCCTGACAAATCCTTCTGCAAGCCAGGGATATAAATAACCCTAAGAAAGCAGTTCCTGCATTACAAGTTTACTGATGTGTAAAATGTAATTTAAAAGAGAGCCTCGAACCCTAGAAGCACTGGATTCTGTAACTGTGTACACCAACAGACAGCCCCATGATTGTGCGCACGCACATGTGTGGAGGCCATCTTCGAATGCACATTCATTCCCAGACACACTTATTATCGCTAGTCCGTGAGTGTGGTCATTCCTCTCATTTCCTCTTGACTTCCAGGAAAAGCGCACTTCTGCTTTTCCTCCCACCTCTTTGATGACCTTTCTTACTTTTCTCTCTCATGCTCTTAAGAGGACCTCATCCCAGTCCCAGGCATTCTGTTGTGCTGCTTTCCTCAGCGGTCCCGCCTGTCTTCGTAGCTGAATCACAAATATGTATCCCCACCCACCATCTCCCTGAGCTCTAACTCCCTGACATTCCAACTGGCATGTATAAGAGGCACCTCAGTCATGGTCTGGCCACGATGTGGCTCTAAATCCCACCCTTGGCCTGCTCCCCAGTCCCTCAGCCCCTGTGGTCTTCCCCAAACCAGCAAATGGAATTTCCTTTCATGCAGCTATTTCATGAAAATGCCTAGCACCTTTTTTTTTTAAATTTAAGTTCTAGGGTACATGTGCACAACATGCAGGTTTGTTACATATGTATATATCTGCCATGTTGGTGTGCTGCACCCATTAACTCGTCATTTACATTAGGTATATCTCCTAATGGTATCCCTCCCCCCTCCCCCCACCTCACAACAGGCCCCAGTGTGTGATGCTCCCCACCCTGTGTCCAAGTGTTCTCATTGTTCATTTCCCACCTATGAGTGAGAACATGCAGTGTTTGGTTATCTGTCCTTGAGAAAGTTTGCTCAGAATGATGGTTTCCAGCTTCATCCATGTCCCTACAAAGGACATGAACTCATCCTTTTTTATGGCTGCATAGTATTCCATGGTGTATATGTGCCACATTTTCTTAATCCAGTCTATCATTGTTGGACATTTGGGTTGGTTCCAAGTCTTTGCTATTGTGAATAGTGCCGCAGTAAATATATGTGTGCATGTGTCTTTATAGCAGCATGATGTATAATCCTTTGGGTATATACCCAGCAATGGGATGGCTGGGTCAAATAGTATTTCTAGTTCTAGATCCTTGAGGAATCGCCACACTGTCTTCCACAATGGTTGAACTAGTTTACAGTCCCACCAACAGTGTAAAAGTTCCTATTTCTCCACATCCTCTCCAGCACCTGTTGTTTCCTGACTTTTTAATGATCGCCATTCTAACTGGGCCTAGCACCTTTTTAATCCCCTCTGATATTCCCCTGCCCCCACTTGGTATTAAAGCCACCAGCAAGTCCTGCAAGCCTCTATCCCTGTTCTTTCTGTCTCTGCCCCATCCCGCAGTCCAAGGTCTCCATCTTTCTGATTGCTTTCCCAGCTGCTACTCCAGCCCCTCGTTCATTCCCCTCCCAGAAGAGTGAGCTTTTAAAATATGAATCCAAGGTCTTTCCTTGGCCTACCGGCCCTATGTGACCTGGCCCTGTTCCTCTCTAGCCCCTCTCCCTCTCTCATAGCCCTCCAGCCACAATGGCCACCTCTTAGTTCCTCAAACAGATCAAGCAGGCTCCTTCTACCCAGAATGCTATGGATTCAGTGTTCCCATGCTGGCTTCCTCCTGTCACTCTGTAAGGGGTCCTTCCAACCATACAGTCTAAATACACGCTACTCCCTTTATGACACCATTACTATTTTCTTCATAGCACCCATCATTTCTTGAAATTACATTGTTCCTAGGTGGGCTTGTGTGTTCATTATTGATCTCTACCAGACTTCGACCTCCAGAAGAATGGGGTCTTGGGCTGTCATCTTCATCAATGTGCATCCAGTGCCTGGGGAGCCATCAGGCACACAGCAGGCATCTGTATTAGTTTGTTAGGGCCGCCATGCAAAGCGTCACAGACTAGGTGGCTTGAACAACAGAAATTTATTTTCTCAAGATTCTGGAAACTAGGAGAAATCCAAGATCAGGGTGTCAGCAGTGTTGTTCCTTCCTTCTGAGGCCTCTCTCCTTGGTTTGCAGATGGCTGTCGTCTTCCAGTGTCTTCACATGGTCTTCTTTTTTTTTTTTGAGACAGAGTCTCTCTCTGTCGCCCAGGCTGGAGTATAGTGGCACAATCTTGGCTCACTGCAACCTCTGCCTCCTGGGTTCAGGCAATTCTCCTGCCTCAGCCCCCCAGTTAGCTGGGATTACAGGCACCCGCCACCACACATGGCTAATTTTTATGTATTTTTAGTAGAGATGGGGTTTCACAATGTTGGCCAGGCTGGTTTCGAATCCCTGACCTCAAGTGATCCACCCACCTCGGCCTCCCAGAATGTTGGGATTATAGGCGTGAGCCACCGCGCTGGGCCCACATGGTCTTCTTTATGCATCTATGTCCTAATCACCTCTTCTTGTAAGGACATATAAGTCCCAGTCATATTGGATTAGGGCCCACTCTAATGACCTCATTTTAACTTCATGCCCTCTTTAAAGACTTTGTCTCCAAATACAGGTGCATCCTAAGGTACTGGGGGTTAGGGCTTCAACATATGAATTTTGGAGGGAACACAATTCAGTTCACACCAGCGTCTAATACAGGGTAATAGTGATGATGATGAAAACTACCATTATTGTGATTTTATTACGTGCTAGACATTGTTTCAAGTACTTTTCCTGTATTATCTTAATCTTCACAAACACCCTGTAAGAATGTCATTATTATCAGTTCCATTTTCCAGGTGAGAAAACTGAGGCACAAAGAAATTAGGTGACCTGTGTGAAGTCACAGATTATATGTGGTAGATACAGCCTGTTTGATTCTAGCATCTGTGGTCTTTACCACAACCCTGTTCAGCCCCCTGGTATTTACAAACCTCTGTTGAATGAATGGATGCAGGGGAAGTGACCTGGAATTGAGCACGTGCACATGCACAGCAGCTAAGGCAGGCACATGGCCATGCCGCACACATTGTTTCCATGTAATTAAATCTATCCATCTCTTTCTTTATGGCTTCCATGATGGCGCCTTGCCTTGCTTAGAAAGGTCTTTCCTTCTCCAACATTTACGAATTTGGGAATAGGTTTTTCTCCCTCATTTTGAGACATGAATTGCTACTTAAATTGATCATGAGAGTCACTCTTTTTCAGGGTGACTTAAACAAGGTTTTTCTTTTGTTCATTCTTTTTTTTTTTTGGAGACAGAGTCTCACTCTGCTGCCCAGGCTGCAGTACAGTGGCCATCATAGCTCACTGCAGCCTCCTGCCTCAGCCTCTTAACTAGCTAGGACTACAGGTTTGTGCCACAACACGCAACTGAGTTAAAAATACACACTTTTTTTAGAGATAGGGTCTTGCTATGTTGCCCAGGCTGGTCTCAAACTCCTGGTCTCAAGTGGTCCTCCCATCTCAGCCTCCAAAGTGCTGGGATTACAGGCATGAGACACCGTGCTCAGCCTCCAGTGTTTTTCTTAATCCACAAAACTGGAACTTTTGGCCTTGAATATAACGGTGGTGGAGACTTGAAAATGTGTTGTTTCCAAACCTTCACCGGGACTTCTCCCCCAAAAATCTCTTCTCACATCATGTTGAACAGTTAGTTGGTAAGTGATGTGACACATTTTTCTAAGCCAGAAATCTCTACACTTTTTCCTGATGTCAGCTACTTTTGACTTCTCTGAAGTCCTCAGACAAAGCAGGGAGGCAAGTGTGTGTGGTGGGGTGGGAGGGCAAGGTGGCTGTGGCTATAGGCATATGACTATTCTTCTCTCCACTTTGGAATCCCTAAAAATCATGGCAGACAGAATGGGAGGACAGGCCTTGCAGTGATCAGGGAAAAGGGGGAGTGAAAATGCAAGATGCTACAAGAAAATGATGTGACCAAGCTGACTTGGAGATTGACCCAGTAAAACTTCGAACTTTATTAGTTGTAAATATCTTAGTCTGTAAAAAAACAAATACTGCTGAAATATTCTTAGTGTGGCATGTCCCATTCTGGAAATTTCAGGTAGTTGCAGTCTGGCATCACATGGCACATCATCACTGTCTCTTCTGCAAATTTCTGAGAATAAGAAGAATTGGTTGAAAAAACTTCTAACATCTCCATCGGTTTGTAATCAGTGAATACAGTAAGTGCAGGGAGTTGATGACTGCTTGCAGAATACATTATTTTATGTATCTTGTGGGAGAGGTTGAGAAGGTTCTGTTTAAAAAGGCTACCCTAATAAATGATTTACCAGGACAGCCAGAGATCAAAGAAATTGCTCAGAAATTGCATCTCAGGGCACCTAAAATTCAGAGTTTATGGAAGCCCTCAGAACCCCAAACCTTTTATGACTTTTATATTAGCTAACCACTAAATTTTCAAAGCAGTGTGACTGCCGTGGGTTTTAATAAGAGCTGCATGGCCCAATCCCTCCTCTGTTAATAAATGGAACGATGATACCATGACAGACAATTTGAAAATATGGCACATGTCATGGAAGATCTAATATGGAGCAAGGCTCAGGCTGGATGGTGGAAATTTTAAATTCTGATGAGAAAAAATTTGACCCAAAACAAATCCCACATACTTTGAAACAAAATGATAGGAATTCTGCCTTGGACATAGTGCCTTAGCTGGAGTCTGCACATCAGAGAACTGTGAGAGGCTGAAGAGCTCCAGAGATTAGAAACCCAGTTTAGTGCTCTCAGAGCAGGCTGGGCATTGACTTACTCCTCATCACTGTTGACAATGATGAAAGTTCCCCAGCACCCCTAGGACTTTAGAGAGTTTCCCTAGAACTAGCTGGTGTTCCTCCTCCCAAACAAGCCATGGTCCACTCTCAAAATGGAGAACCAAAAATAGGCAGGATAGTGGTCCTTAAAATGTGTTCCAGGGACCCTTTGACGGTTGGTCCCAGAGACCCTTTTAGGTGGTATGTAAGGTCAAAACTATTTTTTAATAATTCCAAGACACTATTTGCCTTTTCCATTCTCATTCTCACATGAGCACCCACCAACAAGACTGACAGGAGGATCACCCAAGTGAATGCTGCTCAGATTGCAGAATTATGAGCACATAAAATGGTGGTGGTTTCCAGCCACTGAGTTTGGGGTGCCTTGTTTTGCAGCCATAGATCATTATCATTGGAACAGTCATGCCAGGGATGCATGTTGAGGCTTGTAGTATTGGTGACTTTTATTGGTGACCTTTTTTTTTTTTTTAGAGACAGAGTTTTGCTCTTGTTGCCCAGGTTGGAGTGCAATGGCAGGATCTCGGCTGACTGCAACCTCCGCCTCCCAGGTTCAAGCGATTCTCCTGCCTCAGCCTCCTGAGTAGCTGGCATTACAGGCACCTGCCACCACACCCAGCTAATTTTTGTATTTTTAGTAGAGACAGGGTTTTGCCATGTTGGTCAGGCTGGTCTTGAACCCCTGACCTCAGGTGATCCACCTGCCTTGGTCTCCCAAAGTGCTGCGATTACAGGCATGAGCCACTGCACCTGGCTGATATTGGTGATCTTGATGGGGGAACCCTCTAATTTGTTTTCAGCCATTTGAGGACTGAGTCTGGATATCACCAAGGAGAACATTTAATAAAGGATCACTCACAGAAACGGAGATCAGAATTACTGATTTCTTGGCATATTGATGGCTTGAATCAGAAAATGAGGGTATATGCACAGCCATGGTTTCCCCTCACAGACAGAACTGAAGGTGGTTACTGACAGTTGAAGGAGATTTCTGCCGATGAATAACTTTGAGGAAATTCATTGAAATGATGATGACGATGGTGGTGATGATGCTGATGATGGTGATAATGATTGTGTGGTGCAGATGGAACTTGGCCCAGGGACTCCAGAGTACTGAACCAAGAGAAATGCGTGTTGGAGAGAACATGTTGTCATGGAGAGAGTACAGGCACTGGCATCAGAAGACCTGGTCCATGTCTTGGCTTCATAATCTTGGACAGGTCATCCCTCCTACCTTAAGTTCAGTTTCCTCACTGCTAAATGCAGACAGTGTACTTCCTGCTCCTCCTTTCACAGAGTTTTCATGAGGGTCAAGCAAGAGAATGTGGAAGTGCTCTAGAAAGTGCCATGCAAAGGGGAAGAATATTAAGACACGATATGTGAGCTTGCTGCTGGAAGGAATCCTCCTGATACTTAAGCAGTTATGAAAAAAAGTAGCAGGTGATAAAATACCTTTTTGCAAGAAGTTTTTGAAAAAAAAATTTTTTTTTTGAGACTTACTGGACTTGCTGCCTCCTACAGCTGCTGGCCAGGGAAAGGTGATGTGGCACCACAAATAAGTGCAAGCTCTGTGTTCCTGATATCTGGAAGGTGTAGCATTTTCTGTTCTGTTTACTGTCATCATGTATAAGCTAGTCATGTCCTAGTTGTTCAACAGTGTCCCAAAAATTGAGGATGGGGATTGAAGCACAAAAAGCAGGTCCTTCCTTTCTAGCCTGCTCATGGTGCGCAGAATAACCCCCATCTCCTTCCCAAAGACGGCCACATTTGAATCCCAGAACCTGTGGATGTGTTAGGCTGTGTGGCAAAGAGGAATTAAGGTTGCAGATAGGATTATGGTTGTTATTAGCCGATCTTGAAGTGGGAGAGTGTCCTGGGTTATCCACGTGCATCCAACGTAAGCACAAGGGTCCTTAAAAGCAGAAGAGGGAAGCAGTGAAGAAGAAGCAGACGGAAGGCTGGTAAGAAGGACTTGGCTGGATGTTGCAGGCGTTGAAGATGGAGGAAGGGGCCATGAGTCCAGGGATGTGAGTAGCCTCTAGGAGCTGGACGAGGAAAGGAAAGTCATTCTCTCCTAGAGCCTCCAGAAGGAACAAATCCTGCTAACACCTCGATTTTAGCCCCATTAGACCTATTTTGTACTTCTGACCTCCAGAACTGTAAGAATAAATTTGCATTGTTTAAGCCAACAATTTCCTGGTAATTTATTACATCAGCAATCGAAAACTAGTATATTGCCTGACATCATCTTAGGCAAGCTACCTTTGTGGGAGGACTGGGCGGAAGAATGGGAAGATTTGACCCAGGGCCACATATGATGTCAATGGAATTTTAGTTCCATTTGCCATGATACGTTCAAAGACCTAAACCGGCAGGCAGCAGGGAAGGTCTGAGATTTTCCCATTTGTGAAGCTGTAGTTGTATAGGCAGGAAGTGGTATCAGCACCAAGAGCCAAGCTGCATACAATTTACCATCTGCCATTGACTTATTTGGCTTTTTTCTGGCTTCCCCTCCCTAGAATATAAGCTGTGTCAAATTCACTGCTGTGACCTCAATGCTTAAAATAATCTCTGGGCCATAGTAAGTGTTCAAGAATTGCTTATTAACAAATTCACTTATTCAACAAATTTTTGTTAAGACTGTGTATCAATACTAGAAAGTAAGTTAATTGTGGGCAGAGAGTTTTATCTGTTAGCTGCTGCATTTCTGTATGTAGAGCAGTACCTGGCACTCAGTAGACATGTATGGAATAGTTGAATGAATGATTTAAAGAATAACACACAAAGGCTCTGCTTTTGAGGAGTATATAGTCTAGGGACTTCCATTTTTAGGCTTGTCAATATAGCTGCTTGTACCAAAATTGAACTTTATTTCCTCTCCCAAATTTTCACTAATTGGCAATGACTTGTCAATTCAATGTGTTGCAGGGGAGGAGAGGTGAAGGCATGAAGAGGGGCTGGAGAAATGACATGAAGTTCCTAAGTTAATATTTTTCCAGGTTATATGAGGATTTATCTAGACAAATAGAGTATTTGCTGAAACAATTTCTATTTTTATTATTTTAATATATGTATGCATATTTGCAATCTGACTACATGACATGCTCACTGTAAGAGAGTCAAGAAGCAACAGATTCCCCACCTTCCCGGTTCCACTCCAGCCCCTCTCAGAGGTAACCACTGTTCACAGTTTGGTCTGTGTTCCCTTCTTTTCAAATATCTTAATAGAGACCTTGTTTTCAGAACTGCTTAAAATAAGTATAGGCCTAGACCTTGATAGGAACCAAAATTGCTGAGAAAACAGCTTAAAAATACATACTAAAAATAATATGAAAGACAACTGTGTAACAGAAACCCCTAGATGGGAAAAATTGTTTTTTAAATTGCTGTGATTTCTACAATAGCTGATTTTCCCATGCTCTATGTTTTTGTCCCTTTAAATTTTTTTATATCTTAAAATTACCAGGAGCCCTAAATCTATTTGCCTGGGAATGAACAAATAAGCCTTTACTACTATCAACAGCAAAAAAGGGCCTTTCCTGGCATTTACAGGGATGATATTTTTGTGAAAAGTTGAGTGGAGTACTTTGGAAAACTTTGTGTTTTGCAGCAATATAGGGAGATGAGGTTATCAGTTGCTATCTCTCATCCAAATAATTCTCACCCATGATGACAACAAACCCTTCCAGAAGGAAGATATGTCAGCAAATCAGGGCTGAAGCCCAGGCAGTAGTCTGATGGCTGTCCTTGAACTTCTCTCTCACTCTTATATTCCCTCCTAACCTTGTGTTGGCCTGATATTTAAAGGCTAAGTTTATCCTATAATAATATTTAATATTTATATATCTTTTTACAGATTATGAAGCAATTTCCTACCTGTTTTTTTATTTGATCCATGAACTTTTCAAGAGATGTGTGCTATTGCTGTTGTGGTGACCATTAGCTCCCATTTCTCAGATGAGAAAACTGAGGCTCAGTGAGCCTTAAATGACTTGCCCAAAACTATAAGGTCAGTTAGTGGTGGAACTTCTGCCTTCAAATTTCTTGTCTTCCTGGAAGCAATGTTGGCCCCCAGATAAGAAACCACAGTTCATAACCTCCTGTTACTATTATCAAAACCTTCACCAACTTATTGGAAAAACAATAATTATAAAAATAATAAAATTAGATAAGGTGTTTTATTGCATTTTGTTTATGCAGCAAATACAAGGTGTAAACTGTGCCTCTCTAAGGTGGTCTCCCAAGATGGAGAGTGGACTTTCTTGAGGGAGAGTTGCCAGGATGTGCATGTGGGCATCTCTGACTTTTCTACTGCACTGGCTGCAAGCCCTGGCTAGGGCCCCGGGTAACAACTTTCACATGAATCCAGGGCTAGGAACTCCCATTTTGTCCAATAGGGCACTGAGGCTCCCCACAGCGTATTCACCGGCCTCCCTCACTCCAGTATCCCTCTTCCCCTGGCTTGCTGCCTCATTGTCCATACTACCCTCGCAGCAGGCTGGAAACATAGACAAGTGGGGCTGGCAATACTGGAGGCTTCCAAGACTTTAGAGTTTAATTGCAGGTCTGGAAAGATGGGAAGCCCAAAGGTAGGACCTCTAGGCCTTCCTGGAGGGTGCGGCAGGCTTCAAGTGCTCTGACCCAGTAGCTCCATTTGTGCACATGATTGGAAAAGAGCATTATGGGGAAGTCCTTCAGTGAATAAATACAAGATGGTGGTGGAGCATGGGGGTGGGGATTGAGTTTGAATCCTGCCTCTGCCACCTGATAATTACAAGGCTTCCTAATCTCTGTGACTCTGTCTTATCATGGAAGCAAAATGGAGGTAGCATTATCTGCCATTCCTGGTATTTAAGGCTGTTATAACAACTCAATGAGTCATTAAGTAAAAGCATTTTAAAACCTATAAAATACCAGAAAAACCACCCCACATCTGTTTGACTTTTGTTGTTGTTGGTTTGTCTTTCAGATGGAAATCTCTGCCCATAAAAATCTTCCACAGTAAACGGACACTGATACAAACACACCGGGCTTCCTTCTATTACCTCATCATCCATGTGCTCCTTAAAATTGATCACCAGTGACTTCCTCTCTTCTCCCTTTCCCTGTGCTTACGTAATTCCTTTCCTGAATGACTTATCTTAGTACCAAGCTTTGTCCTCCTTCTCGAGTAGCCCAGTATGAAGAGAACATGAGGGAGACCCATTTAGTAGGGGAAAAAGTAACTACCGGGTGAAAATGACGTTGATGTTTTCCCAACGTCAGCAACACTGCTCAGACTACTACTCCAATAATTAATCAAGCTGGACTTCTAATGTTAGGGACTGAGTTTTTTGTCCCCCAGTATGTACTTTCTCTCCTATAATAACAATGAAAATACAGACCACCCAATTTAAAAGTGGGCAAAGAGCTTGAATAGAGAATTTCTTCAAAGCAGATATACAAATGACCAACAAGCAAATGAAAAGATGCTCAACATCTGTAACGTTAGGGAAATGCAGCTCAACACCACAGTGGGATGCCACTGCACACCCATAGATGGCTATGCCTTTTTTTTTTTTTTTCTTTTAGCAAGTGTTAGCTAGGATGTGGAGAAACTGGAATCCTTATACACTGATGGTGGGAATGTAAACAACTCAGTTGCTGTGGAAAACAGTTTGGTAGTTCCTCAAAAAGTTAAATACAGAATTACCATATGGCCCAGCAATTCCACTCCCAGGTATATACTCCAAAAAACTGAAAACAAGTACTCAAATGCATGTACACACATGTTCATGGCAGCATTATTCACAATAGCAAGGTGGAGACATTTCAAATGCCCACAATGGGATGAATGGATAAACACTGGTGGTACATACATACAGTAGAATATTACTCAGGAATAAAATGGAATGAACCACTGACACAGACTACAATGTGATGAACCTCAAAAACCTTAAGCTAAGTGAAAGAAGTCAGATACGAAAAAGTCACATATTACATGATTCCATTTATAGGAGCTATCCAGAATAAATAAATCCGGAGAGATAGAAAGTAGATCAGTGGTTGCCTGGGGTCTGGGTGGGGAGAGGGGAATGAGGAGTGGCTGCTTAATGGGTATGCAGTTTCCTTTTGGGTTGATTAAATGTTTTGAAACTAGATAGAGGTGATGGTTGCACACCACTGTGAATGCACTAAATGCCACTGAATGGTCCACTTAAAATTAAACTGGTTTTATGTCATGTGAATTTCACCTCAGCTGAAGAAAAAAACACAAAAAGCCATGGAACCCCAAAGCTACGGTAGGGTTGTTTGTTTCCAGAAAGACGCCCAGCAGTGCAGGGGTCTGCTTGAAACAAGAACCTGAGCCAGCTGAGCAACTAGGCCACTAATGAGCTCCCCTCCTCCCCGGAAGCAAATGTTTCTCCTCCTCCTCCTCCTCCCAGCCATTCATTAGGCTCCAACCTGCTACTTGTCAGGTAGCATTAGTTGTACCGGTATCCTGGGGACTGGGGTGCCCTTGCTCTTCCTGGTTCCTTATTTATTATGTTAATGAGAACATAACCAAGGTTCTGAGGCAGAAAGTCTGAGATGGATATTTGGGCTCTATTCAGTGGGCAGGTGGTCTCCACAGGGTGCTGTGGAAGGACTCCCACCAAGATGTCTGGTTTCAAACCCAACTATGTCACACACTTACTCTATATTCTTGAGCAAGTCAGTTCTGAGGCTGAGTTTTCTTACCTTAAAATGAGACTAAACAAAATTTTTCTTAATTAATTTCAATGTCCAGAAACAGATCGCCTTGGCAACCCCTCACTTGCAACCTCTCTGTGTCTGAGCCACCATCATCTTTTCCTTGACAAATGCAATGGCCTCCTAACTGACCCCTGTGTCTGCCTGTGCCCTCTTCCCAGCATAAGACTGGCTCTTTCAGACATAAGTCAGACCACCACATTCCTCCTCAAAGCCCTCCAGAGAGGCCAGGCATGATGGCTCAACACCTATAATCCCAGCACTTTAGGAGGCAGAGGCAGGCAGATCACTTGAAGTCAGGAGTTCAAGACCAGCCTAGCCAACATGGTGAAACCCCATCTCTACTAAAAATACAAAAATTAGCCAGGCATGATGGTGGATGCCTGTAATCCCAGAACTCAAGGGGCTGAGAAAGGAGAATCGCTTGAACGAGGCAGAGGTTGCAGTGAGAAGAGACTGTGCCACTGCACTCCAGCCTGGGCGACAGAGCCAGACTCCATCACAAAAAAGACAAAAACAAAGAAACAAAAACCAACCCTCCCAGAGCTCTCAGCTCACTCGGTAAAAGCCAGGTCCTGACACTGGCATTCATGGTCCCACACGAGAGCCTGCCTGCTGCTGCTTCAATCACACCTCTTACCACCCATGGCCCCTTGCTCACTCCACTCGAAGCCCAGAGGTCTCCTTTCTGTTTCTGCCTCAGGACCTTTGCACTTGCTGTTCTTCCAACCTGAAAGGTTGCTTCTGCCCTTAGTTCCTCCAGGTCTTGACTCAAATATCATCTTACCAGTAAAGTCTTTTCACCTTGGCAGTTTTTATCCCTCTTTCTTGCTCAGTTTTTGTTTTATATTACATTGCAGTTAACACTTATACCAAACAACGTCTTCTTTATTTGTTTATTATCTGTCTGCCCCTAAAATGTAAGTTCCATGAGATTTTTTTTTTCATTGCTATATCCAAAATGCCCAGAGTCGTTCCTGGAACATAGTAGGTGGTCTATACACATGAACCAAATGAATGAGTTATTTTGAAGATCAAAGACAATGAATGTGAAAGTACTGTACAAATGTACAATGTTTGGTTATTCATACGAAAATGAAGTTTCCTTGATACACCAAAGTCTACACCAGTAGAATCGAATTTGTGATGTTTGAAAAAAGCAAATAACAAAAATAAAAATTTTCAGTTGGAAAACTGTCGTGAGCCTCAAAGGATATTTTAGGATCTGACAGAGCCTGTTTCTAGACTCTCATCCCAAATGGCACTGTTTAGTCAGCTTCCCAGAACTCATTTCATCAACCTTAACAGAACCGACTTCAGATGAGCAGGTTTCTGACGTGTGTAAGTCGCAGGAGCCTGGGTATTTCATAGCTGGTGTGGGATTGTATGGATATCAAATTGGCTTTTTATTTGCTACTGCAAAATTAAATTAGGAATGAAAGTAATTTGGTTCAATGAAAATAAAAAACTAAACTCAAAGTCGGGAAAAAAGGCCAAATCACACAGAGGTCAGGACTGCCAGGAAGGGTCCTTCTTAAAGTCTTATAAATAGAAGGTAATTTCTAAAATGTCAAGGGTTTCTCGGCTCAATTAAAATTATTTGTAGCACAAATGGCTGAGACCAGGGAGTGCTTTAAACCATGGAAATGCAGTAACAAGAATAATAAGCAACTAGGTTATTGTTGTTCCGGAGATGTCTTATTTAAATGTTGAAGAATTTCAATCATGTCAGATGCCAGAAAGGGCCAGTTACAAAGGGAATGAAGCTGTTGTCCTTCAGGTTCTTTTCCTCCTGCTTTCACTTAGAAATAGGAGACAGCCAAGAGCCATTTTGCGATTGAAACAACTTCGTTTCCCATGTCCATTTGGAAGAAAGAGCCATAACTCAACTAATACACATTTAGGACAGGTTGGGGAATGGCTGTGATGCCGCAGCCCTGAGCTAAGAGCATATAACTTCTTTCTAAATGTGTTTTGGACTCCGTGGCTGTCATCTACTAAAGGATGAATTTTGCAAATATTATGAACTTATCCATTAGGGAAGCAAAAACAAATATCTGATAGACTGAGCTTTTGTCACAGATAAATAGTTCTTTACATAAGCAAGCCCAAGAGTGTTTGGCACAGCCTCGCGATGTCCAGTGAAATGTCAGTTCAAGCCAGAGGTGTGATCGTTTATTGTCAACATAGACTGTTATCACTTATGGTCATAATCAGGAAAACTGCTGATGATTGATACCGATGGCAATGATGATTACTCTTGCAATAAGCTTAATTAAAATAATGAAGTGCTACTGCATGTGACTTAGCTGTGGCACACGAAGGATGTTGTATAGGTGCCACAAAGAAGTCACCAGGCAGCATGGGGTTCATCTTTCAATCCTGACACACCTGGAAAGCGCCAAGGTATCGGGCGTGATTCTCGAGGTCCTCTGCCTACTCTCCTGGGATCACAGTTCCTCATTCCTCCTGCATACATAATTGCTGGAATAAGTGCAATGACAGAGGTCTGCTGGTTACTGGTTTTAGCTGCAAATCCAGCCCAGGAGATGGTCTGTCTCCTCCTGGTCAGTCTTCCCGCGGAGCTACTTATCAAACTCCATGGGGATGGCGATTTAACCTGGGTACTACGAGTGGCTTCAATCTCCCCCACCACTGGCAACTGACCGCATCAAAGGTGAGGGAAACCCTGCGGAGAGAAACCCTTCTGACCTCCTGGAACACTGGCTCAGAAATCTCACCCTCCATTGGCCTGCACCATCCAGTTCATTTTTCTTCCCAGAGTTTCTTGCTGCTGACTTTTCCTCTGTTCTTCAGCACCTGGGGTGTAGGGGAGAGAGGAGGAGAAAGAATAAAAACCTTTGAGGGACATTTGAACCACCCAGAAGGCCAGCCTCCAACCCAGCCCTGAGACCATTTCCCATAATTGGTGAGGGCCTTAAAAACACAAACAGCCCTCATCCACGGAGGGAAGATCAAAGGAATATTTACCCACTCACTTAACTCAGAAAAAATAAAACACCCAGCGCAAATTGTGGGCTTTTAACTATCTTGCGGGACCAAAAACCTAATCAGAGTACAGAGGACTATAAACATCTAGGAAGGGAAGCAGACAGTCATTAAAATTTGATTATGAGACTAGCAGCTCTGATAGGGCCTTGTAGGCTCAGAGAAGAAAAATCCCGGACTGACAGGCCACCTTCCCTGCAGAGGGGTCTGCGTGAGAGCGGAGAGAGTGAGTGAACAAAATCAGCCTGGAACATCTTTCTTTCACATGTATGAGAATTTGGAGCCACACAGGCCTCTGCAACTTGCCCGCTATTAAGAGAAAAATTGGCCTCTGCAGTTAATGGATTTTTTTTTCATATGAGCTTGCTCATGAAACGTTAATCATATGTCCATCACAGGAAAATGCAAACCTTCACATAGCTTACCATACTGACATCTCTGGCTACTTGGAACTGGGATTTGTTTCATTCATTCATTCACTCAGGCATTCAGCAAATATGTATTGAGCATCTGCTTTGTGCCAAGCTCTGTTCTGGGTGATGAGGATATAACAGTATGCAAAACAAAGATCCTTGCCCTGATGGATCTGGGGAAGTGCTTCCTAGACAAACTGGGATTGGAATCAGAAGAAATATCAGGGCAAGTTATTAAAAGGAAAGAGAGACAGGATTGGCATTTCTGGAGTGCCACCCCGTGACCAGTACAGTGCTGGTGGTTTACGGGTGTTCTCGCTTTAAATTAATAGTGCCAGCCAGGCGTGGTGGCTCACGCCTGTAATTCCAGCACTTTGGGAGGCCAAGGCGGGCGGATCACTTGAGGTCAGGAGTTCCAGACCAGCCTGGCCAACGTGGTGAAACCCCATCTCTACTAAAAATACAAAAAATTAGCTGGGTTTGGTAGCCTGTGCCGGTAATCCCAGCTACTCAGGAGGCTGAGGCAGGAGAATCGCTTGAACTGGGAGGCAGAGGTTGTGGTGAGTCAAGATCATGCTACTGTACTCCAGCCTGGGCAACAGAGCAAGACTCTGTCTCAAAAAAAAAAATAGTGCCTTCTGTTGACACTCATCTGATTGCAACAAGTTAATGCAGCCAAGGTCAAAATTGCTGAGGTCAGAACCTCAGGCTGTTTGTCACCCCAATTCTAAAGTGCTCTCTGGAGTCTAAATGACTTCAAAAAGTCACTCTTGGATGAAGGTCTTGCTTGCAGCAAAGTAAAATCACACATTTTCAGGGACCCACCTCTAGTCTATTAATTAGTCCATTAATTGTATCACCCTTGTCACTATTAACATCCTGGATTGAACAGTCTTCTGCTGTAGGGGGCTGTCCTGTGCATTGCAGGGTGTGTAGCAGCCTCCCTAGTCTCTACCCACTAGATGCCAGTAGCATCACCCCAGCTGTGGCAACCAAAAATGTATGTCTCCAGACTTTGCCCTAGATGACAAAATCACCATGGATTTTTGTTGTTGTTGTTTTGTTTTTTGAGACAGAGTCTTGCTCTATCGCCCAGGCTGGAATTCAATGGCACAGTCTCGGCTCACTGCAACCTCCACATCCCGGGTTCAAGAGATTCTCCTGTCTCAGCCTCCTGAGTAGCTAGGATTACAGGCGCACACCACCACGCCCGACTAATTTTTGTATTTTTAGTAGAGACAGGGTTTCACCATGTTGGCTAGACTGGTCTCAAACTCCTGACCTCATGATCTGCCCGCCTTGGCCTCCTGAAGTGCTGGGATTACAGGCATGAGCCACTGTGCCTGGCCTAAAATCACCATGTTGAGAACCAGTGACCTAATGTGCACTGAATTAACCTTGAAAATCAGCACTCATTCAGCACCACTCATTCAGCCACTCGTGGAGCCACTCCTGTGTCCCAGGGCAGGACAAGGAGACTCTAGGTGAGATCATAGCTGTATCCCACCCCCTGCCCATAGCGAGGCTCTCCTCTTTGGCTTCCTTGCCACCAGCCTGCCGCCTGCCACAGCCTCTCCATCATCCACACAGTTTCTATAAAGAGATCTGAACTATCACTTGTCTCTTTAAGACCCTCAACAGCCTTAGAGGATAAAACCCCAATGCCCGTTAGGATACCGCAGACCCTTCACTATCTGGCCTCAGTCACCTGTGTAGCCCCCTCTACCCCAGTCTCCGACTGAATGGTCTAGTCCCCTTCACCTTCTCTGTGCCCTAAATGGGATCATGCCTCCTCTACCCTGACCACACCTTTGTCTCCACTCCTGCCTTGGCTCCCATTGCTCACTTTTTTTTTTTTTTTTTTGAGACGGAGTCTCGCTCTGTCACCCAGGCTGGAGTGCAGTGGCGTGATCTCGGCTCACTGCAAGCTCCGCCTCCCGGGCACCCAGGCTGGAGTGCAGTGGCGTGATCTCGGCTCACTGCAAGCTCCGCCTCCCGGGTTCACGCCATTCTCCTGCCTCAGCCTCTCCGAGTAGCTGGGACTACAGGCGCCCACCACCACGCCTGGCTACTTTTTTGTATTTTTAGTAGAGATGGGGTTTCACCGTGGTCCGACCTCGTGATCCGCCCGCCTCGGCCTCCCAAGGTGCTGGGATTACAAGCGTGAGCTACTGCGCCCAGCCCTCACTTTTTAAAAATTAATTTTTGTGAGTACATAGTAGGTATATATATTTATGGGGTACATGAGATGTTTTGATACAGGCATGTAGCGTGTAATAATCACATCAGAATAAATGGGGTATTCATCACCTCAAGGATTTATACTTTGTGTTACAAACAATCCAATTATACTCTTTTAGTTATTTTTAAATGTACAATTAAATTATTATTGACTGTAGCCACCCTGTTGTGCTATCAAATACAAGGTCTTATTCATTCATTCTATTTTTTGTACCCATTAACCATCCCCACCTCCCCCTAACTCCCCACTATCCCTTCCAGCCTCTGGTAGCCATCCTTTCATTCTCAGTCTCCATGGGTTCAATTGATTTGATTTTTAGATCCCACAAATAAGTGAGAACATATGATGTTTGTCTTTCTGTGCCTGGCTTATTTCACTTAATATAATGACCTCCAGTTCCATCCAAGTTGTTGCGAATGACAGGATCTCATTCTTTTTTATGGCTGAATAGTACTCCATTCTGCATGTACCACATTTTCTTTCTCCATTCATCTGCTGATGGACACTTAGGTTGCTTCCAAATCTTGGCTGTTGTGCAGTTCCTCACCTTTAAGCCACAGAGGCTCACTGAGCCTTTAAAGCTCAGATCCAATTCCAACTCTTCAGCTAAGTCTTTCTCAACATTCCTTTCAAGCCGTTAAAAACAAATGGCTTCTGGAACTACATCCCCATAGTACTCCGCTCACACATCTGCTGTGCATCGTGCCTCAGCTGGCCTGTCCTTCCATCAGCAAGTGTGTGCTGAGGACCTACTATGCGCCAAGCACTCTTCTAGACCTTGGGGGAGAGAGGTGAACAAATCTGGCAAGATCTGCCTTTGCCAAGCTTACACTCTAGATAGGGAGCTAGAAAAGAAAATAAATGACCAAACATAGTCAGAGGGTCATGGTGCCAGGAGTTGTACTCGGTTTTGGGAGTAGAAATGAGCTAGGCCCAATCCCTGCTTTCAAGGAGCTTATGGTCCTGGGGATGGGGAAGGAGGGGAGCATGAAATGAGGGAGTAGAGGTGGGGGGTTATGGGAAGAGGAGGAAAGAGCATCTAAATACTGGGCCCAAGTGTGAGGAGTCCCCAAAGTCATGGAGAGGTCAATGAGCGATGGCCAGAAACCACAGGGAAGGCTGATTTAGAAACTACTGGAGAACCTTCTGAGAGGGTCAGGACATTGACAAGGTAGAATGCATTCTAGGGAGGCCCAGCCTGAGAGGGAAGAAAAAGAGATAGTTTCCAGAAATGCTTAGATAGAATCCCCATCCAAATTAACCTCAGTCCAGAATTTTCCCCTTTGCTTCAAGGCCACTTGATGATAGCAGTCAAGACAGAACTGGAAGTCCTAAGGTCACATCCCTGATTCATATCCTGTACCTGAAACCCTGCTACTTCCTGAATTCCTGTGCTCCTCGGGTAAGACTTCCTGGTGGAGATGGAGCTAAAGAAACTAAAAAACACTCCCACGCTTATTAGGATAGACTTTATTTGCACGTAAGGTCAGACAAATTTCCATAATGCCACCTGCTATGGACTGAACATATTCCTGCAAAATTCATGTGTTGAAAGCTACTCCCCAGTGTAATGGTATTAGATGAGGTTTGGGGACGTGATTTGGTCATGAAGGGGGACCCCTCAAGAATGGGATTAGAGCCCTTACAAGTGGCCGAAGCAACCAGAGTGTTGCTTTTCCATGTAAGGACATAGCAAGAAGGTCCCACACCCAGGAGCCATAAGCAAGTCCTCACCAGACACTCAGTCTGCCTTCATTGTGGACTTCAAGGTCTGTGGGAACTGTGAGAAGTAAATTTCTGTTGTATATAAGCCACTCAGCATATATAATTTTATTTTAGCAGTCAGTTCAAATGGGCTAGATGCTACACTTGAGGGGACCTCCAGGAATAGATAAAGGCTGTGTCCCATGTCTCCTGCAAAGCAAGAAGTACACCACAATATATAAAATAGCCAAAAATCATCCCAAGAAGTCGACATTATATCATCATTAAGACCTGGTTGGTCTTTACTTGTCCTGTTTTCCATGGTTTGTCTGAATTCTCTCACACCTTCCCACCATGCCAAGACTGCAGGGGTGTGTTGACTTTCATTGCCTTGAAATAGTTAATCTTTGCAACCAAGGTTCCAAATGGGAGGTTTAAACTGGGAATCGGCTCACTCTGCGTGTAGGTCATTTAAGAGCTCAATCTCGTCTTTGAAATATAGATTAACCAGGAGAGTATGAGTTCAGCATTTCTCTATAATGTTGTTTCATTGATCCTGTGGGCCAACTGGACATGGCTTCAGACGAATACCCAAAAATTAGTTTTAAAACTTTCCCATCTTTTAATATTTTATAACCTGTCAGAAAATCAATTATGGACTCTGCCCCCTTTCAACGCTTGGTTTCATAGGAGCTTGGTTTAACCAAAGCAAGGTTCTTTCCTCTCCTTTACAAAAAGCAATGGACAAGTTTAGAGTAAATGATGACTTCAGGGAAATTCTTGGATTTGTAAAGATTTAGAGATGAATTGAATAGCTCTGACCTGCCAAGTCCGCAGCTTGGGTTTCTCTCTCTCCCGAGCCATAGCCAGCAAATGGTTTCCCTAAACACTGGGAAAGATCAGGGATCCAGAGGTCAGTAATGTGGGAACCCAGCCATAATTTAAACTTGTCAAATATCTTGATATATTTCTTCAAGCCCAGTGAATCACAAAGGGCCTTTCTCCAAAACCTGTCCTTCCTCTTATGCACACACATGCACATGGAGCACAATCTTTCAGGTTTAAAAATTTTTTTTTTCATTTTTTAGTTTAGGAGGATTTAAGGGAAGAATAAAGATTAGGAGATATACCAGAGCGATTTTTATTTTTTCTTTTTCTGTATTTCATAACATTTCTAATATGAACATATATTAGTTTTGCAAGAGAAAATAAAGTTAAAAAAAAAGAACCTAGGTAAAGTCACACTAACATAACACTAAGAATCCATGTTGAAAGAAAGTGGAATTAATTTTAGGTTAACAGTAAAAATTTCAACTTCCATAGCATGCATACTCCAATCACTTCTGAATGGCCATATTCATCAAAATGAACTATAGTTTGTCCCATGAAAATAGGTAGAAGCCAGGAACCGTGGTGCACATCTATAGTCCCAGCTACTTAAGAAGCTGAGCCTGGAGGATCCCTCAAGCCCAAGAGTTCAAGGCTGCAGCGAGCCATGATCATGCCACTGCACTCCAGCCTGGGCAACAAAGTGAAACCCTGTCTCGATGTAAAAAAAAAAAAAAGAAAGAAAGAAAGAGAGAAAGAGAGAGAGAGAGAGGAAGGAAGGTAGGAAGAAAATAGGTAGATTAAACATTCATGTTTAAGAAATGGGTGAGGAAGAAAGAGAGAGAGAGAGGAAAGGAAGGAAGACATGAGGGAGGAGAAAGAGATAAATCCTGGACAGGATGAAAGGGGAGAAAAAGAAGGGGAGTTGTAGAATGAAAAAGGAAAGTAGATTGAGTCAGATGCTATTGAACTGATAAAGTGTTCAGTTCTGTTGGGGAAATTCCAGCTGGCCTCACACCCATGTTTATTGCAGTAGGTAGCAGCAGCAGTATAATACCTCTCATCCCTGGTAGTACCCATGGCACAACTGCACATTATGCTGTAAATGGAAGGAGAACACTTGCTATCTTTATTATGCTGACATTTAATAACTAGAAGAGGCCTGGGAGAGAGATATCCACAAGATCTTGCCTTTGGTATGTTGGCCACAGCTTCCAGAATGGGGATGCCAGTTACTTGCCTCTCTTTATGCTTTTGAACAAATTAGCCACCAGCTGGGCTTTCCAGATCTCTTAGTAGTTAAAGAGCTGGGGAAGTCTCGGGAAAAGGTCGTATGTTTAGCCTGGGGCACGGGGAAAGTAACATGGCTGCTGGTAGCAGGCACAGTGGTGGGGGAAGCCCTACATGGATTACAGTGAAATGGAGTTTACCTAACAAATTAACAAATAATATGTTCAATTTCTGCTTTCTGCCTACCTGTCTGGTTGTTTCTGAGAACTCAAGTTAGTTCTTCCTTATTTCATTTGCCAAATTTGACAAGTCCCTGAAATGCATCACTGGCAACTTAACCCAGTTTGTTTCTTCTACCAAATGCAAGGAACCAAAACATTTTCTTTTCTTATTCCCATTTGGCAATGACATTTTACTTTGGATAGTGGGACATGTCTAAACATCCTCCTACTTATTAGTTACAAAGGTGCCATAATGTAGTCCTCAATTCAAATCCACCTCCCACATGCAGTGGGAACTTGGGCAAATTAATTTACCTCTCACTACCTTAGTTTCCTAACCTCTAAAATGCAGAGGGTAACAACAGTACCTCCTTGTCATGGACTTGTTGCAAGGATTGCCCATGTTCATGAATGTAAAGCATTTTGAACAGTGCCCAGTGTGAGTTTAATGCTCTGTGTTCACTATGATCATTTCAATCATCCACACATATTTCTGAGTCCCTGTTATGTGCCAGGCACCTTCCTGAACACCAGGAATAGAAAAGCGAGGATGTCTTTGGAGCTTATATTCCAGTGGAGCAATAGAGTCATAACAAAATTAACAACAATAATGGCCACTAATATTTATTGGGATTATAATATGCATAGCCTTACTTGGTCTTCCTAATAATCCTAAGAGGTAAGTAAGAGTATTATTTCATAGGAGAGGAATCCACAGGCTTAAAGGGGTTCGATAACCTGATCACACACAACACAGCTGCTAAGTGGCCCAGCCCAGGGCTGGAATGGAACAACATGGTTCCCAAGTTTTCAGTCTTAACTGTGTCTTTCACTTTCATGGAATTGGGCTATTTTCTACTAACAACCGTGGTTCTAGGAAACAACACAGCCACTTTGTCCCTTTATGTTATTCTTAAAGAATCATTGCCCTATCTCCCACTTCTTTTATGCCAGGCACTGAGTTTTTGGTAGCCATTCACTGAACATGATCAAATTTAACCACCCAGTGTAAAGGATTTTACCCACTGGTCAGAGGAACAACTCAGCATTTGGAAGAACATTTAACACTGTACGGCGTTGGCCTTCATGCTGAGAGACAAGCGCACATCTCAAGGCCTACCCTGAGCCAATCACTGGAGAATGGTTTAATTGGTTAATCATATAAATTACAATCACTTAATCATTTTAAGCACCATCAGCCAATTAGCTCAGAATTATGGGCTCTGAGGTAACAGTTATGCAAATGTTTGTTCCACTGCAGGCTATTAACAGCCATATTTTCTCTATCAAGATGACAGAGACTGATGGGTGGGGGAAGAAAAGGAAAGAGAGCATTTGTTTAGTTTCAACTTCTTTCCTGTTGGGTTATAATGAAGCGTTCAGTGGGGAGGAGCGCCATGTGCAGTGATTTCTGTATCCTACTCAATGTGAGTCTCCGAGTGGACTGGAGGGAGGCCCCTGAGCAAAGAACTGTAAGAAATGGCTTCAAAACTGCTGAATCAAGACTGCGCGGGAGTTTAGCCTGCTCTTGGTGCCAAGTGCTGGCTTTGTTGACCACCTGGTGTGCTCAGCCATGATACAGATAAATTGAGGACTGGCTGGGCATGGTGGGTCACACTTGTAATCCCAGCAGTTTGGGAGGCTGAGGCTGGCGGATCACTTGAGCCCGGGAATTTAAGACCAGTCTGGGCAACATGGCAAAACCCCATCTCTACCAAAAAAAAAAAAAAAAAACCCAAAAATTAGCTGGCCATGATGGCACACACCTGTAGTCCTAGCTACTCAGGAGGTTGAGATGGGAGGATAGATTGAGCCGAGGAGGTCTAGGCTGCAGTGAGCTGTGATTGCACCACTGTACTCTAGCCTGGGCAATAGAGCAAGATCCCGTCTCAAAAAAAAAAAAAAAAAAAAAAGAAAAGGAAAGAAACTGAGGACCAAAATGAGGACATGACTTTTGTGGCTGCTTTTTCTCCACCAAGCAACAAAGAGTGTCCACTAATCATGCAGGAGAATAGATCAAGTTCAGACAGAGTGTCCCCATCTACGATAATCATTACTATATACTAACAATGAAGAAAATAAAACAGCTCTGGAAAGCAAGGTGAGTCATCATCAGCTGACCAGAAGCTGCGAACACCTGAACGTTTGCCAATGTGGGTGTAGAGGAGCTGTTTGTGCTCATCAGTCCCTGGTTTAGGGCCTGGCACATGGTAGCTTCCCAGTAAACTCTGGTGGATGAATTAATGATTAGTGGCCAAATGTGAACGTAAGAAACAGGGAGATGGAGGAGCAACTCATCTGTCTGATGTGGCTGTGCCCTGCCAGCATGCCTGTGCAAGTGTGTATAAGACAGTTGGCCCCTGCAGTGGAGTCTTTGCCGGCTTCTGGATCCGGCAGAGCCTAGTGTAACCGAGCTTTCTGTCGGGTGGTCAATTGAGTAGACTGGGTCATTTGTTAGCCTGCGATTGTAATATTTGCAAGTGCTGTGATGGTAAGGAACATCAGAACTTCAAAGATTACTTTTGTCAGGAACGTGTAGGAAGCAACATGGTTTTGTGGTCCCCAGTCACTTTGTGACTACGGCATTGTGGTCTTCAGACTTCACCTGTCTTGACTGATTAATTAAAGTTGGGGTGGGACTGCTCCCAGCCTCCCACCATTTCCCAAGCACACACACGCACGCGCACGCGCGCGCACACACGCACACACACGCGCACACACACACACACACACAGGTACATGCAACGTATTTGTCACAAAACTTCATGCATTCATTAAATAATACATACTGGACTTTTATGTGCCAGAGATCATGCAAGGGACCAGGAAAACCGCATAGAACACATAGCACTTGCCATGTGATGGCAAAGTATGGTCAAGTGCAAAGAGGAGAGGAAGACTCCTGAAGGCTGACATAATCAAGGAGAACTTCCCAGAGGAGGTGGGGATTGATCTAGGAAGAAATTAGATAGACAAAGAGATGAAAGTAGGGTACTTCATCGCACTTGTCATATTGACCTAGACATAAAGCTTCAGGGAGAAAGTTTTCCAAATTAGGAGTTTTAATTTCCTTAAGGAAGTAACTGGCCTTGTTTTATCTTGTTTACACATGTCCGGGAGGTGCCTTGCCTGTAGGCAGCAGGAAAGGGTTCCTGGTAACTCCCTGTCTGACCTGAGCCAAAGGCGTTTCTCCCTCTCCAGCCTTGCTTTTTCTTCCTTAAACAGGGAAAAATGATATTGACCTACCGTTGTGAGGGAAAACTGATACAAAATATGACAACACACTTCAGAGAGTGAGGTGCTCTTAGAAAAAAGAAAAGCCTAACAATAAGTATGCTGAGACACAGAAAACAATGAGTGGAAATAGAAAATTGGACCAAAATCATATAAAGAGGTTTTAAAGATTTTCTTACTTCAGCATTTACAACACTCTATTATTGACTGTAGATTTTTTTCTTGCACTCAATTAGTCAAAAACCAGGCAAACACTCTCTAAAATCCTTGTACAGGTCAGACACTAGCAGAGTCCATATTCCTAAGGACCGAGCTGTTGAGCCACTCCCATGTTTGATTACTTCCCTTTTAGTTTTCATGCACACTCAGCTTGCACTATGTTTATTTGCCCTTGAAAGTATGAAGTCATTTTGTTTGTCTCTGGGGATTCCTCACATTCCCCACCCCTGCCACTGCCTTTGCCCCAAAATAGGTTCCTAACTTCCTGGGGGACGTGTTTAATGAGGATGTCTTGGCAAGACAACTCCCTTAAGAGATCTTATAACATCAGAGCTGAGTCTGACTCCAGCCCCAATGAGATGTGGTCAGCTCACATGCCCAGTGGGTTCCAATCCCTCCCACCTTTCGTGGTTCAGGATGGAGTTGAAACTCACCCTGGGAGTTCCCTATACTCTTCTGGCTTGATTTATATAGCATAGAATAGTTTGTGTCTTTGAGTTTCCCCAGAAGTAGACCCAGAGACAAGGGTTCAAATGCAAATGATTTCTTTGGGCAGGGAAGGGAGTATCAGCAGGGGAGAGGGGAAATGGGACAAGGGAGGCAGCCAGTAAAAGGTGCATGAGTAAGCCAGCTGCCCCAGTGGGCAGCTGGAGCCGAGTCTGGGAAATGGAGTAGGACATAGCCCATAATTAGACCTCCAGAGGTGAGCACACTGGGACATTTAGACACCAACTCCTGTCAGTCATTGGTTGAAAACATTGAGGAGGGGTTGTTAATTCCGAGGAGAGGTACTAGCAGCCGGAAGTCATCTGTCTTTTGGGGAGCACCTGGAAATGGTGGGGTCTGAGGGATATGGATGGGACAGGAAGAGTATCTGTTAGGATTTGCATCATAACATTTATACTTTCTTGCCTAACAGTCCAAGTTCAGGGACATAGTAGCAGACTTATAGCACAATTACAAGCTTATAACATGATTGCAAATTTACACCAGGAGCCAGAGGATGACGAAAACAGCCCTTTGTTTCCCCTTTGGATCATTTATCACAGGAGACGGGGCCCACCCACTCAGACCCTGGAGGGGAGGCTCGTTTGTTGGTTTAATTCCTCTTGCTGATGATTGGTGTCCACTTGGCCATATGTCCCGGTCTCAGCCAATGAAACCTGAGAGAAAGTTGAGGGTGGACGTGCGGGGAGTCTGGAAAACAATGTTCTTGCTCATAAGAGAGATACCTGGATGAGAGCATCCCTCTTTTTTGCTAGACATCTTACAGTCGGCTTCTGATGCCTGGAACTTCTGCACTCACTTTGCCATCGTGTGGGGTAATCACATCCAGAGGGCAGGATAATAGAAAGATGGAAAACAGGAAACCCTTGGGTCTTTGTGAGCCTCTGAGTTACAACCCTGGAGGCATCTGTCTTTGGACTTCTTGTTCTTTTAGTTCAAGACACTTTTGGTTGGGTTTCTTTCAGTTTAAGACACTTTTATATTCCTTGTGCCCAAAAGCATCCTAAATGATACAATGTCAGGTAACCGCGTGACTGGTGAGGAAAACCCCTACTATATATGAAAGCAAGTGAGTGTGAGACTGCATGGATAGAGTGAGTCAGGCTGGAAGCCTGCTCCCAGCTTGTGTGTAGCTGTTTCAGTCAGTTTGGACTGCCACAGCATAATATCACAGACTGGGTGGCTTAAACAACGGTAACTTATTTTCTTACAGTTCTGGAGGCTGGAAGTCCATGCTCAGCGTGTCAGCAGGGCAGGTTTCTGGTCAGGCCTCTCTTCCTGGATTTCAGAGGGCCACCTTCTCCCTGTGTCCTCACGTGGCCTTTCCTCTGTGCCTGTACTCCTGCACAAAGCACTTCTGCATGACAGTGTGACAGTTGTCTTGAGGAAAAGTACTGGTGTGATTGATGAAATTAGAGATAACAGTAATGGATATAATTTTTTAATATCCTATAATAAAATGCTGAAAGTATATTTTCCACATGACCAATGTATGATGTTTCAAAATTGTGTGTGGGTAAGTGATCTCATCAAAGTGCAAGAGATACCAATACATTGTAATGTAACAGAGTATGAAAAGTTCATTGATAATGGTTTAAGATTCCACATTGCAACTAACATTTAAGAAAGTGCTACTTGTCAAGTTTTGGTGTAATATCAAAGAAGAATTATCTGGAATTATCTGAAAAGCTAGTAATATGTAAGACCAGATTTTCTTCATATATGTCAACCAAAACAACAAAACATGTTGCAACAGATTAAATTTAGAAGATAAGAAAATTGAACTGACCTCTACTTACTCAGACATCAAAGAGATTGGCAAAAATAAAAATTAATGTTACACTTCTCACTAATTTTTTTGTTTTATAAACATTTTTCATAAAATTATATTATTTCTGTTGATGTGAAATAGGTTTATTATTGTTATTTTTAAATGAATTACTAGATACATACTTTCTTAAATCTTAAGATATAATATGGTAAATATCGATAAATATAGCCTATCTAAACAAAAACTTTTCAGAGTTCATGATAAGTTTTTAAGCCAGTAAAGAGATCGTGAAACTAAAAAGTTTGAGCATTTCTGACTTAAATTAATGAAAACCATCTGAATAGATAGCTCTGCCAGGGTTCTCAGTTGCAAACAACAGAAACCCCTCTAGCTAGCCAGTTCAAGCAGAAAAGAAATTTATTTCAGGATGTTAGCTCCCCAAAGCTAGATGTCTCCTCCAGCACCTTTCTGGAAAAATGGACTCCATCCTTCTTACAGAGCTCTCTTCCACATCAGAGCCTCATGGGGGAACCTCCCAAAGTCAAGGACACAGGCTCGGAGCTCCTAGAAAAGCAAGAGACTAGAAAAGTAAGTTCTGACGGCATCTCGGGGAGATAGGAAACATAGGAAGGCTGTGCAAAAGATTGCTGGGCAGCCACAAATGTCCACTATAGTAATTACTAATAGTCCTATTTTTTTCAGAGCAAAACCAAGGTTGAGGTGAGAGCTGTAAGGGAAGGAAGAAGTCATCATTTAAACTCAATTACTGATGCTGGATCCACCTCTGAACCAATGCATGGAGCCCAGAAATTCTTTAAGCTCCAAGACAGCTTCACTGCAGTTCGTCCCATAGGGGTCTTAGAGATTCCAGGGCTCAGGGAGAAGGACAATGTATTTTTTAAATATATTTTTTATTTTCCTTATGATAACAAAAGTGAACATGTAATCCTGATAAATAACCCTCATTACCCCATCATGCAGTGATAAACACTCATAACATTTTGATGTATTTCCCTTCAGATATTTTACATTTGTTATTTTAAACAAAAATGAGTTCATGCTGTACATGTTATTTTTAACCTTTGAGGCTTATATATCAGAATTATCTTTGCATGTTATTAAATATTCTTAATTTAGTGACTGTATAGTAGTCTACTGAATGGAGGAACATAGTTTATTAAATGATGATACATTGCTCTAGAAATATATCCCATAATACTTCTATTTCAGCGGCTCTCCGTTTTTCTATTTTTTGAGACAGTCTTGCTTTGTCACCCAGGCTGTAGTGCAATGGCGTGATCTTTGCTCTCTGCAACCTCCGCTTCCCAGGTTCAAGCAATTCAGTTGTCCTGCCTCCATCTCCCAAGTAGCTGGGATTACAGGTGCCCACAACCAGGCCCAGCTAATTTTTGTATTTTTAGTAGAGATGGGGTTTCACCATGTTGGCCAGGCTGGTCTCGAACTCCTGACCTGGGGTGATCCACCCGCCTTAGCCTCCCAAAATGCTGGGATTACAGGCCTGAGCCACTGTGCCTGGCCGGCTCTCTGCTTCTAAGACTAAAGACATCAAAGTCAATTTTTACTGCATTCCTAATTTATAAAGCTAATCCTTTCCTTATATCCACAGTGCCTGGCATATAGAAGACAATCCAAAAATACTTGATAAGTGATGAAAAGAGTGACATACATTCGACATGAAAAATATAGTGGATCAATTCAAGCCTCATGTTTCAGAGTTTCAAGATTTGGAAGTTAATGTGGAAAAAAGGAAAGGACATTTGGAAATAAATTTTTCCTGTCTTGTGGTCATCAGACACCCAACTGTTACAGAAGGAATACCCTGAGATAGCACAACCGAGAGTGGTCTACATTCTGCAGGAAACACAACTGGCACAGGCAGTGAGTCTTAAAGCCATAAAACTGAGAAGCATTGAAAGCACAAAAGAGCCATTCTAAACTCCTGACTTAGAGTTTTAATACAACTGAGATGTGGCATTGCTGCCAATGAGGATAATGACTGAAAATCATGCCTCTGTCCATTCTTATAGGTAGAGAGAGAGAGAGAAACAACTGAGGAAGAATGGATGAACAGAAAAATAATGGGGATATCTTCATTTTTAGCCAAAAGCAGTTAAGTTTCCAGCAACCAGTAACCAAAAGATCCTATTCACCTTTGGTTCAAAGAGTAGTTCTTAGGCTAATTTATTGCACACCCAGGCAGATAAGCTCCATGAGGACAGACACTGGGGCGCCTTGGTTGTCACTGTACCCCTAGTGCCTACAACAATACTAGGCATGCCCACAAAAGTTAAAAATTAAAAAAAATTTTAAAAAGAAATAAAAATACAAAAAATACTGGGCACATCACAGGCACTCAGGAAACACCACTCGAAGGAATGAATGAAAGAGACTTCTTTGCCTTTCTTGTATACTCCAGCCACTCTACATTTCTTCCATAGCCCCAACACTTTCATAGGTGTGTACCTTTGCATATAAACCACTCATTTTAATACAACAAATAACAACTGAGCTCCCACTAACTGTTCTGAGCATGGGAGATACATGGACAAATGGGCACAGAACCTGCCCTTGAGGAACTCTTAACTGATCGATCAGTGTGTTTGCCAGTGCTTCCTAGACTTTAATGTGCATAGGAGTGCCCTGGGGATCTTGTTAAAATGTGCATTCTGCTTCAATAGGTCTGGGGCAGGGCTTGAGACCCTGCATTTTGAAGAAGCTTCCAGGTGAGGCTGATGTGCTAGGAGGCACATTGAAGACAAAGTATTCCAGCACTTCTGATTGTAGTATGACAACGGGGAAGATGGTTCTGTCAACAGATACTCATAGCCTGATTCCCTGATTACCACATATAGACTTAGCTCTGGTCTTTTTAACCCAAGAGTTGTTTGAGGCCCAGAGTGTGTATACCTCCCAGCACAGTTGGCCTGAGGGCAGGCAGGATTACCTTACAGTTCTGCCGAGGTGTGAAAGGGACAGGGTGGATACAGCCTGGATGCTGACAGCAGGTGAGAAACTCACATATCTTGCATCAGTCATAGAATCAGGGTTTCTTTCTTTTTACCACTGGAGACAGTTGAGCACATTCTCATTGTCACATCTTGTTGAAATATTTCATAAATCTGCAGGGTAATCATTTAAAATTTAAGTTATTTCCTTCTAAAAAGTGTTCAGAGAGGATGTGAAACTTAGCAAAATGCAAAGGCTTTTTTTTCCACATCATAAATGTGCTTCCTCAGCAACTAATAACTTTCAAATGATCTGTCACACTTTGCATAATTAAATCACAATCTCAGTGGCCGCAAATCACTGCAGGAACAGTAAGAAAACACTAAGAGAAGATAGAATATGAAGGGGAGAAACTTCCTTGGTTAGTAAATTTTTCTTACATCAGGCTAAATACTCCACACCAGTCAATGAAGGTGGAGCAAAATTAACTCAATTTTTTTTTTTTTTTTTTGAGACAGGGTCTTGCTCTGTCACTCAGGCTGGAGGGCAGTGGTGTGATCATGGCTCACTGCAGCCCCCACCTGCCAGGTGCAAGCAATCCTCCCACCGAGTAGCTGGGACTGCAGGTGCACACCACCATGCCCAGCCAATTTTTGTATGTTTTGTAGAGATGAGGTTTCAGCATGTTACCCAGGCTGGTCTTGAACTCCTGGCCTCAAGCAATGGCCACCTCGGCCTCCCAAAGTGCTGGGATTGCAGGTGTGAGCTGCCATCCCTGGCCTAAACTTTCCATTTAGATCCACCAATAGGATATTTATAGGGCACCAACTGGGGTGGTTCCTGCCCACAAGGAGCTTGTAGTCTTATGAACAAAAAAGTTAAACAGCAAAACAGAGTTCATCAGTAGTATTTCAGGAGAACTGTCTAGATAATGATATAATTGCAGGTCAGTTATGAAAAGGATCACTTCATGGAGTCATGTGGATTCAAACTTCTCATGTCCTCTTTCTTAATACCTCAGCCACCCAACAGCACAGGTCTTCATCCCTTAGACCTGCTCTCCCTCCAAGACTTTGAATTCAGAGACAGTTCCCACCATATCCCCATTACTCCCTGCTTTTCCTGTACCCCACTCTCTAAGCATCACCACTATTGTCTTTTGAGACAATATAGTGATTCAGAAGACGGGAACACACATACTGGAGCCTGACTGGGTTTCTGTGACCTTGGGCAAGTCACCTAGCAACTCAGTTTCCTCATCTGAAGAATGGGGATCATCATAATACTAGTTCATAAGGTTGTGGGGGTGATGCATGTAAGCACTGTGTAGGGGTTTGCTGTCCTTACCAGTGCTCTGCTTATTCTCAGTCATCTCTAGCTGTGCGACTTCCCTCACCTCCTGACTGATGATGGTCAGTTGGCCCATGCCTGCCTTCACAATGTACAACCCTGGAGACCCAGAAGTTGGTTTTGTCCATTCCCATGGCTAGGATGCCAAGTGTTATTAGGGGAAAATGAACCCTTCTTGGTGTGTTGGACAGACTCACTATGATACCTGTTCTTTGGAACAGTCACCAGTACACAGAGATGGGCTGCCAGTGAGCCCTTGTGCTCTGGCTGTAGCTGATTGTCTAGGAGTGAACACGTAGCCTAGGCTGGGCCCATCATTCCGTCTCCCAGGAACTTGACATCTGGAATAGAGGCCTTGACTCGATCCTGATCAATGGCAGAACTTGGGAGAAAGAATCTCTGACTTCTTGATGCCAAGTCCCCAGGCACTGTTCTGCCACCCTCGCTTCTCCTGGCTTCTGCTGAGGTACCCCTATGTCTTTCCAATAAATTCCTCTCTCCTCATACCCTGGTCAGAGTGCACCTCTACCTTTCACAAACCAAAGGAACCTCAGCTGAGGTTGCCAAGAAACAATGACAGTGAGGTCTTGCACAAAGCCACGCTATTTGATTTCAGATGACTTGTCTGTCACTGCAGCCCAGAACTTACTGATCATCTCTTTTTGACTCCCTGGGACTTTCACCACAGCAGCAGTGGTTTAAAATTTTCTCCAATCAGGTCTCACCCGACCCTCCTCCACCTCTTCACCTGCTCTTTAGGGCAGTGGTTCTCAACCCTGGCTCCACATTGGAATCACCCCCAGGGTGCCTAAAAAATCCTGGTGCCTGGGTCTCAGTGGGTCCTGATGGGGTGGAGACTGGCCTGAGTTATTCTCATTTGTACCCTGGATGTAGTCCTCTCCCAGTCAGACCAAGACTATTCTACACAAGCCCCTTCAGCCTTCCCCCTCTCCCTCTAACAGGTTTTACTTTCTAAACTCTTTTTCCCTTCCATCCAGGTTTAGAGGATGGCGTGCACCTGCACTTTGCCAAGACAAGGCCTAAACTGATGAAGGTGGCCAATCCTGTGCCTGTCTTCAATCCCCACCATCACACGCACACATTCCTTGTGAATCACTGGCCTCTCCTCCTTCCATTTATTTCCTCAGGCTCCTCAGAGTAGCAGGCTGCAGACTAAAGATTCTATTATGTGCTAAACCAAGTTAGGAAGCACTAAAGAATATATTTATCCTCCCGGGCATCACATGATTTAATCTTTGTAATTAAGAGTTTTTAATGAGCAGAAAATGTAAATAAGAATAGAAAACATGTAATAAAGCACTTACTATCTGTCAGGCACTGTCCTATGCACTTTTCATATATATCTTACCTAATTCTCCAAGCACCCTGTGAGACAGGAGCTGTTATTGCCACCTTACAGGTAAAGAAACTGAGTTATCACAAGGCTAAGGAGCTTGCCCAAGAACATATAGCTGGAATGTGATGGAGCTGGGATGCAAGAAGATTGTAATAAACATTTAGAAATAGGGCATTGTATTTTATTTAAGAAACAGATACATAAATGTTTTGTTTTCAACTTAAATGGTTTTTTACATATGGTTAACTCTAAGTTTGATTTTTTAAGTGGCAGTATGGCCAGGATTTTAAAATTAAAGCAGAAATTAAACAGCTGCTGTCCCTTAGACTACAATCACTTATTTCTGTAGTAATAGCCTTTTTCTTAAAAAAAAAAAAAGAGAGAGAATGTAGGAGGGTAATTGACAGCATTTTATAGTCAGTGTGGAGGCCAAAAATTATCCAACCTAGTCATGTCATATGCTAATGTTGATTAAATTTAATGCTGAGATTTTTCAGCAAGTGAAAAAAAATTCAATCTATTTGTTTCAACCTAAGAGAGACCATTTATGGAACTCTTGCTGTTTGTAATTGACCACTATTAGAGCAGGAACTGTGTAACGCAGCTGCCCTCTGTGATTATTTTCTGCTTTCCTTAATAAATTACAAGTTACAGTAGCACTCACTAGGAGCACTGTTTGCCGCCCCAGTCTGCATGGGCAGACGGCAGAATCACCAAATTACACCAACAAGGTTGAGATGAGGCCACTGTGTGCCCACCATCATAACCAGTTCACCCAAGTGACAAACAAGCTGAAGCTACCACCTTGGCTAAAAAAAGAAATTGACTGCTGCTCAATTAAGCAGAAATGAGACTGTCACTCAGGGGGGTGGAGACTGAGAATTGCCTTATTTAGTGCTCAATAGCAGTTTGCGTTTTTGGAAGTTACTTTACAGTTGTAATTACAAAGGGAAATGAAGTCTGCTTTTGCAGTGTTACCAGGTGCTCTTCCTTCCATTATAACCTTGATGAATAGCCCCCCAGAGCAAACACACTGGCTGCTCTGCTAACTGATTTTATTATGCAAGTACAGGATTAAAAGGAATGCCATTCAGTTGAGGCAGCATCTTAAGACCTGGGGACGTCTGTCCCCATGTAAACCCTTTGGTGAATGATTTAAACTATCTCTACTAGGCCAACATCCTTTTAAGCTAAGAAAACCACATTCTAATCTAGACATTTTATATAAAAATTAGATTTCATGAAATAGCATAAACGTATTGTCATTATCTCTTCTCTGCCATGGAATCACTGGAGACAAATGTGATCATGTGACAAGGTCCAGGTCCTGAGCTGGCACAAGACAGCAGAACTCAGGCTCCACTTCTAACTTTCTGTAGTCAGACCTCAGGGCACACCCTTCACTTTTCTGTGCTCCACTTTTCCCTCCTGTTAAACGGGGTTTTCTAAACAGAATACTTGTAAGGAGGGCTACTGAGAGAGATGCTGTGGAAGCAGACCACAGCAGAGTCACGGACTCCTAGAATGTTGGCGGGGACTTCAGCAGCCATCCTGTCCAGTCCCCTCTTTGACAGTGGAGGGAACTGAGGCTGGAAGGAGGAGTGACTGCCCAAGGCCACACAGCCACTTTAGTGTAGGGCCAGAGAGGGAAGCAGATCTCCGAGTCACAGGCCAAGAGCCTCTCCAGGAAAACTTTGATGCTGAGTGGAATTCAATGCAAAAGTTACAACTTCCACCTTAAATCTGACACACAGTGGGTTGCACAGCAATCACAGCCTCAATCTCAGCAAGAATACTAGCTGATGACCAAATGATCAGGATATTCCCTCTTGAAATGGGCATGATTGCTGTGCCTATGTTAAAGAGGGAACCAATGACAGGACATAATTATTAAGCATATGCCATCTGTCAAGTGCTGCCCTGATCAGTAAGCTTGCAGATGGGATTTCCATCTCCCCCAAACAAATGAGGAGAATAAGATCCTTCCATTCCCTTCTGCCTAAAAAGTTTCCTCTAAAGCACAGACACAACAATGGAACTAACCAATGAATCTGTGTCTTCCAAGTATTTCAGAAACTCTACACCTCTGGTGGCCTGAGTGGGAAACCACTTGCAAGAGTTGGGTTGGTGAGCTAAGAGCTAACCTTCTGACCCTGGCAATAAACAAATAGTAAAGTTGTCTTTTGCTAGTCAGTACAAAACTCCCTCTCACTGCTCTAAAAACCATTTGGAATTGGTCCAACTTGCCTATCTGTTGGATGTTTAAGAAATAGATTAAGAGGTCAACAGAGAAAACAAGACATCTCCAGATGGTTGTCTAAGTGGACAATGGTAAGAAGAAAGGAGTGGAGGAGCTAGGGAGTTCATTGTGGTGGAACAAAAAGGGGCTAATCAGATCACAGAAGCAGAGAGAAGCCCAGAGTCACCAGTGGAGGGAGCCTGCGATTTTTAGGATTTGTTAAATCGAGAGTCATGGAAAATTCAAGTCAACAGGATTAGACTATATTGGGCAGTGCTTCTTGAACTTTAAAGTGCACATTAATTAGCTGGGATCTTGTTAAAATGCCGATTCTGACTCAGGAAGTCTAGGATGGGACCTGAAATTCTGCATTTCCACAAAGCTCCTAGGTAATGCTGATGCTACTGGTCCTCAGATCACACTTATTGGAGTATTTAAGTCCCTGTGACTGACAAGACAGCTGTAGAGGTAGGCTCCAGGATACTCAGTCCAGAGGCTCAATCTCATCCTTGAGGACCCAGTTTCTTTCCATTTCTCTGCACTGCTGGCTACAGCTTTGGCTACAGCCAAACAATGTTTCATCTAGTGCTCATGTAACAGCTTCCAGTTGTAATCTGAGCTACTGGCCTCTTCATTCTCATCCGGTGAGGGAATGCCAAGCAGAGCTCTGGGAATTCACCCTAACTGGACCAGCTTAGGTCATATGCCCACCCATGAGCCAGTCACTGTCAGAGGAATGGGCTATGCAAAGTTTGCTTATGCTCATCAGGCCCCATTCCTTGAGTTGGGCAAGGGAGGAGGTTACCCTCAAGCACAAGGGCTTCGTGGGCAAGAAGTGGCTGCCAGATGAAAAAATTGGGTGCTGTAGGAAGTAGTATGGAAGAATGAACACTGGGTATTTTCAGTTAATGATCCTTTGGTTATGGTGGTTGGTAAAAAATGTGAGCATTAGCGACATCCTTTGCCAGTCTTGGGTCTTTGGATGCCCCGAAGCTTTCACTTTGTGTATGCAGGATCATATTGAGGACTTCACACCCACAAAGGTGTCTGCTAGTGTCACCCACCTACATCCACCCACGCATACACACTTGTAAACCCCTGGTTAAAGTGGATGAAAAGGGCTAAGGTCATCTGTGTTTCATGAATGAAGTCTGTTTGCCAGCATCCTTCTGTACTGTGGACCTCCTTCCGTGCCTCTACCATTTCCATTGTCCTGGTACAAGATCCAAATGTGTTCTTGGGACCCCAGTAAAGTGTACTTACCCTGTGTTTCATTTTCCAGGGTGACAACTAGCTGATCTGATAACCTGCTTGATATCATGTGTGCCCAATGGTAAAATGTGTTACTTCTCCCAAAGGGATCATGCTTAGGTTTTTAACTGGTGTCCTCTGCAGCCTCAGCATCTTGAATCAAAGAATTGAGCCCAATAATGGGAACTCAGGCATCATGACAGACTCCAGATGGGAAGACATTTGGGGACAAAGGAGTTTTTGGAGCCCCTTAGGCCCCAGCATGTTGGCAGCCATGTGTCCTCACCCAGAGAGAAGGGTAGCCAAGATTGAAGAGAAAATGCACTTCCAGTTTAAAGGCTGTTTTTCACAGGGGTGCATTCTCTAATAGAAACACACACACACCGTGACATAAAAAAGCATGTTGCTCATGCCTCTATTTATTACTGTTACTTTCAGTATTTATTTATTTTCTGTTTTCTATTTCTGATAGAACCTCATAAGATAAAGTCAAAATTGGCCAGGCGTGGTGGCTCGTGCCTGTAATCCCAGCACTTTGGGAGGCCAAGGCAGGTGGATCACCTGAGGTCGGGAGTTCAAGACCAGCCTGACCAACATGGAGAAAGCCCGTCTCTACTAAAAATAGAAAAATTAGCCAAGCGTGGTGGTGCATGCCTGTAATCCCAGCTACTCAGAAGGCTGAGGCAGGAGAATCGCTTGAACCCAGGAGGCGGAGGTTGCAGTGAGCTGAGATTGTGCCATTGCATTCCCGCCTGGGCAACAAGAGCGAAACTCCGTATCAATAATAATAATAATAAGGTTAAAATTAAAAGTTGAAAGAGTGTTTTGAGGATGACATCATTTTGTCTAAACATTCTATCAGATATCCATTGAAGTAGCCAAGGTAGCCAGCTGCATTAGGGCTGGGACCCTGCCAGGTCTCCTTAGAGAGGCCAGGAACACGGATACTGAGGGTCTCCTGTGTAGTTACCTCATCAGCTCTGACATAGGATCCAGAAGGACCCCGTGCCAAGCAGGAGTTAGAATGATCTTTGTACCCCAAGTCATCTTGCACTTCTCATTGTCCCCCTAAGCTGGTGAGAAAACTGTTTAGATTTCCATTTTAAAATGTGGTAAGTTTTGCTTCACACTGGTTTAAATTATTGCATATTAGACCAATAAGAGAAAAGTTTCAGATATAAGTTGAGATCCTAAAACATTCCAGAATCTGCCTCCATAGTAAGCTGTCAAAGGTGCTATTTTGTTCAGAAAACTACTGGAGGTAATTTTCAGTTCTTAGATCTGGCTGAGGGCATATTATAAAAAGTTAAGAGTGGAAGGAGGAGACAGTTTTTGTTTTCTTTCCTCAAAATGGACAGTATTCTATTGAAAAGACACAGGAGCTCATGTGATTCCCAAAGCTCCAGTGAGTGTTAGTTTGGGGTCTTTCCACTTCTGCCCTGGAGAACAGAAGGGAGGCCTGGAGCAGTGGGCCATAGGGAAGTTTCCTTTTTCACTCCAAGAAGTGCAGTCAGCTGCGCCTGCCAGGAAGCTGTGAGGATGGGGACTTTATCTTTGGGGAGTGCTTATACCTTTCTAGCTGTGGATACAACCGTACACAGGAGTGAGTCAAGTGTAACTCCCTATGAAAGAAAAAAATTTAAACATAAGAATGAAGAGATGGATACTGAATTGTTCCTAGATACATATTTTAAACTCTTGCTTTCATAAAACCAGACTCTAAAATGACATTTAATAAGGGAAGAGAGCTGCCTTGGAGGGCCAGAGGCTTGAGCTTTGGTGCCATTTCTGCTATTTACTGCTGTGTGCCTTTAGAAAGGCCACTTAACCCAGTAGAGTGACCAGCTCATCCTGATTTTTATGCTGAAATTCCCATGTGCCTGGAAACCCCTTTGTCCCAGGCAAATCAAGGTGGGCCTTGCTGGGTCTCCCTTTACTCATTGATAAAATATGCAAGTTGGATTATATTGTTTCTTTCTTCCTTTTTTTTTTTTTTTTTTGAGACGAAGTCTTCCTCTGTCACCCAGGCTGGAGTGTAATGACATGATCTCGGCTAACTGTAACCTCCGCCTCCCAGGCTCAAGTGATTCTCCTGCCTCAGCCTCCCGAGTAGCTGGGATTACAGGCACCTGCCACTACCACCCGGCTAATTTTTGTATTTTTAGTAGAGACAGAGTTTCACCATGTTGGCCATGGCTGGTCTTGAACTCCTGACCTCAAATGATCCACCCGCCTCGGCCTCCCAAACTGCTGGGGTTACAAGTGTGAGCCACTGCACCAGGCCAGATTAGATTGTTTCTTAAGTCCCTGTTAGCTGCAGAAAAAACTGATTACCTTAAATTGTTCTATGATTTTGTTTATTTACATATAATGGACTATTTTTACTAAAGGATTTGAGGCAGCTTATAAAGAATGAGCAGTATAAAATAGAAAATAGATTTAAAAAACAGGGCCAGTAAAAAAATTTAGAATAGAAGAACAAGACCAAGGTTCAAGTTGAATCAGAGAGATGCTGGACATTTGATCCAATAACTATTACAATTGAGTGGCAAATCTGGCTCTGAGCTTCCTGGCAGTCAAAGCAGAAAAAAAAAAAAAAAAAAAGAAAGCCTAATCTATAATATGATTCATTGTCCATGAGGAAAAGTATTAATTTCTCAGGGGAATAAAAGATTTTCCTGGGATTTGGTCTGAAAGAAATTCTACACATGCATCTTTACATAGGGGATATTGAATTGGTTCAGAAACACTGACTTAACAACATCTTAACAGTAAATGCAGTAATGACCTCACATGGCTGTTTACTGGGAGTCCTTCAATGTAAACAGAGGGGAGTACACCAGAACAAACTCAGTGGAAATAATCCTAGAGTCTGCCAAAATAATATTGTACAAGATGATATTTTTGGCTTGAAAAAGAGAAAATCTACATAACTTAGAACACTTGGTATGCTGCATGGCCATCAAATAATCCTCTACAGATTAGTATCTTTCAGCCAGACATTTCCTTGGGATTATAAAAGGGTTACAAAGCAGGGAAGAAAAGGGTAAAACTGTACCTCAGATAGAACCACACTAGGAGTTCATTGGCAATGGCCCTTGCTGGAGGTCGCCCGTGGATCTCTTTCCTCATACCCCGGCCCCTCCCAACTCCAACCTCCATGTGGCAGGTCCTCTTTCTTCTCCCAGATGGAGTCCCTTCCTCTTTCTCACAGATCAAATAAAATGTCAGTGCATAAGATGTAGATACCTCTTCATATTACTGTCCCAAACTGTTTATCATGAAACCTCCAATTTAGAATTTGATTTGGGTTTTGTCTTTAAATAACAAATGTCTGTTGAAGTGTTTCATCCTAAATTAAGAACTCAAACTTCCAAGAGGGAATTCAGATCTCCACCTGGAACTACAGAAGGAATTTTAAGGCCTTGGGCAGTGCTCCAGAGATGAGGTCAAAGCCTTTGAAAATGAAAACATTTTCCCCCAAGTGCTTATGGAACCCACCATTCCCTGGGGAATGTGGCTGGGGTTTTTGGAAGAGATCTTTCTTTATTTTCCATGGCAAATGCCAACAACTCTGAACTTTTATTTGTTATACCCATAACACAGATGTAAAGACAGAGAGAAATTAACAAATTAGATCCAGGTGAAGGTAAATGAACATCTTGCAGAAGCAGGGTCCTTTTTAAATTAATTTTTTGGGGGGGGTTATTTTGTTTTTATTATTGTTATAAAGTCAACACATGCTTACAATAAAAACTCAAATAAGAAAGAGTAAAAAGTAATACTTCCTTTCCCTCCAGACCTACTTCCCAGAGGAGATAGGAAAGATGCACAGCTTGCATATTTTTCCAGATATGTTCTATTGAGCCATATTTCTGATCAAAGATGATCTGTCAAGGATCTGGAAGCTGACTTAACAAATAACTTGCTATTTTTTCAAAAAAAAGTACAAGATACTGATTGAGTATGAAAGTCATGGTTCTTAATTGAATCTCAAATCAGAGCAAGTACCTTATCATTTGGTCAGTGTTTTTCATAACTAAGACCCTTACTCACCCTACATAGGCTACCTACCATAGGTAGCCTAGTATGACAACAGGCAAAATGTTGCAGAAGAAACACGTGTGTCTGGAGCAGTTAGCAAACACAAAGGTTCATTAGGGATCCTGTGAAACTCAGCAGCATATTTTACCATCATCTACAGAAATTTAGATATCCTAAGATATAACTTGAGACACTGGCATGAGATGGTAGATCTGTTAGATTCAGATTCTTTAAGATGGTGGGATTCTGCAGGTGGTCATATAGTTCTGAAACTGATTCACTGTTAAGGTTATTGAGTGCTGGAAATTAAAGCATAAGTGGTACCAAATTCAGGAAGAAGAAGTAACAATTTGTCTGACTTCCTTGACTCTTGCCTTATTTTTTATTTTTATGAGTCCTTTTAAGGGAATCAAAGTTTCCCTTTCTAATAAAATATAATTATAAGTAATCTCAAGTTAACAGTAATAATGAGAAAAGTAAATAATGCAGTTTAAAACTTTTAGCATATGTACACATGCAATAAAAAACACCAGAGACATGTCTCTGCCTTTCAATTTCTTTATCTGTAAAATGGAAAGAACTTTCTTCATTGCGCTTGCATGAACTAACAGATTACTGTGAAAAACTTTTGAAACTGTCAACACTATTCGTATTAGTTATCTATTGCTGTGTAACAAAATTACCATATATGTGGTGACTCAAAACTAGACAATCATTTATTATCTTCTGCAGTTTTTGTGGGTCAAGAATTCAGACAGGCCCAGCGGGGATGTCTTGTCTCTGCTTCTCACTGTTAATGGTTTTGGCTGGAAAACTCAAAGCTTCAGAACTGGAAGCATGTGAAGGCTCTTCACTCACATGTCTGGCAATCGATGCTGACTGTTGACTGAAGGTCTAACTGGGACTGTGGGTTAGAACACCCACATGTGGCTTCTCCATGTGGCCTGGGCTTCCCTAAAACATGGTAGTTGGGTTCCAAAGGCAAGTGTCCTGAAAGAGCCAAATGGGAGCTATATCCTTTTAATGATCTAGCCTGAGAGGTCACATAGCATTGCTTCCACCATATTCCATTGGTCAGGGTAGTCACACCAAGATTTGAGGAGAGGAGACATAGACTCCCATCTCTTGGTGAAGAAGTGTCAGGCATCTTGCCAAAAGAGTGCATGGGATAGAAGAACCTTATAGATATTGCGATTTCTGGAAAATACAATCTGGTACACTATTCAATGGAGAAAGGGTTATTGTTAGTGGTAATATTAATGCTAGGAAGGTTTTTTAGACATGATTATTAACACTCCTCTTTTGTCAGATCTTGGACTATCCCTATGCACAAAACAGTGAAATAGGTAAGGCAAAACTCAAAGATGTGCCTGTGCCCCTAGCCTTCTACTTCACTCTTACATTTATTCTTCCTCTCTCTCAGGGTTCATCTTTCCATAACACTTCCCAGATTCCCAAGCTCCAGACATTTCTATTTTTCTACCTCCCATGCAAACACAACCTTTGCTGTCCCCATCCACCAAGGCCTCAAGAGATCTCACTTTCAACCCCACTTGCTAAAGTAAAAATGGTTTATGAGCCATCTCAAAGACAGAACTAATTTCTACAGCATCAGGGCTTTGTGAAAGCAATGTCACATGCCAACATATATCTTGGGGGACCAGTAAAGCCAGTAAGGTTCTTGCACTGTAAAGGAATTTGCTCCTTGCTTCAGAAGAGCCAAAGCATGTCCTTGATAGACACCAGAATGTTACCTCTTGTTATCTGTGGAATTATGGGTGACTTTTACTTTATCCATTTGTATTTTCAATCTTTTATAAGTTTTCCATGAAGAATGTGTATTGATTTTGTCATTTGGAAACAAAGCTATTTTTTAACAGCTTTATTGAGATATAATTCACAGACCATACAATTCGTACACTTAAAGTGTACAATTCAATGGCTTTTAGTGTATTTACAGAGGCGTGCATCCATCACCACAATCAACTTTAGAAACATTTTTATTACCTCCCAAAGAAACCTCATACCCCTTAGCTGTCCCCCTCAACTCCTCATCCCCCATTTTCTGTCTCTATGGATTTGCCTGTTCTGTACCTTTCATGTAAATAGAATCATATAATATGTGGTCTTTTGTGAGTGGCTTCTTTCACATAGCATAAGGCTTTTCAAGGTTTTATGGATTATAGAATGTATCAGTATTTCTTTTGTTTTTATTGCTGAATAGCATCTCATCATATGGATATATCACATTTCATTTATCCATTCACCAGTTGAGAGATGTGCCAAATCTTTACCCCTGGAAGTGAGTCGTAGGAGCCAGAATTTCTCTTCCCCAAAGTGAGCCATAGAACCTAGAACTCCTCTCCCCAAAGCAAGCCATAAAACCTAGGATGATCACTTTCCCTCTTCCCTTCTCCCTTGAAGACTCTCATTCCAGAAGGATCTTGCCCAATCCTCAAGGAAGGAATGCTACACAGAGGCCGAGAAGAATTTGAACAGACAGGTCTTGGTTGGTTGCCCCTCTCCATCTATTACTATTAGATCATACCCTTTTAATCTAATCGCATTTCTGCGTGGCCGTTCATTCTTCATTAAACCTAAGCATAAAAATACACATTTTCCCCTGGTTTTTGGGTCTTTATTTCTGAAGGCTCCTATGTCACATAAAACTTTGATTAAATAAGCTATTATGCTGTTGTCTTGTTAACCCATCTTCTGCTATAGGTGTGTTGGTTGTGATTCTTTTGATGGTTGAGGAAAGGTACCACACCTTTCCACCCCTACAGGGACACCTGAGTGGTTTCTGTTTTTTGCCTATTATACATACTACTACTGCTGTGGACATTCGTTTATAATTTTGTGAGTGGACACACATTTTCATTTCTCTTATATATACACATGTGAGTGGAATTGTTAGATGATGTGGTAGCTGTTTAACCATCTGAGGAACTATAAGCCTGTTCTTCAAAGTTGGTGTACCATTTTACATTCCTACCAGCAGTGTCTGAGTGTTCTAATTTTCTCTACATCCTCCCCAACACTAATTATTATCTGTCTTTGAGTCTAGCCATCCTACTGGGGTGTATCGCATTGTGGTTTTGATTCATATTTCTCTAACTGCTAGTGATGTTGAGCATCTTTTCATGGGCTTGTTGGCCATTTGTATATCTTCTTAGGAGAAATGTTGATTCAAATCCATTGCCAATCTTTCAACTGGATTGTCTTTTTATTACAGTAGTCCCCCCTTATCCACAGGGAATATGTTCCAAGACCCCCAGTGGATGCCTGAAACTGAAAAGAGTACCAAACCCTATATATACTTTGCTTTTTCCTATGCATACCTACCTATGTTAAAGTTTATTTTATAAATTAGGCACAGTAAGAGATTCATAATAACTAATAATAAATGGGACAATTATAAAAATATGCCAGCATCACTACGATTGCACTTTGGAGCCACTATTTAGTAAAACAAAGGTTACTTGAACACAAGCACTGCAATATTGTGACAGTTGATCTGATAATTAGGAAGGTTCCTCAGTGACTAATGGGTGGGTAGAGGATACAGCATGGATGTGCTGGACAAAGGGATGCTTCACTTACCTGGTGAGGTGAAGCGGGGTGGCATGAGATTTCATCACACTGCTCAGAATGGCCTGCAATTTAAAACTTATTAATTGCCTATTTCTGGAATTTTCTATTTAATATATTCAGCCCATGGTTGACTGTGGGTAACTAAAACTGCAGAAAGCAAAACCATGGACAAGGAGGAACTACTGTATAGAATTGTAATTGATCTTTATATATTCTAGATACAAATCTTTTACCAGATGTGTGATTTACCAAATTTTCTATAGATTGTCTTTTCACTTTCTTGATGGTGTCTTTTGGAGCATAAAAGTTGTAATTTTGATGACATGCAGTTCATTTGTTTTTTCTTGTCCATGTGCTTCGATGTCATATATATGTAAAAAACCATTGCTTAATCCAAGGTCACAAAGATTTACCCCTATATTTCTTCTCAGATTTTTATACTTTCAGCTCTTACACTTAAGTTTTTGATCAATTTTGAGTTAATTTTTGTATATGCTGTGAGGTAGGGGTTCAATTTCATTCTTTTGCATGTGGATATCCAATTTTCCAGCATTATTTGTTGAAGAGACTATTTTTTCCCCATGGAACTGTTTTGACACCCTTGTCAAGAAAATCAATTGACTAGAAATTCAGGGGATTATTTCTGGTCTCTCAATTTTTTTTTTTACTGATCTATATGTCTATCCTGAGAGAATAACTCACTGTCTTGATTATTGTAGCTTTGTAGTGAGTTTTGAAGTTGGGATATGTGATACTCCAAGTTTTTCTTTACTTTCAAGGTTGTTTTGACAGAAGACATACAAATGGCCAACAGACATATTAAAAAATGCTCAATATCACTAATCATCAGAGAAATGCAGATCAAAACCACAATGGATGTCACCTCACCCCAGTTGGAATGGTTGTTATCAAAAAAGACAAAAAATAACAAGAGCTACTGTAGAGAAAATGGAATTGTTAGACACCATTGGTGGAAATGTATTATGGAAAGCCATTATGGAAAATAGTATGGAAGTTACTCAAAATATTAAAAATAGAACTACTATATGATCCAGCAATCCCATTACCGGGTATATATCCAAAGAAAAGGAAGTCAGTATATCAAAGAGATAGCACTCCAATATTTACTACAGCACTATTCACAATATCCAAGATATGAAATAACTTAAGTGTCCATCTACTGATGAATGGATAAAGGAAATTTTATACACACACACACACACACACACACACACACACACACACACACACACGAATACTATTCAGCCATAAAACAGAATGCAATATGGTCATTGGCTAGGTACAGTGGCTCATACCTACAATCCCAGCACTTTGGGAGGCTGAGGCAGGAAGATCACTTAAGCCTGGGAGCTGGAGACCAGCCTGGGCAACATAGTGAAACTAAAATTAAAAATTAAAAAAAAATAGCCAAGTGTTGTGGCATGCACCTGTAGTCTCCAGCTACTTGGAAAGCTGAGGTAGGAGGATCGCCTGAGCCCAGGAGTTTCAGGCTGCAGTGAGCCGTGATTGCACCACTGCATTCCAGCCTGGGCAACAGAGTGAGACCGTGTCTCAAAAAATAAAAGGAAGGGAGGGAGGGAAGGAGGGAGGGAGAAAGGAAAGAAGGAAGGAAGGGAGGAAGGGAGGGAGGGAGGGAGGGGAAGACATTCTGTCATTTGCAGCAACATGAGTGAACCTGGAAGACATTAGGTTAAGTGAAATAAGCCTGGCACAGAAAGATAAAGATAAACACACTCTCATTCTTGTGTGGAATCTAAAATCATTGATCTCACAGAAATAGAGAGTAGAACAGCAGTTACCAGAGAGTGAGGAAGGGGAGAAGAGGGATGGGTAGATGTTAGCTAACATCTAGCCAGTTACAGTTAGACAGAAAGAATTAAGTTCTGGTGTTCTATTACACCGTAGAGTGATTGTAGCTAATAACAATATATTGTATATTTCAAGATAGCTAGAAGAGAGGGCTTTTAATGCTATCACCACAAAGAAATAATAAGTGTTTAATATGATGGATATATGCTAATTATCCCGATTTTACCATTATGCAATGTCCACATGCATTGAAACATCACACTGTACCCCATAAATATGTACAATTTTGTGTCAATTATAAATTTTAAAAGACAAAATAGAGATTGTTTTGTCTATTCTGTGTCTCTTGCATTTTTATATGAATTTCAGGATCAGCTTATCAATTTCTACAAAGATGTCAGCTGGGATTTTGAAAAGGATGACGTTGAATCTGCAGATCAGTTTGGGGAATATTGCCTTCCTGATAATAGTACATCTTCTAATCCATGAACATGTGATGCTTTCTGTTTATTTAGGTCTTCCTTAATTCCTTTCAGCAATATTTTGTAGTTTTCATAGTATGAGTTTTGTGCTTCTTTTATTAAATTTACTGCTGTTTTATTCTTTTTTTTTTGATGGAGTCTTGCTCTGTTGCCAGGCTGGAGTGCAATGGCGCGATCTCAGCTCACTGCAACCTCTGCCTCCCAGGTTCAAGTGATTCTCCTGCCTCTCAGCCTTCCGAGTAGCTGGGACTATAGGTGCGTGCCACCACACCTGACTAAGTTTTGTATTTTTAGTAGAGACAGGGTTTCACCATGTTGGCCAGGCTGGTCTTGAACTCCTGACCTCGTCATTCACCCACCTTGGCCTCCCAAAGTGCTGGGATTACAGGCATGAGCCACCATGCCCAGCCATTTTATTCTTTTAGGTACTATCATAAATGGAATTGTTTTCCTTTTTGTTTTTAGTTTTTGGGGATGGAGTCTCACTCTGTCACCCAGGCTGGAGTGCAGTTTTCTTAATATAATTTTTGCTTGCTCAATGCTACTGCACAGAAATACAGCTGATTTTACTGAACACATTTATTATTTCCAGTAGCTTTTTAAAGAATTTCCTGGGATTTCCTATACATAAGATCATGTCATTTGCAAGTAGAGATAGTTTTACTTCTTCATCTCCAATCTGCATATACTTTATTTCATTTTCTTGCCAAATTACCTTGGCTAGACCCTCCAGTACAATGTTGAATAGAAGAGCCAAAAATGGACATTCTTGCTTTGTTCCTAATCTTTGGGAGAAAACATTGTCTTCCACCATTAAGTATGACACTCACTATGGGTTTTTCATAGTTATCTTTTATCAAGTTGAAGAAGTTCCCTCCTATTCCTAGTTTGTTGAGTGTTTTTATCATTAAAGGGTATTGGATTTTGTCAAATACTTTTTCTGTATTTATTGAGCTGATCATGTGGTTTTTGTCCTTATTCTATTGATGTAGAATATTACCCTAATTGATTTTTGGACGTTAAACCAACTTTGCTTTATGAATCTGGGTGCTCCTGTATTGGGTGCATATATATTTAGGATAGTTAGCTCTTCTTATTGAATTGATCCCTTTACCATTATGTAATGGCCTTCTTTGTCTCTTTTGATCTTTGTTGGCTTAAAGTCTGTTTTATCAGAGACTAGGATTCAACCCCTGCTTTTTTTTTTGCTTTCAATTTGCTTGGTAGATCTTCCTCCATCCCTTCATTTTGAGCCTATATGTGTCTCTGCACGTGAGATGGGTCTCTGAATACAGCACACTGATGGGTCTTGACTCTTTATCCAATTTGTCAGTCTGTGTCTTTTAATTGGGGCATTTAGCCCATTTACATTTAAGGTTAATATTGTTATGTGTGAATTTGATCCTGTCATTATGATGTTAGCTGGTTATTTTGCTTGTTAATTGATGCGGTTTCTTCCTAGCATTGATGGTCTTTACAATTTGGCATGTTTTTGCAGTGGCTGGTACCAGTTGTTCCTTTCCATGTTTAGTGCTTCCTTCAGGAGCTCTTGTAAGGTAGGCCTGGTGGTGACAAAATCTCTCAGCATTTGCTTGTCTGTAAAGTATTTTATTTCCCCTTCACTTATGAAGCTTAGTTTGGCTGGATATGAAATTCTGGATTGAAAATTCTTTTCTTTAAGAATGTTGAATATTGGCCCCCACTCTCTTCTGGCTTGTAGGGTTTCTTCCGAGGGATCCACTGTTAGTCTGATGGGCTTCCCTTTGTGGGTAACCCAACCTTTCTCTCTGGATGCCCTTAACATTTTTTCCTTCATTTCAACCTTGGTGAATCTGACCATTATGTGTCGTGAAGTTCCTCTTCTTGAGGAGTATCTTTATGGTGCTCTCTGTATTTCCTGAATTTGAATCTTGGCCTACCTTGCTAGGCTGGGGAAGTTCTCCTGGATAATATCCTGAAAAGTGTTTTCCAACTTGATTGCATTCTCCCTGTTGCTTTCAGGTACACCAATCAAACGTAGATTTGGTCTTTTCACATAGTCCCATATTTCTTGGAGGCTTTGTTCATTTCTTTTTACTCTTTTTTCTCTAATCTTTTCTTCTCACTTTATTTCATTAATTTGGTTTTCAATCACTGATATCCTTTCTTCCACTTGATTGGACTGGCTATTGAAGCTTGTGCATGCCTCACAAAGTTCTTGTGCCATGGTTTTCAGCTCCATCAGGTCATTTAAGATCTTCTGTACACTGTTTATTCTAGTTAGCCATTCATCTAACCTTTTTTTCACGGTGTTTAGCTTCCTTGTGATGGGTTAGAACATGCTCCTTCAGCTTGGAGAAGTTTGTTATTACTGACCTTCCGAAGCCTACTTCTGTCAGTTCGTCAAAGGCATTCACCATCCAGCTTTGTTCCGTTGCTGGCAAGGAGCTGCAATCTTTTGGATGAGAAGAGGTGCTCTGGTTTTTAGAATTTTCAGCGTTTCTGCTCTGGTTTCTCCCCATCTTTGTGGCTTTATCTACCTTTGGTCTTTGATGTTGGTGACCTACAGATGGGGTTTTGGTGTGGTTGTCCTTTTTGCTGATGTTGCTGCTATTCTTTTCTGTTTCCTTCTAACAGTCAGGTCCCTCAGCTGCAGGTCTGTTGGAGTTTGCTGGAGGTCCACTCCCGACCCTGTTTGCCTGGGTATCACCAGCAGAGGCTGCAGAACAGTAAATATTGCAGAACAGCAAATATTGCTGCCTGATCCTTCCTCTGGAAGCTTTGACCCAGAGGGGCACCTGCCTGTATGAGGTGTCAGTCGGCCCTTAATGGGAGGTGTCTTGCAGTTAGGCTACACAGGGGGTCAGGGACCCACTTGAGGAGGTAGTCTGTCCATTCTCAGAACTCAAACGTCATGCTGGGAGAACCACTGCTCTCTTCAGAGCTGTCAGACAGGGATATTTAAGTCTGCAGAAGTTTCTGCTGCCTTTTGTTCAGCTATGCCCTACCTACAGAGGTGGAGTTTATAGAGGCAGTAGGCCTTGCTGAGCTGCGGTGGGCTCTGCCCAGTTCGAGCTTCCCAGCTGTTTTGTTTACCTACTCAAGCCTCAGCAATGGTGGACGCCCCTCCCCGCCGCCAGGCTGCAGCCTCGGAGGTTGATCTCAGACTGTTGTGCTAGCAGTGAGCAAGGCTCCATGGGCGTGGGACCCACTAAGCCAGGCACGGGAGAGAATCTCCTGGTCTGCCGGTTGCTAAGACCATGGGAAAAGTGCAGTATTTGGGCAGAAGTGTCCTGTTTTTCCAGGTACAGTCTGTCACAGCTTCCCTTGGCTGGGAAAGGGAAATCTCCCAACCCCTTGTGCTTCCCAGGTGAGGCGATGCCCTGCCCTGCTTCAGCTCACCCTCCATGGGCTGCACCCACTGTTCAACCAGTCCCAATGAGATGAACCAGGTACCTCAGTTGGAAATGCAGAAATCACTGTCTTCTGCATCAGTCATGCTGGGAGCTGCAGACCGGAGCTATTCCTATTCAGCCATCTTGGACCATCCGATGTTAAACCAACTTTGCATCCCTAGGACAATCCCACTTGAGCGTAGTGTATAATTATTTTTCCATATTACCTATCCTAATATTTTGTCAAAGACTTTTGTGCCTATATTCCAAGTGATGCTGATATGTAGTTTTTCTTTTCTTGCCATGTCTTTGTCTGATTTTGCTATCAGAGTAATACTGGCCTCATGATTGAGTTGGGAAGTCTTCCCTTCTCTTCTGTTTTTTGGAAAAATGTGTGAAGAATTGGCATCAGTTCTTTCTTAAATGTTTGGTAGAATTCATCAATGAAGCCATCTGGTCCTGGGCTTTTCTTTGTAGGAAGCTTTTTGATTACTAATTTAATTTCTACTTATTTTAGGTTTACTCACGTTTTCTATTTCTTCTTAGGTAAGTTTGTTGCATCTGCCTTTCCAGGAATTTGTCCATTTGATCTGTTATCTAGTTTGTTGGCACACAATTTTTGTATAGTATTCCCTCATAATTTTTACTTCTGGAACGTCAGCACTAATGTCCCTCTTTCATTTTTGAGATTTATCTCTTTTTTTCCTGTCTAGTCTGACTAAAAGTTTGTCAATTTTGTTGATCTTTTCAAATAACTAACCTTCAGTTTCATTGATTTTCTCTATTGTTTTTCTGTTCTCTATTTTACTAACTTCTGCACTAATCCTTGGTGCTGACTTTTTTTGTGCTTGCTAACAAAGCTTTTTTGACATATTAAAAAGAAGAAAAAATTACTTATCCAATATTCTTTTGATGGTTATTTGGGTTATTTCCTGATTGAGGCTAGAGGCCATTATGTATAAAGTTGTATGAACATTCTTGCACATATATTTGTATGAACATATATTTTTATTTATCTTAAGTACCTTGGAGTGGAACAGGAATAGGGTAGATGTATGTTTCCGTTTACAGAAAACTGTCAAACAATTTTCCAAAGTGGTTGTGCCATGTTATATTCCAACTAGCACTCTGTGGAAATCACCACATCCTCCCAACATTTGGTATTGCCGGCATTGTGGTAGGAGTATAATGGTATCTGGTGTTTTCGTTTGCATTTCCCTGATAACTAATGAGACTGATCATCTTTTCACTTCTCTCAAAGTAACTAATGAAACTTTTGTCCCCTTTTCTGTTGACTTGTCTCCTTTTGTCTTACTGATTTGAGTTCTTAATATATTTTTTATATATGTCTTTTGTTGAATAAATTACAGGACCTTCATACAATGGATTACTCTAGAGTAATCAAAGTCAATTAACTATTGCTATATACAGTTACATGTATAAACTCACAGACATAATATTGAGAAAAAGAAGCTTTCAAAAAAGAGTACATACTGTGTAACTCCATTTGCATAAAGCTCAAAACTAGGCAAAAACCAATGTACTATATTAAAAGTCAAGTGAGTGGTCCCTATAGGACATTGGGTAATGACTAGGAAGGGGGCATATGGGGATCCCTGGGTATCCTGGTAACATTCTGTTTCTTCAACGGTATACAGGTTACACAGGTGAGTTCACTTGTGAAAATCTATTGATATGCCACATTGCAGTTTGTGCACTTTTCTGAATGTTACATCTGAGCAAACTATTTTAAAAAAAGGAAAATTGAATGAGTTCTTGAAAAAAATCTGTTAATTATCACATGATATTTGTTAGCAGATTCTCTATATATGATGTATTTCTAACTTACTGTATTAAGGTGGGGGTTTTTGTATTAAATGCTTTCCTTGTTCATACTTTATATTGTAAGCCTAAAAATTTCATTCATAGGTCAATAACAGCTTAACTTTTCCTTTGCTCTGGACTGCAGACATCTTGGCAAATAACACAATCTGAGTTCCCAAGGGCTATACCGATTTTAAAATCTGCTCCTTCCCCATCAATCCCATAATGCTGAGTACAATGCTCATACAATGAAATGCCACAGCTAACACCGCTCTAGCTGTCCCCTTAGGAATTCATTGTAAAAGGGTTTCACTGTACTTTGTAAAGGAATTTGGAATCCTTCATGATGAAATGTTCTATATAAAGAAGGTAATATAATGGACTTGGCTTTCAACTTATTTCATTTAAGCCTTAACAGAAACGTGAATCTACTATATTAGCATCATAAACCAATAGGTGCTATATAAATGCTGAATAGAAATATTCTGGGTGAATTAAATTGTGAATATAGCCATGTATTAGCTAAGTGCTTTACCAAGTAGTATGCAAATACTGATTAATAATGCAATTATACTCAATTAAAATAATAATAATAATAATGTTACATTCTTCTATATTCTCCCAATTCTCTGAGCACCCATTGACTTAGTTATTTTGTGTGTGTCTGCCACCTAAATCTCAAGCCTAATGCAAACTCACATAAGATGTCCCTTTGGAAGGAAACAGTCTTCCTCATGGGTTGGTACCAAACAAAAACTTCAGCAAGTGTATGTCAAGGGGGCGGGTAAAGGAAGTCCCTCTAACACATGTGATTGACATGCTTTTAAAAAGTCCATAATATTCGAAAAAATACTCCCAGGTCCTGTGTAATACTGCCCAGAGTTACTTTTATACTTCTTAGCATTTCTTTGGAGATCAGATTCTCCAGTGCTTCCAACATTATAATCAACAGGCATTAGTCATGTCATTGAACAGTTGCTATGCTTCACCCCAAAGACAGTGATGACCAGAAATGCCTGATGCAACCCCTACATGAAGTTTAAAAAGTTACTGGAGGCCGGGTGCAGTGGCTCATGCCTGTAATCCCAGCACTTTGGGAGGCCGAGGTGGGTGGATCATGAGGTCAGGAGATCGAGACCATCCTGGCTAACACGGTGAAACCCTGTCTCTACTAAAAATAACAAAAAGTTAGCCGGGCGTGGTGGCAGGCACCTGTAGTCCCAGCTACTTAGGAGGCTGAGGCAGGAGAATGGCGTGAACCCGGGAGGCGGAGCTTGCAGTGAGCTGAGATCGCACCACTGAACTCTAGCCTGGGTGACAGAGTGAGACTCCGTCTCAAAAAAAAAAAAAAAAAAAAAAAAGTTACTGGAATGCTTTTGATGAAAGGTGTGTTAACATGAATCATTATCATCATCATCATTGTTCTTTTAAAAATTTCATCTTTCAAGACTGATAGATGATTCCTACTTTTATAGGAGCTGCATTTTAAAAATGTTTTGGGTTTTTATTTTTGTATTTGTGAGTCTAGATTTACAGAGAAATGTATTTATGGAAAAATGTGTTAAATCTACAGCTATTAGTTTTGCAGGTATGTCAGATGAAGTACTCAACTTGATGGGTGAAAAATGGAATTTCTATCTCAGCCCCTCGTTTACTGTGCCTTACTGTGATGGGACAGGGCACAGCAGGGTCTGGTTAGAAATCAATTTTCTTGCAGTTCTAGCCCTCCGTACAAAATAATATAAATCACCAATCCTGTTGCAGAAAGTTTCAAATTTCACTTTGAATGGTCACAAATTTGAAAATGAAGAGAAGAGGGACTGCTAGACTGGAGAGGCTGCTAAAGAGAGGATGGTGACCAGCTGTTGACAGTGTCATTGAAGATGGGGCCCGGCTTAACTGAATCAGGAAGGGTGAGGGTTTATATTCCTGAAAGGAGTTGCAATGAAACATGCAAGTCCCTCATCTCAAGGAAAGCATAGAATGAACCCTATTCTTGTCTCTATTCCTTTCAGTTGCAACATCACAGATATTCTGTGCACAAAGATTCTTATCTTAAGAGTAGTCCAGCTGGGTGCAGTGGCTCACGCCTGTAATCCCAGACTTTGGGAGGCCGAGGTGGGTGGATCACCTGAGGTCAGGAGTTCAAGACCAGCCTGGCCAATGTGGTGAAACCCCGTCTCTACTAAAAATACAAAAATTAGCCAGGCGTTGTGGCACATGCCTGTAATGCCAGCTACTCAGGAGGCTGAGGCAGAAGAAGCACTTGAACCCAGGAGGTGGAGGTTGCAGTGAGCCGAGATCACGCCATTGCACTCCAGCCTAGGTGACAGAGTGAGACTCTGTTTCAAAAAAAAAAAAAGTCCAGAGGGTTTCAAAGCTCTTGTAGCTGTGGCACACTTTGTTCAAGGAACCTTTAACATGAAACCTCAAAGAGAAAACAAAAGCCCCAGGATCCTCTCAGGCCTCCTTTCCTTCTCCAGCCCTCCGCAGGGGCCCTCCCAGCCTGTTGTCACTGCTCTATTCTTGTGGAATGAAGATCCACAAGGTGAGGCCATTGTTAGACTCCCAAAATCTTCAGTGAGCTTCATGAAGCAGATGGGATCTGAACCAGGACTCTGTCCTGGGGGATGAGGGGGGACAACTTCAGTCACATCAAAAAGAAAGGAATGAAACACAGGGAATGAGGTTCCTACAAAGTCACTGGAGGGGCCGGAGGAATGAGTCATGGTGTCGCTAGGCTAGATGATTGGCTTCAAGGTCACACCACAGCAGCTATGATGAAGAGGTCAGGAAACTACCAGACACTGAACTGCCTCCACTCTGGCTGCTGCCACAGTCACCCTATACCCAAGAAATTGTTAGAGACCAGCTGCTGACAATAGTGCTTGCTCGTCAGGCAGCACTGCTGCAGGAGGATGGTCTCTGCTTCTCTCTTTCTAATCTTTATGCAAGGGCGTCTCACTGCAGAATCTAAATCACATCCAGAACCATAGTCTAGGAGTCTGAGAGTCTAGCTGTCAGCCTTCCAGCTCCATGAGAGGAGACAGAACTAGGCGGATCTCAGTGGATCTGGCACAGAACAATTGGGGAAGAGGCAATGCTTGTGAAGAGCCTGAGCGAAAGTGGTGTCAAAGCAAACTGGAGGTAAATTCTGGAAGTGGAGAGCTTTAGTCCTGCTGTGAAATCAACAAAAAACGCCAGCAGCCTTCAATGGATAAATGGAAGGCATAGAATCTCCTTCCATAGAAAAGTTAAAGAATGAGGCCAGGTACAGTGGCTGACACCTGTAATCCTAGCACTTTGGGAGGCCAAGATGGGAGGATCACTTGAGGCCATGAGTTCAGTACTAGCCTGGGAAACATAGCAAAACCTTGTTTCTACACTGAAAAAAAATATTACCAGGCGTAGTGGCAGGCACCTGTAATCTCAGCTACTTGAGAGGTTGAGGCAGGAAGATTCCTTGAGCTAGGAGTTTGAGGCTGCAGTGAGTTATGATCACGCCACTGCACTCCAGCCTGGGCGATGGAGCAAGGCCGTGTCTCAAAACAAAAAAAAAAAAAAAAAAAAAAGAAAAAAAAAGGAAAGAAACGAAAAATTAAAGAATAGCTCAAGCCATCATTTTTAGGATCATTTAAGATGAAGTCTTTGATTTCTTTCCTATTTTTGTAACATAAGAAACTTACATTCATTGTAAAAATACTAGAAAATGCATTCACTCAAAAAGAAAAATAAAAACCACCCATAATCCCACCATCCAGGGATAATCACAGTATTGGTGACTCTCCTTCCTTCCAGATATTCCAGGGTTATTTTACTATGATATCATTGTTTGAAACTTTTTAAAAATTATGAACAATGTCATCCAGTGGCATTGTCAATGTTAACAGCCACATTGTTGACAGCATTCTGTTACAGAGCTGTCTCATACTTTAATAAAATATTTGAAGTCCTCATTTTGTTGGACATGCCAATATGTTAGATTAACAGTGATGGAATGCATAGAAAAAGCAATATTGCAGAGGAGGTTTGAATTGGGAGGTGCTTAAAGCTAAAGTATTAATGACATGGGAGGATGCAGGAAAACTCACAATCCGTTGAAGCTGGAAGGAACTTAGAGATCATCCTCGTCCACTTCCTCATTTAAGGGATGAGGGCAACTGCAGCCACATCACACTCTCTTTATCCCAACCTCTCCAGTCCTCATTCTTCATATTTCTTTATTCTGTCCTCAGCCATGTGTATGAGTCTTATTAAAACTCCAATCTAAACAGCAACTCACAGAAAATATGACTTAAAGAATAAGAACAACAAAAAATCCAAGTTGTAATAATTCCATTCCATTCATTCCTTTCACCTAGCATTTATTGAGAGACTGCTCTGTGGCTGATACAGTGTTATGAGGGAGGGGTTTAAAAATCCAACACAGAGCCGGACGCGGTGGCTCACGCCTGTAATCCCAGCACGTTGGGAGGCTGAGGCAGGCGGATCACAAGGTCAGGAGATCGAGACCATCCTGGCGAACATGGTGAAACTCCGTCTCTACTAAAAAAAAAATACAAAATATTAGCCGGGCATGGTCCGGGTGCCTGTGGTCCCAGCTACTCGGGAGGCTGAGGCAGGAGAATGGTGTGAATCCTGAGGTGGAGCTTGCAGTGAGCCAAGATCGCACCACTGCACTCCAGCCTGGGCGACAGTGAGACTCCGTCTCAAAAAAAAAAAAGAAAAAATCCAACACAGACCCAACCCTCCACACACTCACTATCTTACAAAGGAGGTGAGAAGAAGTCTTTCAGTCACATTGAGGCACCTGCTTTTCCTATATGTAGGAATGGCCCTGGGACCCAGACAATTTCTTCCACAATTTTTTCCTTCTTGGGTTTTGGTTGTAAAAAAGCAGGAAAGTGAGAAAGGAGAGTGTATGGTTTTATATCTTCCAGTACAAGAACATTTAAGACATGATCTCTAATATTTTTCTTGTCTAGACATCCCCATCTTTTTATTTTTTAATAAAGCAAAAGGCAGTTGTCCCTTGTGGTTTGTAGCAAGAGTTCATTATCAGAGGAATGCTTGGCTTTTAAATGGTGTTAACACTGAAATCCTCTTCTCTTCTCTTTTCCTAGTTAGGATTTCCTCATCTTGATCCTCTCTCCTCACATATTGATCACACATTGCATGCTTCAAAGTGTTCACTGAATCATTCTACTTTTTCCAAGAGAATAGCTAACTCTTAACATGCTGCAGGTTTCCAATTACACTTCCTTTGCCTTAAAAAATGTCTTGAAAGAGTAAATCTGCCCATAAAGAAACACTCGGACCAACAAGCCTTTGTACACATTCTCCCAAATGGAGCTGGACTGTAAGCAGGGAAGATGTAGCAATAGCATCCACACACTGTCTGGGGTTCCTGGACCCATTTATCAACTGGTCCCATTTGAATGGAAACAAAGCCTCCCCCCGTCACTCCCTCACACTTGACTTGCACCTTCTGAGGTCTCAGCCACATGCATCTGAAGCTGTCTGGGGATTATCCATTCTACGAAAGGTTTCAGATCTGGTCATTTTACTCTGTTGTTCTTGTATTCCTTCTGTTTGACAATTTGTAGCTTTTAATTTGGGGGACAGAGTAATAGCTCTTAAGCAGATGGTTGTAATTGGTTCCCAGGGGTGTACTTGGGGAGGGAGGTTGGATGGGACTCTCACCAAGGTTCTAGGATTCTGTGACTCACTCGGCTTGATTCCAGGCCAGAAGTGAGGTTGCTGATTGCTTCTAACCTGTTCTTCGGCAAGTAGTAAATGTCAATTGATCTTTCTTCATGTGGAGGGGATGATATCCATATAAGAGAACATGAAAAATTGTACGTGTTAAAATGCATTCGCAGCAGCCAAACCCATGCGTGCTTAGAATTAAGTTGTTGCATCCAGTCCATTTGTCATTCTTTTTATGTCCAAGTTTTAGTAACAGAATGTTTTGAAATAGTTTACATTTCTCTTGGGACATCTTCCCTAACTAAATGTCATACTAGTGTTAGGCTGGCATTATTTGGATTGCTCAATGCTTATTGTTTCCAACAAGATTTAGGCCATTTCTGCAAGCAGAATTCTGCATTGAAGATAATAGGCTTTTTCCTGCCTGTCCATAAGGAGAAAAATTATTAGATCAGTGGGAATTTTACAGAGTACATTATTGAATTCTTGGACATTAAAAACTTCAGTTATTTGGAACACACACATGACAGAAACAAACTGCAACTGACACTCAAAAGCACATCTGATGAAAATGTTAAGGTTGATGTTTTTCTTAATATTATCTTATGTAATGTCTAGTGTTCTCTAAGGAAATTATATTTATTAGGCCTTTCTTTTTTCTTCTAAACTATTTTATTGTACTCCAAAATATCTTTATTTTCTGGTTATGAAGTAGTAGATCTTCACTGTAGAAAATTTGAAAACATATGGAAAAGTATAAAGACTATTTTTAAAGTACCTATGATTCTTCAATCTTGGGGTCTTATTTATTTATTTATTTATTTATTTATTTATTTATTTATTTATTTAGAGACATAGTCTTGCTCTGTTGCCCAGGCTGGAGTGCAATGGTGCGATCTCAGCTCACTGCAACCTCTGCCTCTTGGGTTCAAGCAATTCTCCTGGCTCAGCCTCCCATGTAGCCGGGATTACAGATGCGTGCCACCACGCCCAGCTAATTTTTGTGTTTTTAGTGGAGACTGGACTGGGTTTCACCATGTTGGCCAGGCTGGTCTTGAACTCCTGACCTCATGATCCACCCACCTCAGCCTCCCAAAGTGCTGGGATTACAGGCATGAGCCACCGCGCCTCGCCAGGGTCTTTATTTTTACAAAGATGTCAACAGTGAACATTATTTGAAATCTTATTAAATGTTAAACACTTTTTTCTGAATTAAAGATTTCCAGATTTAAACCCTGATTCATTCTTCTGCTAAGGATCTTGCTCTAGTGTCAAAGCTCCCTGATGCCACACTTCAAATGAAGCTTAGTTCTAGAATGACTCCTTTTCAGATAAGTGGACAATAAGTTATGGGCAAAGGTTTAGCCTGGTTCATCTCACTGGGGTCTTGGTGAAACCGCTATTTCCTTTTTAATGTAATATTCTGTGAATAAAATCAAGATTAGAACAATGCTTGCAATTAAAGGGATTACTCAGTGCTAATAAGATAATTAGAAAATGAAGTATCAGCCCCAGCTGCAAGGAAGTATGGGGATGTGAGTATTTTGAGTAGGACACATTGCTGCTCTAGGTAAAATGATGTTACTGAAATGGAAGGTGAAAAGAGAGTAATAACTAGTAGGCTGCTAGCTGTGCCTGCCACAGAGATACTCACAGAGCCACTCAGAACAATTCTGGGACACTAACGTAAGACTTCTAGCCACACATCCCATGAGTTTTGAGCTACAGAGGAGTTATTATGCCCACTTTTCCAGATAAAGCCTGAAACCAAGTCAATAAGACAGTTCTGTTTTAGAATTGTTCAACACAGGTAGTGAAAGATAAAGTAATAGCTTCACAGAGCACATGGAATTTTACTGAACCAAATCATGTAGATGTATTTATGGCTGAATTTACCTTCTATCTTCAGTAGGCTTTTAAAAGCCAAGTCTCTGGAAGCAAATTCTTTCCAGATACAACTATCCTAAGATAGTTGTATCCATGTCAAGAAATGTTTGTTCTATGACGGGTGCGATGGCTCACACCTGTAATCCCAGCACTTTGGCAAAAGGATTGCTTGAGCCCAGGAGTTCAAAACTAGCCCAGGCAATGTAGCAAGACCTCATCTGTACAAAAAAAATTTAGAAACTAGGCAGCTTGAGTGGCCAAGGAAAGATGGGTCAAAGTCAAGAGTGGTGGTCATGGTCTTGGAGCTGGCAAGAAGGATGATAGGACAAGAAAAAGAAATATGAACCTCCTATACCAGCTAGAGTGACGAAGAAGAAGAAAACAAAGAGACCAGATGCTGCCAGCAAACTGCCACTGATGACACCTCACACTCTGTGCCAGTTAAAATTATTGAAAGTTAGAGAGAATTAAATACTGTCTTCTCATGTAGGAAGAATTCATTAGAAATCAGGAACAAATGAAACTATTAGAAGGAAAGCAAGACGAGGAAAGATCAAAAGTAGATATCTGAGGGGACCCCGATGTCAGTAGGAACCTTGGAAGAGATTATTGATGACAATCATGCCATCATGTCTACATCTGTGGGCTCAGAGCATTCTTGTAGACAAGGATCTGCTGGAACCTGGCTGCTCGGTCCTGCTCATCCACAAGGTGCATGCTGTGATATGGGTGCTGATGGATGACACGGATACCCTAGTCACAATGATGAAGGTGGAAAAGACCCCCCAGGAGACTTATGTTGATATTGGGGGGTTGGACAGCCAAATTCAGGAAATTAAGGAAATCATTCTGAATATTATGAAGAGATGAGTATAAAGCCCCCTAAGGGGGTCATTCACTATGGTCCACCTGGCACAGGTAAAACCTTGTTAGCCAAAGCAGTGGCAAACCACACCTTAGCCACTTTCTTGCAAGTGATCAGCTCTGAATTTATTCAGAAATACCTACATGATGGGCCCAAACTCATATGGGAATTGTTTCTAGTTGCTGAAAAATATGCACCTTCCATCATGTTTATTGATGAAATTGATGCTATTAGGACAAAAAGATGTGACTCAAATTCTGGTAGTGAGAGAGAAATTCAGTGAATAATGTTGGAAATGTTGAACCAGTTGGATGGATTTGATTCAAGGGGAGATGTGAAAGTTATCATATCCACAAGCCGAATAGAAACTTTGGGTCTAGCACTTATCAGACCAGGCTACATTGACAGGAAGCTCGAGTTCCCCCTGCCTGATGAAAAGACTAAGAAGCACATCTTTCAGATGCACACAAGCAGCATGACACTGGCCAATGATGTAAACCTGGAACGACTTGACACTTGACATCAAGGCAATCTGCACAGAAGCTAGTCTGATGGCCTTAAAAGAACATGGAATGAAAGTAACAAATGAAAACTTCAAAAAATCTCAAGAAAATGTTCTTTATAAAGAACAGGAAGACACCCCCAAGGGGCTCTGTCTCTAGTGAACCACAGTTGCCATCAGGAAAATGGCTGGGAGATTTCCCAAGCCCTCAAAGGGATGGGGTTGGGGGAGTTGCCCAGAGGAATTCATGTTCCAGTTTATTTTTATTAGCAACACATCCTGTGAGTCTTTTGGAGTATGATGTGTAAGACGTCCATTGGGCCGCCTTCGCCTGTCGGTCACTGTGCAACACTCCGCTTCCCAATAAAGTGTGCTTTTTCTTTCTCTCTACACACACACAAGAACTAAAAACCAGAAATGTTTGTTCTAGAACCAGTAGTTTTTCATATAAGCAATTGCTAAGCTGAAAAATATGCCCTGCCTAACAAACATCAGGTAGGAAAAAATAAACCTATTTATTTAATTCAACAGATTTTTGTTTCGGTGTGACTTAGTACCATAGGTTTGTGTATAGCAATGACTTTAATCTTCTAAGACATCATTGATGTAATGCACTTCAAATATGTGTTGATGCCAAAATTATCTATAAATCTAAATTTCTATGAGTTTTTCTTAGGCTTTTATCTTCCCATTCCAATGTGAAAGTAAAGGCATTCTCTGGCTAATATTCACAACCTTAACCCAACTCTAGGTTGAAGAACTAATTCTTCATAACTTTCCCATTCTTCACCTACTGTCTCCATTTATCACATCCATCCACTCACACTAGCCTATGGATTGGGTGAAGTTTAGAAGCATAAAGGAGATATTATTTGGAACAAGGTGTTGTTTTATTGCAGTCTTACCCTTTCCTGCTCTTTTCTTCAAGTGAGTGACTAATTCCTCGGAATTTCTAAGATTTGGGTTTAAAACTACACTGTCTCTAGGCTGTACCTATTATTGAATGAGATAACTACCCTTGCAGAGGTGCGTAGATACGTTTTGATGGTAAAGCACATTCATTTGCAACCGCTGCTACACAGAATGAAGGAAATGCAACTGCTATCCTCCTGGGAGAAGCCACTTAGGCAAGAAAATAAATAAGAGGATTTTGATTATATTTGGAACTCTTAAGCTTGTGCTCAGGGAGGCTCCATCTTTAAACTCTTGTCGTTTCATGTTTACACAAAAATTATAATGGAAAAAATAGGCTCATAGTTCTCTCTGCAAGCATTGCATGTTTTAAAAATGTATCCATGTTTTATTGGGGTAATACCAGCCACAATTTACACATGTTACTGCATCTTATTGTATGAGACAATAAATGAAAAGGGCTCAGCATGGTCTCTGGCACGGTGTGGACCAGGAGAAATGTCCTTTTTCTTCCATTATCCCTCTTTTGCATGTATCTTATTGCCCCTACTTCTTGTTAGAAGTTATTCTGAAGAGAATGCAGAATTCCAGGTATCTGAGCCAGATACAGCTGTCAGAGCCAACGAACGTAGCACTCTGCCATTGGACAAATTCTCCTACTTCCCACTATTTTCTGTGCACGTCATGTCTCTTCATTGGTGAGTGCAAAGAATCCATGTTCAAACTGCCTGCTCTTCCCCTACCTGCCACAATTAATTCAGCAAACGGAGTATCGGTCTAGCTGGGGGAGAGATGTGCACATGGATAATAACAATATTATTATTACTAAATAATATTATTTAATAACAATACTGTGTGCCAGGCACCAGGTGCAAAGACTATAATAACTGTTACTACTATATTTATTGAGCACTTATATGCCAAACATTGTGCTAAATGTTTTTACACATGGCAGAGAATTATTCACTAAATGGGCCCAAAGAAGTAGGCTTCAATCTAGAAACTTCTTAATTTATCTCCTTCAAACACAGTCTATCAGAAATTGGACAATATTAGATGCCTATCTCTCCCGGTCACTTTCAGTTATTAAAACAGTCCTGGCCAGGCTTTGTGGCTCATGCCTGTAATCCCAGCACTTTGGGAGGCTGAGGCATGAGGATTACTTGAGCCCAGGAGTTTGAGGCTGCAGTGAGCTAAGATTATGCTACTGCACTCCAGCCTGGATGACAGAATGATACCCAGCCTCTACAAATAAAAATAAAACAGTCCTAATCGCAGACATGATAAGGTCCAATTCATCCTAAAACAAAACTTCAGGCTCGTATCCAGTTTAGATCTGCCTGAGTCCCTGACGGCTTCCCAGTTGCCATCTGTAATCCCCATGAAGACCAGCTGCGCCTGACTTCCATGAGCCACTCCTATACCTGTTTAATAGTCTCCTGTCTTTATTTGAGCAAGCTGGCAACCTTACAACCCACTAGTCAATCCCTGACTAGAAGAAGACGGACAGTACATTCTCAGCAGAGATTTTGAAAAAGAGACACTTTGGCTATTTCCACCTCCACCCTGGTCACCACCCTGTAATCCTGTCAGGAATCAGCTGCCTTTCTCTGCCTTTCCACCTTGATCAGTTCATGTGTTGTGGTTTCGTGATTTTTAACTAACATCTTTATTTGTGTAAAGACACCAGGCACAGTGGTGCATGCCTGTAGTCCCAGCTACTTGCGAGGCTGAGACAGAAGGATCGCTTGAGCCTGGGAGTTTGAGGCTGCAGTGAGCTGTGATCTCACCACTGCCATCCAGCCTAAAGACAGAGCAAGATCTTGTCTCATAAATAAATAAATATCTTGCATATATGGGTGGTGGGTTGCAGGAAGGTATTTTAGAAAAAGCTTTGCCATAGATCCGGAGGGAGGTTTCTGCCTTCTCCCCTCCAGTGAGTTATGGCCCCCATGGGGCTACCTGGTAAACTTAATATGTAAGCCCTATGAAGTGCGGTGAAGCTCTAGCCTCCTCTTGGAAAGTCTGCTAGGGCCATGCTTGCTGAATCCCTTTGTGAATCTGGAGGGATGTTTCTTGTTCCACTCTTTCAAATACAGAGTTCCTTTCCCCCCATGTCTCCATTTGGAAGTTCAGTCAAAACCTAAGACCACAGGATATGTCCCCCTGTACATTGTGTTACGTAAACATCAGATATAATCCTCACAACAGCCTTCTGAGGGAGAGAATAAGATCCTTGCTTTATAAATGAGGAAGTGTAGGGAGACTAAATATCTTGTTCTAGATCACATATTTAGTGACGCTAATACAGGATTAAAACCCAGGCCGGTCTGATTCTGAAGCCTATCCTTTCCACCACATCCTGGCGGAGAAGAAGGCAAAAAAAAGTTGCAAAAGGTTGGTGCAAAAGTAATTGTAGTTTTTGCAATTACTTTAAAAAAATGACCAAAACTGTCATTACTTTTACACCTACTTAATAGCTCAGTGTGAGCAGGGTCCTCGGGGGCAACCGGCAATGTCTGTGCTCTGTGGACAGGGTGCTCCTGGCCAGCTGGCGTGGAGGGAGTCCATGGGGGACGGTAGGAGACAGTTCTGCAGAGGTAAGGTCTGGCCAGACCATGGAGGACCTTGGATGTGGGAGGTGCGTGTAAAAATGGTGGGGAAGTTGGACTCTGCCACAGGTAACTGGGGGGTCATTCAAGTTTTGAGCAAGTGAAGGACTCCTTCATCTCTGCTTCAGGGATTGTCCAGGTGGCCAGATGGAAGCAAGTAGGAGGGGAGCAAGGTTGTAAGTGGAAGCAGATTGCAGATCCTGAGTGGATGCAGTAAGAGTCCTAGTAGGCGGTGAGGCAGTACAGGGATAGGATTAGGGAAGGAAGGACTGGGCTAGGAGAAAAACCAGTGGCCTGCAGTGCCCACTAGTTCTTCCCAGACACAGACAAAAATTGAGGCAGGAACAGGAAACGAGTGTGGGTGCTAATAGTGTGGGTGTCCCAGATAAAACAGTCCTAAGGGTGTCTTCAGCAAACCCAGCCCCGCTGGCACACAGGACGACAGAGAGGTGCTGAGGTCTGCAAAGGCAAGTTCAGTACTCAGCCAAATGCATTCCTGCAGCATTAGATGGCCACAGCCCCCGACATGTGTTTTTAATGGATTCCCAGGCTGCTAACAGTTAACATTGTTAATGACCTGCGGAGAGTTCAGATCCCTGGATAAGGGCTACCTGCAAATCTTGGTTATTACTTTTAAAGTATGCAAAGTGAACCTGAGCTGGTTCTTTTCTTCTTCCTTTAAAAAATGTAGATTCTAGAGTCTTAAGGGTGTGTGTGGAGTGTGTGTATGTGTGTGTGTGTGTAGTCATGTCTATATCATCTCTCGCATTGACAGACCGCTTTCTCTGCCTGAGTCAGGTCACCTTGCTTAGGCTGAGAAACTTCATGTCAAGCATGAAGCTTTTCACTCTAAATCAGTTTTTACTTCTAAATTAGTTCCACAAAACAGCATCCATTAATCAATACCCTGTTCAATCATGAAGCCTTTTAAGCTGGAAGAAGTTGAGTGCAAGTGTCTGACGTGGGCTTGCAGATCTGCATCCCTAATCCCTGGAGGCCCTTCATCCTCTGCCCTTTCTTGCCCTTCTAGCCTCACCTCTTCCCTCTCAAGGGCTCCCTGTTTCTCAGCCTTTCACCCAACATGCTTCTTCACACCCTAGGGCCATGGCACGTTTTGTTCTTTCTGCCTGTGCCCTTCAAGTGCAGCACCATGTGCTCCATCCTTTCCTCACCCAGCCCCAGCTCACGTTTAATGCTTGGTGCAGGTGACACCTCGTCCAGGAAGCTCTCCCTCACCTGCTGCTCTGTGTTTTCATCTTCTGTGTTCACACAGTTTTGTCGCAACACTTTCACACTATATTTAGAAAGTATATTTCCCTTGATTATAAAAGTCACTCACACTTGTAGAAAATGTGGGAAATAAAAAAAAAACTTAAAGAAAAAAATACATATAAATTGACTACTTGGGGGTTATAAGCACTGTTAACATTTTGATGAATCTCTTTCCAGTATTTTTTCCATCTATATATTTGTAAAACTTTCATACTCAGAAAAGAAAAAAAATAAATGCTGTAAAAAGACAAGGGGAACCTTGACTGAGAAAAAGTTCAGTGCATTTATTGTTTCTAGGTGACTGGTAACTTAAAAAATTGCTTAGTTTAAAAATCAAATTACAAGGGATTTTTTGGCACCAGCAATAACAAAAGTGTGTGCTGGAAAATGAGTGCTTACACAAACAGTTGGTGTCCTCCTTTTTTTATTTAGCATTTTGTCATGTCCTAAGACTTCTTTGAAAATATGTTTTTACTCCATAACCCTCTGTTTTCTGATTCTCATTATATTGTCCTGTTTGTTTACCTTTTGGTAGCCCCTATTGGACTATAAGCTTCTTTCTTTCAGGCAGGGCCTGTGATCTTACCGTTTTTTAATTCAATCCCTAACCCATTCTGATGGAGTGGGAGTAGGCATGTAACAAACAGAATGCATTACCTGAGATTACCAAAAGATTACCTGAGTCTTCCTGAATTGCTTACTTACTCAACCCCTATTTGTTGTCTACACTGAGGTGTCGAGACTATACCAGCATCCACAGGTCTGGTGGGTGCCACAGGCCTGCACCACCCACATGCCCCTTAAGGGATAAAGGGCCCCTCTACAGCTGCAGGGACTGCTGCCAGCAGGAAGCCCTCAGAGATTGCCTCGCCCAATGGGGAGCCACTTCATCCAAGGTCACCCCCTTTCCCGGCGTGGCCTGCTGCATCCAATGACTGGTCCATGGAGGTATAACATCCTGGCCCCTGTTCCCCAACTGGGACAACTCTGAAAAGTTCTGCTTCAGAACTCTCCTTAGCATCTACAAAGGTTGCCATTGAGACCACACTGCAGCTGGACTCCTCCCACTGCCCAATCCTGCTTCCCTCTCCTCCCTTCCCTTGGGTGTCATCCCAAGAGCACCCCCCGACAAAGCTCCTGCAAATTCATCTTTGCCTCAGAGCCTGCTTCCTGGGTAGCCCAGCCTGCAACAACAGGCATCTAAACAATGCCCAGACACACCCCTAACTTGAAGTGACTTACAAGCCAGCCGTGTCATGTGCTTCCAGGTTGTAGATTGTGAGTTCCTTGAACAGTGACCATGTCTTATCCCTTTCACAGTGCTGGGCCTCACTACAGTCCCTGGAGCACAGAACATGGCCAAGCACGTCCCATGTCAAGAGGGTAACAGTGAATGGGGAGGGAATAAGAGAACAGTTCCCAGGGAGCATCAGCTGGGTGCCAATGGCTGTTGGGATACAAGGCGAGAATGACGAACAGGCGGTTTCTGAGTCTCAAGCCTGAGAGACTGAGAGAAGAGTGACTGCTGGAGTGAGAAGTTAATATTGTGGAAAATTGGTTTGATATTAGATTGGTGTGAAAGTGTTACATTTGAAGCACCAAAATCTTCAAGGGGAACTGTCCTGTAGGTGGTAGTTGAGGCAGAACCAGGTCTTGTGTACAGAACGATTTAGAAATAACGTTGAGGCACTATGGATTCCCACAGGGGTGGTATTGGAAGCTGTGAGAATAAGGACAGGTTCAGAGGGTTTCTGTTTGTTTTTCTTTTCTTTTCTTTTCAAGTTTAGACATAGCAGAGAAGAAAATCCACCGAATGATAGCTAGACTTGAAGTGCAACATCAGCTCTTCCCTGGGTCTCCAGACTGCTGGTCTACTCTGCAGGTTTTGGACTTGCCAGCCTTCATGAGCCAATTCCTTATAATCTCTCTCACTCTCTCCATGTGCATATACATAACAAGAATGACAAATAGGTGGTTTCCAAGTTTCATATATATGTGGAGAGAGAGAGGGATAACCAATGGGGGGTGTGTGTGTGTGTGTGTGTGTGTGTGTGTGTGTGTGTGTGTTTGTGTGTGTGTCTCCGGAGAGTCCTGACCAATACAAATTTTGACTAAAATCTGACTAAGACACTTGATTAAGGAAAAAGCAGCAGCACTGAAAGGAAGGAGAAGTCAAATGTTTTACAAAGAGATTCACTATGGTGCAGTGTCTTCAGGGGCAAAAAGAAGCAGGTTTCAATCTTGATTTCCTTGTTTCTTTGGCTCAAGCTGCACATTGAGTTAGCTATCCTATGATGCAGGCTTAGTAGAGGACACAGAAACAATGCAAGGAGCAGGGGGAAGCTTCTGGAATAGTGATTGATATCCTCAGAGAGTAAGAAACATCAGATACTAGAAGGAAGGAGATCCAGCAAACAAGACAAAGCTCTTAGAAATTAAAGCCATGATGACAGAAATTTTAAATGTAATAAACGAATTAGGAGGTAATTGAGTAACTCTCACAGTAAATAGAATAGTCAAAGAAATTGAGAAGAGAAAATTGGAGAACCAGTTCAGAAGGTCTAATTTCTGAAAGACAGGACAGATAAAATGGACCAAGGAATTATCAAAAAATTATACAAAAAATTTCCCTGATGGATGTGATATTTCAGATTGAATGGGCTTAAAAGCCTGGCATAATTAATGAAAATGATTAATAACAAAGCATTTCATAATGATATTTCAGAGTTCTGAGGATAAAGAAAAGATCCTGAGAGCTCTGACAGGGAGAGAGAGAACCAGTCACAGGTAAAATAAATATGGGATCAGACTTCTCAATAGCAATACCAGAAGTTAGAAGACAGGCCGGGCATGGTGGCTCACGCCTGCAATCCGAGCACTTTTGCAGGCCAAGGCGGGAAGATCACTTCAGCCCAGGAGTTTCAGACCAACCTAGGCAGCATAATAGGACCCCATCTCTACAAAAGTAAAAAAAAAAATAAATAACTGGGTGTAGTGGCACATGCCTGTCATCCCAGCTACTTGGGAGGCTGAGGTGGGAAGATTGCTCAAGCCCAGGAGATAGAGGCTGCAGTGAGCTGTGATCACACCACTGCACTCCATCCTGAATGACAGAGTGAGACCCTGCCTCAAAATAATAATAATAATGTTAGAAGATAATGGAATAATGCCTTTGAGATCCTAAAGGAAAATAATTTCCAAACCAGGATCTTAGACTCAGCTAAGCTTTCAATCGAGGACGAGGGGGTTAAGACAAGGTCTCAAAATGTACCTTCCATATATCACTTTCTGAGAAGTCACTAGAAGACGCACTCCACCAAACCAAGACTGTTGTCAAGAAAGAGAAAGACGTGAGATTAACAACAACAACAATAAAAATAAAAATAAACAAAAGCCAGAGGATTTTCCACAGAAGACCGGGAAAAGAGTTTCAAGGATGACGGGGCAGAGGAATATAAGAAAGCGGAATTCTGATCTTTCATAGCAGGAAGTCAGTGGGTGATATCTGTAAGTGAAAAATAAAGAGAAAACAGTATAATATTGTTATTTAGAAATATGAAGGTATATAGCAGGAGGAACAGCTAAAGAGATGAAAGGAATTTCCTTTGGGTAACAGGAATTGGAGGAGGGGGTTGAGTTGGGAAAGGATTGCTGTTTTTCTTCATAAGTCCTGTAGTATTATTTGACTTTTAAAGTAAGCATATTTATTGCCTTCATACAAATTAAATTTAAATAGGCAAAAGTCTATTAATATGCCAAAAATAATTTGTAAATTGTGAGTAAAAATAGACCCCTTGCCCACACTACTAGAAGTGGTCTTTCAGGGGAGAAAGCACGACCCTCTGATTTGTCTCTCTTCCTCTGCAAATGGTTTTTAAGCAAATTCTTGGGAACCCATCAATCTGCCAATTAGAAGAAAATGCAAGAGTAACAGCAGGAATCATGACTGCAAGGAAACAGTTACCATCCCATAAAATTATTGCCTTTACCAAATTAGAATAAACCTGTCAAGACAATGTTTAACTATCTTTATGTAAAAATCAAAACGGTCTGACTTCAACTGTCAAACAGAGTCTTCGAACTTGTCTGTAACAAAGTGCTCCCTTAGTAAGTCGTATAGTTCAAGTTGCATTTGCAATTTGGGGAAATGGAGCTGCCTGGCCCATGAATCCAGCAAGCTCGACTTTTCCGTGGCTGCTGTTCCTATAGAACGACTGGCTCATTTAGTTGGCTGGGCAGTTGCAGCAGGCTGGGTGGGTGTTGCTCCTGCAGGAAAACTATGAAATAAAATATCATTGCACCTACCTCACTGATCAATAACATAAAAGAAAAAAAATCTAGCTCCTCTATTTGGACAAAAGGCAATTTTCTGTGGCTTCTCACATTTGCTAGAACTTTACAAATATGTATCACAAACTACCAGATGAGACAAATCGGTACAGTACTAGTTATTTTTATGTGCTGCCTCATCCTTTATACAAAGTATCTCAGATCACTTTAAAGTGAGAGGTCAGAATGGAAAGTGTGATTTATAGAGCCTAAGGGACCAAGGCGAAGGCTGCAGAATAGGCAAACGGCCCACTAAGGATTCTGGGAAAGGAAGGCAGGCTAGGAGTCAGATGCAAACCTCACTGCAGCCCCTTCCAGAGACCAGGGAGACAAGTGTAGCGGGTGTCACGGCTTCAGTTTTGCAGTTGTGGAGCTCATTATGAAAGGATGATCAAACTAGAAGATAAATGAACATTAACAAAAGTTGAACTGCTTCTAAAATTATCTGCTTGATCAGTTCTTTTTAAAAAAACAACTGCTTTTTAAAAACCTCCTGGATTCAAGCAATCCTCTTACCTTACCCGCCCCCCGCCATCCCCCAGGGAGTAGCTGGGACCACAGGTCCATGCCCCAACACCTGACTAAGTGTTTGATTTTTAGTAAAAATGAAGTCTCGCTATGTTGCCCAGGCTGGTCTTGAACTCCTGAGCTCAAGGGCTCTCCCACTTCGGCCTCCCAAAGTGCTGGGATTACAGGTGTGAGCCACCGCACCTGGCTTGATATTTTTTAGTATATTTACAGAGTTGTGCAATCACTACAATTTTAGAACATTTTTATCCCCCAACCCCATACCCCTTAGTAGTCACCCTCCTTTCTCTTTCTACACCCCCATTCCCCTACACACACACACACACGCACGCACGCACGCACGCACATACGTACATGCCCATGCAGTTCCAGGAAACCACCATTTCTGTCTCTGAACATTTCATATTAACAAAATCATACCATATATATTCTTCTGTGATGTTTCTTTCACACCGCGCTGTGTTTTCAAGGTCCATCATGGTGCAGCATTATCAGCATCTACTCCTCTTTCTGGTGGAATAATCTTCCATTGTATGTACGTACCACATTTTGTTTACCCATTTCTCCATCCATGGACATTTGGGTTGTTCCCACCTTTGAGTTGTATCAATAATGATGCCACGAACATTTGTGTACAAGTTTCTGTACAGACACTTGCTTTCAATTCTGTTATAGACCTAGAAGAGGAATTGCTGGGTCATATGATATATCTATTCTTAACATTTTGAGGAACTGCCAAATTATTTTCCAAAGTGGCTGCACCACTTTACATTTTCATCACTGGTGTATGAGGGTTCTGATTTTTCCACATCTCCATGTGGAAATTGTTGTTATCCATCTTTTTTTTATACCCACCCTGACTGGTGTGAGGTGGTATCTCATTGTCCCAATAATTTTTCATCTTTAATGATGCTCCTATGCTCTCATGTTATGTAGATTTTAATATCCAACAACCATTTTGTTAAAATCCCAAAATGGAAAGAAAAGATCAATAAAGAACTCTTGAACTTTGGTGCACCATTCAAAGTTGTCCATGGATCCCAATGCTTGGGAAAAATGTTTATTTGAAGGTATAATCATGGATACTGAATAAACCACATATTATTACTATTCAGCAGCAGCTATTGAGAACATATTGGCCACCAAATGGCTATTCTAAGTGTCTTAGAGGAAATTAAAAACACACAGGCTCCTTACTGCCAAGCACTTGCAGAATTCTGGTACTCATGATGGCAATATTACTGTTTACATGCACCTTTACAGATTATATAGGGCTTTGAAATTTTAATTCTGATTTCTGTTCCTGGGGCTGAGAGTTTCAGCAGCCAAGTCATTCAAACCCTAACATTGTTGTATTGTAGGGGACTGGGAGGGTTTGGCAGGCTGAAAAACGGTGACCCTCCCAGGTAATTGCCTCTGACTGCCCTGACCTGCCCACAGAATCTGGTCTTCAGCTTTGTTAGTTTTCAAAGAGGTACCAGGATTCAGGGGGCCGCCATCCTTGTTAAACCCCCCAGAGACTGACTAGTAAGCCAGGCTGGCTATATACGAGCACACTCTGCCCAGAGAATCAGGAGAGTCTGGCTGACATTCTGTGCATTCTATCTTCAGAGGGAAAGTCTCCTGGGAGGCCCCAAGAATTAAAGAAAAGTGGGTTGGATGGTTCGCAGGGCCAAGTGACTGAGCTAAGAGCCCTTGATAGACACAGGTCCGCTCCAAGGCTGTAACCACCAAACAGACATGAGGATGAATATTGGTAGCTGGGAACCCCCCTCCCCACAAAGCAGTGCTGAAATTCTCTCACAAACTCGTCTTTACACTCTTCCAAAATGCTGAATCGGTTACCAGAGCTTCCACTATTACTTCACCTAATGACCGGCTTAGAAGCCCAACACCTGGTAGGTACTCAACAAGTAAATGGATGCGTTGGTGAATTAAGTTTCAAAATTACCTTCATTTGCTACACATTTAGATAAGATTCTGGAGCCATTCTCCTCTTAGGAGTCAGTCGCACATTATTTCTCGGGATGAGTTATCTCCTGGGAAGATTTCCAAAGAATCATTCATTAGATCACTTTTCACTTATTTACTCACTGTTCATCTAACAAACATTTCCTGAGGGCCTACTACATACAAGGCTCAACAGCACATGTAATGGGGCTTTTAAAAAATTACATATATAAATATACAAAGAAAAAAAGGCATATCAAAATAAAGAACAAAAGACATACCAAAATGTTAACAGTGGTGGGATCATTCATCATTTTTCTTTCCTTCTTTTTGCTTATTTGCATTTTCTACAGTGCCCATGTCTTGTTTATTTGAAGTGTTTTAAAAGCATTCAAGATGCATCTTGCCCTCAAAAAACATGGATAGAGTGAGTGGGCAGGAAATGGGACGACAAGACAAGCTAAAAAATGACAACTCTGACACAAATGCAGACCGTGATCATTTCCCTAAGAGGCTTAAATGCTGTCAGGGTTAAGAGGAAATTGTGATGACCCTGACAGATCAAGGATCAGGTCACAGAGGTGCCATCCTTGAAGGGCAGGAGGGTTTCTCCAGGGAGCAGGACCTCAGAGAGTGGGAAGCATAAAGGTGGGGAGACAACAAGAAGTCTTCACATTTTCTATTTTCTCTTCATTGAGACTATCTCAGTGACCTTGCTTGCTATTCACAGGGCTCTGGTTCTCTAACCTCCTACCCCAACAAGGCAAAGGATCCGGGCTTACCAGGAGGTGGGGATGCTGGGGGAGGGCAGAGTGGCAGAGGGAACATCTCTGATGGGACATGCTCGGGGAGCCCCACGACGCAGGAGCACAATGATGAGAGCCAAGAAGAATGGGAAGCCTGAGAAGGAAGTCCAGTCACATCATGATTCCATGGGCAGGAGAAGTAGCAGGGTACAAAGAGGTAAACTGGAGGGCCCAGTGCCCAGATAGGCCCCAACAGAGTGGGACCAACCTGGAGGCATTTATTAAAAGCCTTTGCCAGCTGGGTGCAGTGGCTCATGCCTGTAAACCCAGCACTTTGGGAGGCCAAGACTGGAGAATCCCTTGAGACCAGGAGTTTGAGACCAGTCTAAACAACATAGTGAGAACCCCATCTCTATAAAAAAATTGAAAAAACTAGCCAGGCATGGTGGCACATACCTGTGGTTCCAGCTACTTGGGAAGCTGAGGTGGGAGGATCACTTGAGCTCAGCGGTTTGAGACTGCAGTGAGCTATGATGACACCACTGCACTACATACAGCCTGGGTGACAGAGTGAGACCCTATCTCAAAAAAAAAAAAAACACCAAAAAAAACACCAAAAGCCTTTGCCGTCTCATCACCACTTATAAGAAGGTGGCCAAAGTGCGGCAGTCAATGCTGTTCTCAATGTAGCCTCACCCTGCGCTGCCCACTCCTCTGCTGCCCTTCTGGCATGGGTCACTCTCCCATACGCTCTGCAAAGCCTTCCCTGATGCCCCTGGGCAGAATTGACTCCCTTTTGCCTGTGTTTCCTCACCCCTTGCTTTATACCATCATTGCCCTCATCATTGTCTAGCATGCTGTATATAAAGTTGTGAACATTTTAGTTCCTCAGATGGTGAGGTCATTGAAGGCAGGGTCTCTGTCTCATTCATCTTTCTATCAACAGTGCCAAAGTGGGCAATCCAAGTCAAAGCATTCAAAAGGGAGAGAGGGAGGAAGGGAGGGAGGGAGGAAAGGAGGGAGGAAGGGAGGAAAGGAGGGAGGGAGGGAGGAAAGGAGGGAGGGAGGGAAGGAAGGAAGGAGTAAATGAATTTAAGGGAAATACCAGATTTGTTTAGAAAAATACTTGTTTAGAAAAATATTGTCTTGGATAAATGTCGTGACTAAGAGTTCATCTCAACATGAGATCAGAATAATTCCCAAATTGTGCTTATGTTTACACTTTTGTTCTCAAGAGAGACTATTTACATATGCTCTCCTGCTTTGATTAGAGCTCTTTTTGATTAGTTCATACAGGATATGGAAGTATTATTTCAACCAAGAATGCAATAAAAACAAAAGAGAAATTAAAAAATGAAATGCTTTCATTTACCAATGGTCATCAATAGCAATGAGCTAGAAGTGCAAAGAAATGTACAGTTCTTGAACCTAATTACTTTCCATAATAGTAAGATACATTAAAAGAGGGAGAAGGGCTGGGTCTTTAGTGATTTTCTAAGAAATATAATGCACTAGTACATTTGCAGAACAATCGGGCAACATCAGAGATACCCTTTGTGGTACATTATGTCCTCAGAAGGGAATTGATCTGCCTGTAATGAATTAAAGATGGCTGCACATTCTCTAGCACTGCTCTCATGGAGAGGCAGAGTCTATACTCTTTCACCTTGAATCTGGGCTGGCCCTTGACTTGTTTCATCCAGTGAAAAGTAGCAGAAGTCACACTGCATAACTTCTGACACTGAGCCTTGAGAGATCTGCAGTCTCTGCTTTTATGTGCTGGAAATGTTCCCTCTTCGAATCCAGACACCATGCTATGAAAGGCTGCATGGAGGGGTCCTCCTAAGGTGGTCTGGTCAACAGCACTGAGCTTACAGCCAATAGCCAGTGCCCACTGTCAGCCATGTCAGTGATCCAACTTTGACATTCCAGCCCAGTGAAGACTCCAAATGACTACAGACCCAGCCAACACCAACATGAAGCAGAAGAACCACCTAGTGGAGCACAGTCAACCCACACAATTGTGAAATATAGCAAATGGCTGCTGTTATTTTAAACCACTATGTTTCAGGTTGTTTGTTACTCAGCAATAGATAACTGAAACAACCTCTGATTTGTATTTACTGGAAAGTAAGAACAATTTGAAATTCTACTCATCTCTAGGAATAGCAAAGTAGGACAGAAATAAGTCTTTCTGTCTCCCAGGCAATTCCTAGGAGAAATAGCTTAGTTGGTGGTAGAAGAATTAATATGAACAATGCAGTAAAGTAAGTAAGACAAACTGTGCTAAGTCAGCAGTGTCACTGGCAAAGTGTGCAAAAACTTATCGCGCCATTAAGGCACGCAATCCAATTACTACAATATGTACAAAGTGAAATGATAAACTTAAAGTTGATGGGAAGAGTATATAAAATCAGTGGCTGTAAAGAGCATGGTGGAATCATTAAAGTTTATGAAAATGGAATTAGTTGTGCATGAATGTGGGTAACAAACGCACAACATGTTCCATATTCAGGAAATAAGGACAGAGCCCTATGTGGTCTGAGGCTACATTCAGAATAAAGGGTTAACAAATACTCATCTACTCCCTGATTTATTTTGATCACATCCAAGACTATTGGGTTTATTCTAATTTTTTAGGTTTCCCTTTTGCCTGTGTAGCTTCTGCCTCCAACCCAGTGGTCTCCTACTTTTAAAGGTCCAGTGAACACTACCTCTGTGAAGCCTTCTTTATTTCTCCTGCCAGTAATTAGTCATGTCCCTCACTGTGTTCCAGTGACACTTTTTACGAGTTGTTGTAATAGCACTTATCAGCTCTGTTTCAAATTCTGCTTACATGAGCTCATTGGGGATGGGACCAAGCCTTATTGAGTCTGGTGTCCCCTCTCATGAGTAAGACATGGTTCCAGGCAAGTAGAAAAGGCTACATTGTGAGTGCTTAGCATTCAAATAGATAGGTGAATGGATACGTGGATAGATGGATACAAAGAAGATTAAATGGATGAGTGTGTGAATCCCCACTAAACTGTGACTTATGAAGTATCCTAAGAGCTGGAAAGATAGGAAAGAAAAGTTATGTGGTATCTTGAGTATTCTCTATAAGATCAGAACCATTCATTGTTCTAATAGCTTAAATTCCGATCCAGGTACAATGGCAAGGACCACACTGCGTACAGGACACTCTGGCAACAGAATAAAAACATTGTCTGCAGATGAAGAGAGCCACATTGTATATACATTAATTCAGATGACATTTATTGAGTGTCTATGATGTGCCAGGTCTGTCCCAGGGGCTGGGATACAGGGATATGCAGCTCTTGTAGAGTTTATGTAAGTCTAGTTAGAGTATTAGACATTAAATAATAAACACACTCATAATGACAAATTATGATAAGTGCTATGGAAGAAAGGACAAGATGATGTGATACAGAAAAATCCAGCTTAGATGGGGTGGAGACAGAAGAGGAAGGCAGGAAGCAAGTACCAGTTAGATTGAGAGCTAAGAGTATAATTCAATTTTATATATATATATATATATATATATATATATATATACACATATACATATATATATGGAGTTGGAAGTTATTGTTAGGTTGAAACACATGCAATTACTGATACTTAACCATTTATGACATACAAAATGGCAATTTCATGTGGTTCAAGCTAACTTATGTGTGTATTCCAGGCAGGGTCAGAGACAAAAGGGCGTTCTATAATACTTTCATTAGAGCAGGCACAGATGGCTGCAAGATTAGAGGGAACTGTAGCAATGGAAAGAAAACTCGCAACTCCACATTATAAAAGTAGCACCAGAATTTTAGCAGTATGAATTGAGGTTTATAGTATTCTTTTGATTTTAAATACTCATGCTTGTTCTCAAAACACTGAATGGATGATTGGAGAAAAATCTGAACTTCTATGACCTCACCTCTTTCTGAAATAAAGGTGGAGAGGGGGATGTTGTTTAAGTTTAGGCCTTGGACAGAAAAAGAAACTATCATCAGAGTGAACAGGCAACCTACAGAATGGGAGAAAAATTTTGCAATCTACCCATCTGACAAAGGTCTAATATCCAGAATCTACAAGGAACTTAAACAAATTTACAAAAAAAAAAAAAAAACCCATTCAAAAGTGGGCAAAGGATATGAACAGATACTTCTCAAAAGAAGACATTTATGCAGCCACAAACATGAAAAAAGCCCAACATCACTGGCCACTAGAGAAATGCAAATCAAAACCACAATGAGATACCAACTCACGCCAGTCAGAATGGTGATTATTAAAAAGTCAGGAAACAATAGATGCCGGTGAGGCTGTGGAGAAATAGCAACACTTTTACACTGTTGGTGGCAATGTAAATAGTTCAACCACTGTGGAATATAGTGTGGCGATTCCTCAAGGATCTAGAAACAGAAATACCATTTGACCCAGCAATCCCATTACTGGGTATATACCCAAAGGAATATAAATCATTTTACTCTAAAGACACATGCACATGTATGTTTATTACAGCACTATTCACAATAGCAAAGACTTGGAACCAACCCAAATGCCCATCAATGATAGACTGGATAAAGAAAATGTGTCACATATACACCATGGAATACTATGCAGCCAAAAAAAGGAATGAGACCATGTGTTTTGCAGGGACATGGATGAAGCTGGAAGCCGTCATCCTCAGCAAACTAACACAGGAACGGAAACACAAACACTGCATGTTCTCACTTATAAGAGGGAGTTGAGCAATGAAAACACATGGACACAGGGAGGGAACAACACACACCAGGGCCTGTTGGTGGGGGGGCAAGGGGAGAGAGCATTAGGACAAACAGCCAATTCATGCAGGGCTTAAAACCTAGATGATGGGTTGATAGGTGCAGCAAACCACCATGGCACATGTATACCTATGTAACAAACCTATACGTTCTGCACTTGTATCTTGGAACTTAAAGTAAAATAAAAATAAAAACAGTTTGGGCCTTGGGAATTGTGTATTTCTAAATGAATCAGCCAGTACTGTCACCATGTACTGTTACGCAGTCACAGTGACAGGAACATGAGCACATAGCATTAGGTATGCTCATGTCCCTATTACTGTGACCACATAACAAGCCACCCCAAACTTACTGGTGCAAAACTACAGCCATGTATTATGCTCACAGGTTCCAGGGGTCAAGTACTAGGAAGGGTACAGTAAGGATGCTTCTCTGTTCTGTGATGCCTGGGGCCTCAGCTGGGAAGAAATGAACTGTGAGAGGCTGGAATACAGACACTTCTTGACTTACAATGGAGTTTCATCCCCACAGACCTATCATAAGTTTAAAATATTGCCAAGTAGAAAATGCATTTAATTCTCCTAACCTACCAAACACTTAGCCTAGCCTGCCTTAAGCATGTTCAGAACACTTACATTAGCCTAGACACAGATGGGTGTTTCATAGACATGATGGGATGTGAAAACACAAAACACAATGTCTAAGAAATACTAGCAACGCAGTACATGGTCGGGTACGGGTTGTTTACCCTTGTGATCGTGTGGCTGGCTGGGAGCATGAGAGAGTATCACAGGGCATGTCACTAGCCTGGGAAAAGATCAAAATTCAAAGCACAGTTTCTGTTGAATGTGTATGGTTTCACACCGTCTTAAAGTTGAAAACTCTTAAGTTGAGCCATCCTAAGTTGGGGCCGTATGTAGTATATGTGGTGGGAACTGGAGGATACACTTCCCGCATGGGTTCTTCACTCATTGTCTGGTGCCTGAGCTGATATGTAGGTGGCTGGCTCCACCAGGACTGTGGTACACAGCATCCCACGCAGTGTGGGCATCTCGCAGCCTGAAGGCTCAGTTTTGAAAGGAAGGGTTCCGATAGGGGGCCTTTGGAAAGGGAGAATTCTAAAAGACTATGCCAAAGCTCCATGGCCCTTTCTTCACAGCCCATTCCTTCTAGTGTACTTTACTGGTAGAAACAATCACAAACTCACTCAGACCCAAGGTGGTGGGGGTGGCGGGGGGGAGGCTGCAAAAAACCCACCTCTCAGTGGGAGGAGCATCAAGGTCACAGTGTAGAAAAGCACCTGGGATAGGAGATACTGCCACATCTATCTTTGAAAATATAATTTGCCAGACAGGTGTGGTGGCTCATGCCTGTAATCCCAGCACTTTGGGAGGCCAAGGCAGGCAGATCGCTTGAGTTTGAGACCGGCTTGGGCAACGTGGTGAGACCCTGTCTCTACAAAAAATGCAAAAATTAGCCTAGTATGGTGGTGCATGCCTGTGGTCCCAGCTACTTGGGAGGCTGAGGTGGGAGGATTGCTTGAGCCTAGCAGGAGTCAAGGCTGCAGTGAGCCTTGATCGCACCACTGCACTCCAGCCTTGGCAACGGAGTGAGACCCTGTCTCAATAAAAAAGAAAAGAAAAGAAATATAATCTGCCATGAAGTGATTAAAGAGAGAGTAACACCCAAAGAAACTTTTATTAGAGGGCCAGGTAATAGGTTTACACAGGATTGTTGCATATCTGTACAAAGTGAAGGCAAAGGTGGAAGTATCCCCTATCACAAGAAGGGAGTGGCCCCACCAAATGTTTTCCAAAAACAATCCTTCTCTTGTCGTAGCATGCAGAAAACTATTGGCAGTTTCTGAGAAGATGGAAACACACACACTCCGTCTAGAGAGACAGGTGACTTCTGCCGGCAGAGTTAGCATTTTGGAGAGCGTAGTAGGGGAAACAGAGTCCCCCAAAGTGATTAAAGGTTCAGGTTGGAAAGGCTGCTCTTTGAGCAAATCACATAAGCAATATCTGAGAGTTAGTGGTCTGAAGCAAGAATCAGATGTCAAGACTTAGATATTGTAGACTTCAGCCCAGAAGAGGGGGAAGGAGTTGACCTTTCTCAACTCCTCCCATTCCATGTCCTTCCACTTCCTACTATTAGCCAAACCAAACCAGAGCCAGGGGGCAGAAAGCCTGAGTGACACTGTCCTTAGATGCCAGCCTCCAGAGACACAGGGCAGGGTGCAGATGGGTGGAGGATGAACCTGGAGCACAGCCCTAAATAAAAGAACCCAGAACCTATTTATTACATTCAAGATCCAGTGGCAGAGAATAAGCAACGATAATTTTGTGTTATTGAGGCTTATTTCTGTCTCTATGCTAATGGTACAGTAGTTTTCTGAAGAAAAATCTTAATGTGAATACATCTAGAAATCATGATTTCTGTGTTCTGTCTGAATTACTGTAAGGCGGGCAGCATGGTGGTTGAGCTTGAGGCTCTGGAATCACATAGTCTGGGTTCAAGTCCTGACCCTGCCACATATTAGCTATGTGGCCTTAGGTGAGTTACTTAACATCTCTGTGCTTTTATTGCCGTCATTCAGAAGTTAGGGATGATGATTGCACCTCATGGAGTGTTCTAACAATAAGATGAGATTGTGTGTAGCAAGCAGAGTGCCTGATGGGTAGTAAGGGGTTGATAAATGCTACTATTGTTTTTGTGCAATAGAAGCTTTCAGAGAATAGTTTATATGTGAACAGCTCTGTACTTTTTCAATACAGTATAAAGTTGCTTAAAACATACTTTTTAATGCAATTTTAATAACATGCCTCTTATTCTTTAACCTTCATCCCTCTGACAATTTTCAGGTGGACAAAAACATTACCAGTCAAAATTTAAAATCCATATGCCCTTTGACCCAGCAATGCTAATACTAGGATTTATTTAAAACATAGACTGTATTGCCGGGCGCGGTGGCTCACACCTGTAATCCCAGCACTTTGGGAGGCCGAGGCAGGCAGATCATGAGGTCAGGAGATCAAGACCGTCCTAGCCAACATGGTGAAACCCCATCTCTACTAAAAATACAAAAATTAGCTTGGCATGGCGGCATGCGCCTGTAGTCCCAGCTACTTGGGAGGCTGAGGCAGGAGAATTGCTTGAACCCGGGAGGTGGAGGCTGCAGTAAGCTGAGATGCGCCACTGCACTCCAGCCTGGGCGACAGAGCAAGACTCCACCTCAAAAATAAATAAATAAATAAACTTTATTTTTTAGAGTTGTTTTAGATTTACAGTGAAGTTGAGCAGAGGCATGAAGAGTTCCCATGTAGCCTCTGCCCCACACGGGTATATGGTTTTGCCCATTATCAACCACCTCTACCACAGTGGTACATTTATTACAATTGATGAGCCTACTCTGACACATTGTGTTCACCCAAAGTCCGTAGTTTACATTAGGGATCACTCTTGGTGTTGTACATTCTATGGGTTTTAACAAATATATAATGACATGTCTCTAGTATTATAGCCCCATACAGCATCAATTCATTGCCCTTAAAATCCTCTGTGCTCTGCCATTTTACCCTTCCCTTTCTTACCCACCCCCAATCCCTGGCAACCACTGATCTTTTACTTTCTGCACAGTTTTGCCTTTTCCAGCATGTCATATGCTTGGAATCCTACACTAGGTAGCCTTTTCAGATTGGTTTCTTTCACTTAGTAATATACATTTAAGGTTCCTCCATTCTCTCATGTCTTTTCATGGCTTGATAACTCATTTCTTTTTAGTGTGGAATCACATTCCATTGTCTGGATGTACTGTGGTTTATTTATCAATTCACCTTCTGAAGGACACCTTAGTTGCTTCCAAGTTTTGGCAGTTATGAACGAAGCTGCTATAAACATCCATGTGCTGTCTTTTTTTTTGAGATGGAGTCTCGCTCCGTCACCAGGATGGAGTGCAGTGGCGTGATCTCGGCTCACTGCAACCTCCGCCTCCCAGGTTCAAGCGATTCTCCTGCCTCAGCCTCCCGAATAGCTGGGACTACAGGCACACGCCACCATGCCCAGCTAATTTTTGTATTTTTATATTTAAAGCCCATGCTGGAGTGCAGTGGCATGATGTCAGCTCACTGCAGCCTCCGCCTCCCAGATTCAAGCAATTCTCCTGCCTCAGCCTCCCAAGTAGCTGCGACTACAGGCACATGTTACCATACCCAGCTAATTTTTGTATTTTTAGTAGAGACAGGGTTTCACCATGTTGGCCAGAATGGTCTCAATCTCCTGACCTCGTGATCTGCCCACCTTCGCCTCCCAAAGTGCTGGGATTACAGGCATGAGCCACTGCACCCGGCCCCATGTGCTGTTTTTTTGTGTGAACCTAAGTTTTCAACTCCACTGGGTAAAAACAAGGAGCACAATTGCTAGACTGTATAGTAAAATTATGTTTAGTTTTGTAAGAAGCCGACAAACTGCCTTCCAAAGTAGCTGTATCATTTTGCATTCCTACCAATAATGAATGAGAGTTCCCCTTGCTCCACATAGCCACCAGCATTTGGTGTTGTGAGTGTTCTGGATTTTGGCTACTTTCCTGGGTACATAGTGGTATTTCATTGTTTTAATTTGCATTTCCCTGATGACATATGATGTGGAGCATCTTTTCATGTGCTTATTTGCCATCTGTATATCTTCTTTTCTGAAGTATCTGTTAAGGCCTTCGGTCCATTTTAAAATTAGGTTGTTTTCTTATGCTGAATTTTAAGAATTCTTTGTATATTTTGGATAACACTGCTTTATAAGGTATGTCTTTTATAAATATAATATTTCCTCCAGGTCGGTAGCTTCTTATTTCATTCTTTTGAGAATGTCTTGGCCAGGCGCAGTGGCTCACACCTGTAATCCCAGCACTTTGAGAGGCCAAGGCAGGCAGATCACGAGGTCAGGAGTTCGAGATCAGCCTGGCCAACATAGTGAAATCCCATCTCTACTAAAGATACAAAAAATTAGGCAGGCGTGGTGGCCTGCGCCTGTAATCCCAGCTACTCAGGAGGCTGAGGCAAGAGAATTGTTTGAACTCTGATGGTGGAGGTTGCAGTGAGCTGAGATCATACCATTGCACTCCAGCCTGGGCGACAGGGTGATGCTCCATCTCAAAAAAAAAAAGAAAAAGAAAAAAGAACATCTCTTTTGCAGAGTTGAAATTTTTAATTTAATTTAATTTAATTATCTTTTTGAGACAGAGTCTCTCTCTGTTGCCCAGGCTAGAGTGCAGTGGCACCATCTCGGCTCACTGCAGCCTCTGCCTCCCAGGTTCAAGCGATTCAAGTGCCTCAGTCTCCCGAGTGGCAAGGATTACAGGCGTGTACTACCATGCTGGCTAATTTTTGTATTTTTAGTAGGGACGGGGTTTTGCCATGTTAGCCAGGCTGGTCTCGAACTCCTGACATCAGGTGATCTGCCCGCCTCAGCCTCCCAAAGTGCTGGGATTACAGGCACAAGCCACCACTCCCAGCCTAATTTTTTAATTTTAATGAAGTGCATTAAAATTTTTTTGCATTGATTGTGCCTTTGGTATTGTATCTAAAAAGTCATTGTCATACCAGAGGTCATCTAGGTCTTGTCCTCTGTTACCTTCTAGGAGTTTTATAGTTTTGCATTTTATAATACTAGGATTTTTAACCCACAGATATGTGTGTTGCATCCAAACAAGTATGCTTGAGGATGTCCTCTGCCGTTTGTTTATAATTTCAAAAAATTAGGAACAACACAATTGTCCATCAGCAGGGGACTGGTTAAATTATGGCACAATCTATACATGGTGATGTTGAACAAGCTTCAAGATACACTGTTGAATGGAAAAAAAATCAATATGCAAAGCAATGTTAACAATGTGCCACCTCTTGTACTTTGAAAAGGATACAGTGTATACACACACAAACAAACAAACATACAGACACACATACATACATGCTGGTATATATGTAGACTATCTCTGGAATGACACAGAAAAAACTAAAAACAATGGTTGCTCCATGTGCAGGTGAAACAAAGGCCTGGGGAGTGGGGCAGGGATGGGAGGAAAGGCACCTCATCTTCATTGTATACTCTTTTGGACATTTTTCGCTTTTGACAATGTGCATGTATTATTTAGTAAAATTAATGAAATAAAAATCCAAATACAATAAATGCACAGCAATGGACACCTGTTCTATACAATTCAAGGACACATTTTAGGGTTGAAGAAATGCTGTTAATACATTATTTAGAATTTAATATTTAGGTATCATATTTTTAATGATGGTAAAGCTGAGATTTCTGGGGATGTGGAGGAAATGGAGAGGGATAATCCACACACAGGTGGGCTTGCAGCATGGACATTACCTTGGGCTTTCGTCTGCTGGGACATGCAGCTCCATGGGGAAGTCTCTGGGGGCGAGAAGGGGTCTCTCGCTGGGTGTCTGCCAACCATCCACATCAAAGGTCATTCTCACTCCTGCCATCTGGCTAAAAGGGTGTGAATTTTAGGAGGCAAATTATTAGACTATGCCATTCTCCATTTCTTCTTTACCTGGGTGTCATTTACTAGCATATTTTAGCAAAGTAGGATGGCGTTAAGGGTGCAGAGGTGAGGAAGCCTGGGAAATGCTTGGGAAGCGAAGGCCTTGACTGGACAGGAGCAGAGGTCTTTGAGGGATCCTCAGACAGCATGCCTTGCCCTTCCCCTGGTTCTAAACAGAAAGGCTGCACAGCAGGGAGCTCCGTGTGCCCCACCACCTGATTGCCACCCAGTGCCATTGAAGCTTAGCCTGTGCCCCAGGAGCCAAGCAGAGATGGCCAGCCTCCAGCCTTCCAGGAGCCTCCATGGCCTCCAAGACCACACTTCATCTTCATTGGTGGCCCATCTGCAAATGGGCCAGGGATCTTAGTGACCTCCTTGAAGCCGTAGCCCTGGACCCCCTCCCACATCCACCTGCTCTGATGAACTGAGTCTGGCCTCCTTGGTACAGTGGCAGTTCCCTTGTTGGAGGCTGGCCACCTAGAGGACAGTGATTAGACCCTGAACCAGGCCAAATGAAAGCACAGGTCTCTAAGTCGTGTTGTGTAGAGGGTGGTGGAGTGCAGGGTTCCGCTGACTGAAACTGTGGATAAATAAAGAAATTCCATCTCATTGCCTATCAATTGTTCCTGGTCTTCCCCCACAAGCCAAAATTACCAGAAAAGTACACACAGGTGAGCCAGAGAAAACCAGGGAAATAAAGACCTGGGCCAGAGCAGCAGGGCACTGAATCTAAACAGGTGCTAGGATCCAGCCCCATGGATTTCTTTGGGGCCTGGTTTCATCTGGTGGACACTCACCTGGCTGGAGTCCTACAGATGACTGCACGGGCTGTCCTGTCTCTGAATCTCACTTCATACTTGGATTCAGAGATGGCTTGTCTGGAAGGAACGCTCTGCCCCACATGAAGACTTTTTCTAAAGAAAGATTTTTGTCTTTTAATGAGAAGCATCTTATCATTTTTACTTGAGCCCTGGACTGCAGGGGGAGCCGCGTCCCAGCTTGCACGTCCTGCCACTCTGGAGTGCAAACGAGCTCCCACTTGCACCACGCGTTCCCTGTGTGTGCTGGGCCCCGCTGGGCGGTCAAGGGCATCGTCTCACTTACTCCTCACAGTATCCTCTGAGGTGTGCGCTATTTCTAGCCCTATTTTACGGAGAGGAGACGGGTTTGGAAAGGGAAAGCAAGTTACCCAAAGTCAACTGGGCAGCCTGACTCCATCCCTCCACCCCTCATTGCTCTTTTAGTAGTTTAAACAACACATCCAAAAGTTAAAGATCTAAAATCCCATTTCTTGACCCCCTAAAGTCCAATGCTTGATTTCAGTGATGTGGTCCTGTAGCTCAAGCAATGCAGGGTATAGGAGACGGGGTCAAAATCTGCTGACAGTGCCCAGTGCCTTTGCCCACGCAGGAGAGGGGACAGCTGCCCACTGTTGTCCTGTGGATGGCACCTTCTCCTTGTCCTTCCTCTGGAGAAGAGACGTGGTCACAGCTGATCTGCCACAGTGAGAAACAGCTTCTCTTGGCAGACTGGCAGAGTGTATGGATAACCTCGGGGTTCATTGGACCTGCTCTTGCAGGTGGGGGTCTGCCCCACCAACCATCACCTTGTGTCCGCTCTGGCTCAGGACATCTGCTCCTGGGCACACGTACAAAACGTCTCCTCCCCAGGAATGGCCTTTGAGGGGATATCCTTGAGTGCAGCCTGGCTCGCTCAGGCTTCTCTCAATTGGGAGATCACCTGCTTTCATCAGTCTCTAATTTAGAGTTCTCGACCTGATTTAACAAGACACTAGTGTTGTCCTTGGGATTCCTGGAGCCTACAAGTCTTTGCTTGGAAATCCCTGGGGAGAAAGAAAGGTGCCCTAAACTTCTTTCTTCCTCACCTTTAAAGGGGTTCCCATTGAAAATCCTCCCTGCTCCCCTCCTTTCCTAAATAAAAGGCATTCTTTACAGTCCCTCTAACTCACAGTTGGTTTTATTTTTCAATATTTGGTGGTTACTTTAGTTTAAGGTCCTTGGGGGATTTAAACTACATGGATTAAAGAAGAGCAGCTGGAAGGTGGAGAATGTTTCAGCAGAGTATCTTTTCTCTCTCTAATTGGTAGCAGCACAATCTGTAACAAGGTGAGTCTAATTCCATTCTGCTGAGAGAGGAAGAGTTTTGTTTTTATTATCCTTCCAAGACTGGCAAATTGGCAGGCTTTTTTTTTCTAATATAATAAAAAGTAGAAAAGCCCCAGTTTCTTCCCATTTCTGAGGAATCATCAAATGTGGGGGTCAAATGAGGACACAGACATGTCCCTTTCATCACACCATTGCCTTGCTCCAGAGCCCGCCTTGCCTGCCGGGACCCATCTTATCTAGTCCAGCCTGGTTCAGCATTACTTGGAGACACCTGCCACCTTCTCTGATCCCGCCAATCTGCGCCCACACCTGCCGGGGCTGGTCTGAAGGGCACCTGCTTCACATCAGTGGCTTTCTCCACCTCTGGACCAGTCCACTACCCACCTTCAAGACCTTCCTCAAGCCTCATCTCTCCACAAAGCTTCTCCAGACTCAACCAGACCCATAAGACTGCTCCCTTTCTGTGAATTCCTTTAGGCCTTATGCCCATTACTGCAACCATGCACTGCTTGGCATAGTTCTCTAGGTGTGACCACAGCAGCATGGAGGGAACCTTCAACTGTCATAGACATAGACCTTGTGCACACTGTCAAAACAATTACTATAACCCCCTCCATACTCTTATATTGGCCAATTAAAAAGCAATTAATACAGCCCTAACAGAGGGTAATTTGGTAATATGAATTTAAAAAACAATATTTTGTAGACCCTTTGACCCAGCAATTACACTTCTAGAAATATCTCCTCAGGAAAAAATCATGTATGCAGGAACGTCCACTAGGAATATTTATTCTAAAAATTGGAAATAATTCAAATGTCCAACAATAGGAAAATGGCTAAATTATAGAGCAGCTATGCAAAGGGCTATTCTATAATCATTCAGATATTATAGAATAGTATTTAATGACGGGAAGATATTAAGGTTTTAGTATTCAGTAAAACAAAACAAAACCAGACTTCAAATTAATGGCAAATTTTACTTCAAATCATCTATCTACAGCTCAGAAGAGCTAAAAAAGAAATAGATGAGTCATAGAATTAGAAGGTAAAGCTCTTTCAATGGGTAATAATTCATTATCTATATGCTAGAAAAAAATTAAAATACACATAAGCAAAGGAAGAGAAAAACTAGCCAGCTGCCTCCACCCACATATAACCAAAATTAACTTTTGGTGGAGGCTTCCCATGACTTTTCTACGTGTGCATGCAAGTGCATGTGTGCTTGGGTGTAAGTGTATGTATCAAGAGTGGTACTCTTTTAATAGTCCTTGGGTCATTAACATAGAGATGTAGTATACATCCTGATTTATAAAAGCCTGATGTTATTTTATAATTCTACCCTCTTCTGATAATGCCTTAAAATACTAATTTATTAATTTACCTCCTTCCATCCCACTCTGACCTTACATACTATTGTTGCCATGCATTTTAATCCCATAGGTATTATAAATTCCATGAAGCATTATGATAATCAATATTTATTTCTATGTCCTACATACACTTTCCATTGCTCTTCATTCCTTTCTACACTTCCAATTTCTGTCTTTAATCATTTTCCTTCTGTGTGAAGAATAACCTTCAGTATTCCTTCAGTACAGGTCTTCTGCTGACAAATTTATCCATTTTTGGTTGAAAATGTTTTTATTTCATCTTCATTCTTGAAGGATATTTTTACTGAGTGTAGAATCCTCAGTTGGTTGATTTTCTGTCAACTCTCTGAAGATGTTTTGAACAGTTTTGCTGTGATGTGCCTAGGTCTGCTTTTGCTTTTATTCGTCCTGCTAGGAGTTGGTAGTACTTCCTGAGTCTGTGGCTCAATGTCTTTCATCATTTTTTGAAGATTCTCAGCTACTGTCCCTTCAAATATTGCTTCCGCCCAATCTCTCTCCTCTACTTTTGGGACTCCAATTACATGTTATGTTAGATTCCTCACAGTATTTCCATGTCTCTTATTCTTTCCTCTGTCATCATTCATCATTCCAAATATTTTTTCATGGCCTATCTTGCAGATCATTAATTTTCTATTCAGGTGCGTCTATTCTTCTATTAAACTCACTCAATGAATTATTAGTTTGTTACTGAATTTTTCAATTCTACAGATTCCATTTGAATTTTCGCTGTGAAAAATCACAATGTTATTTGTTTATTTTTGCATTTTGCTTGTTTATTATGTTTTCTCTCCAGAATAAAAGCTCCTACTTTGGTCTACTGCCTGTATTGGCTGGTGCCTAGGATTGTGCCTGTATGCGACAGGCACGCAATAAATATAAATATTTTTGCTGTATACCAGACGGACATGAGTTAGATTCTCTGGGGCTTCTACAGAATCTGGTTTGGAAAGGGGATGCTAGGGAAAAACCCTGCTCCCTGCAGCCTCCCATTTTAATCTTTCAGTGTTGAAAAGTAAGGAGGAGCTGGATTCATTTTGCTGGGGACAGAGCCAGTGGGACGCCGAGGTGCCCAGAGCAGCCTTTGGGAAGATGTGGGGGAAGTTGGATTCCCAACTGCCAGCCTCCAGGCCTGGGATGGACCTAGGACGCTGAGACAGGACATACACCACTAGGGGATTAACCCACCAGTCACCAGCTCACTGAGGAACCAGAATAATGTACTGTTCTTGATTTGAAGGCACTTGGAGAAGGAGAGGAAGGAGGGATGGGGGCTGAATCTCTTCCCGCCCCATCTCTGCCAGGTCCCAGCGCCCTCTCTGGGCTTCTGTCCCACGGAGACCTGCCTGCAAGCCTTCAAAGGCTGAAGAACCCCAGTTGGGGGTCCCTGTTCTGGAGCCATGGGGTTGGAGTGCCGGCTCCAGCAGAGTTGTCTGAGCAGCGGCCTGAGGTGCTGGATCTGACATGATTGTTGGCCGTGGAAGGCCTCGGGCCATCCTGAGCTCAGATCTTGGCTGCTGGCCGCTAGGGCGGCTGCTTCTGCAGCAGGGCCAGGGTGTCCCGCTTCTCAATGGAGCGCAGCTGCTGCTGCTTTACCCGCTTGAGCTTGGCAGGGTTTCGGATCACTTGGATGATCTCCACCTTCGGCTCGTTCTCCAGGCGGCATCTCAGGTTCTCCGCCCGACGCTGTTTCTTCTCCTGGCGGCGCCTCTCCTACTCCTCCTCCAGGTGACCGGCAAAGTCCTTGACCAGCTTCCTCTCCTGCTTCATCTTCCGCTGCCACGATGTACGCAGGGGCTTGTCCTGAAGCATCTGAGAGAATCTTTTCTTGGAGCGGTCCTTCCACACTTGCCCCGATCTGGGCTTCCCCTTCGGGATTACAGGAAGCTGCTCCTCCTTCAGCTTCTTGGACGCTGGGGCCTGGGATGAAGAACCCTTTCACTTCTTTGCCCCGAAGCCGTCTGTCACCATCTCCCCAGCTGGAGGTGTTTTGCTCTGCTCCTGCTGACCCCGGAGGAAGCCAGGTGCCTCGAATGTCAGCTGCAGTAGTGGCTGAGAGGGCTCCGGACCCGGAGCTTGCTGACTGGGGTTAAGGCTCTGGTGATCCTGGGCCCGGCAGTAGCTGATGCTGGGGGGCCCCCTGGGGTCAGCTCCTCCTTACTTTGGGCCAACTCCGAGGCCAGGTACTCCCTGGCCCTGAGAACACTTGGGTGCTTCCTCACTTGGCTTCGGCTGACATCGTGGAGATTTAGGACTGGACTCCAGCTGTCTTTGAGGCGACTCCAGGTGTAGGTCTTGCTGACGCTAGGGGGACCCTGGGCCTGATTCTGGCCGCCCTTGGGGGGACTCCAAGCCTGCACCCTGCTGCAAAGACTGGGTGATCCTGGGCTTGTCTCCAGCGTCCTTTCAGGGGGCCCCAGGCCAGCTTATTGCACACTCGGAGGAGACCCGGGCTTCCTCGTTTCTTCTGGGTCCGACTCGAACTCCACAAGGGCCCGTCTCCCACGCGAAACTGAGGTGAGGCTCTCGGGGGATTCAGGCCCTAGGCCTTCCAGCAGTCAGCTGCGCCTTGGCCGTGTATCCATGGTTCAGTCGGTAAGTTTCCAAACCTCTACACACGTCCACAATGTTATCTTTAAACATATCAGCCATGGTTATTTTAAAGTCTATATTAATACCTTCCTTGTCTGGATCCCCCGTGGATCTGTTCTTTCTCTTGATTTTCATTTGTACTTTTCTTTTTTCTCATGTGCCTGGTTATTTTTGCATAAGTGCCTGAAATTGGTTATGAAAAATAGTGGAAAAAATTAAAAGTTAGAAGAATGTTACCATGTCTTCAGAAAGGATTTATCTGTGCATCTGGATGATAGCTGGGGCATTAGCAACCTAGGATCCCATTAATCCAAATTCAGTAATGAGAGGATTTGAAGCTGAGTTTCAGTCCCTTTGAAAGTTAGTTTACTGCTGGTTCATCTTTTCTTCCAGAGTATAGATAATTATGAGTATCACCTCAAATTATAGAATCCAGTTTCTGTTCCCCTGTGTTCTGCAAAGCAATCAAAGCCCTGTTTATGTTTTTAACCTCTCAACCATCTCTTCTGGGGTTGGCAGAGGTAGTCCTAAATGCCACTGGGTTTCCATTGCTCTGGGTTTCTGCCTTCCCCCAAATCTTAACCTGGTAACTCTTTTCTGCCTTATTTGCTCTCTAATGCCTTCAAGCAGGTTTTTACAAACTACTTTGTCCAGCTTTTCTAATGGTCTTCAACAGATAGGTAGGTTGGTCCAAATATCCTATTCTGCCACCACTGAAAGCAGAAATCTGATATCTATTATGAAATTCATTTTGAAACGGCTTCTATAGCTATTTTTTTTACCCCTATTACTGAATAATTTGCCACTTGCTGTTTCTTATTACTGTTGAATTGGTTGTCCTTTGTTCCTTTGAATCTCAAAAGAATTGCCAACCAAAACTGGAGAAAATTACTTCTGCCTGGGACTGTTCAAGGATTCTTTCTCCTGTGGTTCATCTACTTATATCCCACTTTACTGCTCAGAAACTCACCCATGATATTGCCTGGCCAATTGGAACCCAAGACAAGAGTGCCTCTTGAAGTCTCCCTGAGTGCAGACTACCCTGCCTCTTCCTCCCTGGGGTCTAATTCTTGCCAATGGATGAAAGCCTGTCTTGGCCCAGATCTACTATCCTAATTCTAATGCTTTGGGGCCTTATAGAAGAAAACTGCAGTCTACCATTCCACACACCAAAAGCCTGGGAAGCAAAGCCAAAGCATCAACAAGATCATATTTTAATCTGCCTTTTGCCTGCCTCTCATTTGTATTGGTAAGAGCTACAGCTACTGGCCCCTTTTCTGTCAGTGATTCACACAATTTTGTTGCTAGTGCTGAATTTCCCAGCTACCAGAAAGAGGATCTAATGTTTCTTTTTCAAAGGTCAACTCTATCACAGTTATTTTTTTGTTTGAGTTGATTTTAAGAACAGTCTTTGGAAGGATAGTGGGTAGTGTGGCATTCTATAACACAGCTTCCCTGTCCAGGGCTCCTAATGAACAGAGGTGGGACCTCAGAAGAGGTCATTGCAGCGGTATCCAAGACTTCAGTGTTGGGTTCCTTTTGTAACTCATCCATCCACCCACTCACCCCCCCACTCTTTGTCTTGGTTTGGGCTGCTATAACTAAGTGCCACAGACTGGGTTGCTTTGAAACAACAGGAATTTATTTCTCATGGTTCTGGAGACTGGAAGTCTGAGACAGAGTGGTAGGGTTCTGGTGAGGGCCTTCTTCTGGGTTGCAGATTGTCATCTTTTCTTTGTATCTTCACATGGATAAAAGAGTATGAGAGAGCTCTCTGGGGTCCCTTTTATAAGGACACCAATTCCATTCATGAGGCTTCCGCCTTCATGACCTAATTACCCTTCAAAGACCCCCACCTCCTAATACCATCACATTAGAAATTAGTTAACGTATGAATCTGAGAGGGACACAAACATTTAGTCCATAAAACTCATTCACCTCCTCATTGAATATATACTTATTAGACCTTACCACTTGCAGGACCTTATGCTAAGTATAGTACTTCAGGGGATCAAAAAGGTTAGAAAGGCAAGGCACAGTGGCTTGCGCCTGTAATCCCAGCACTTTGAGAGGCTGAGGCAGATGGATCACTTGAGCCCAGGAGTTCGAGACAAGCCTGGCCAACATGGCAAAGCTCTGTCTCTACAAAAAAAAAAGAGCTGGATGTGGTGGTGCAGGCCTGTAGTCCCAGCTATATGTGCAGCTGAGGTGGGAGGATCACTTGAGCCCGGGTGACGGAGGTTGCAGTGAGCCGAGATTGTGCCACTGCACTCCAGCCTGGGCGACAGAGTGAGACCCTGTCTCAAAAAAAAAAAAAGAGAGATTAGAAAAATCATTATAGAAGGATGGCGATCTAATACAGGCCACTCTCATGGCCCTAAAATGTTTGCGCCATGTGATGAAAACTGAGATGCTCCTCTGAGATTTTCCCTTCAATGAAAGACCAGTTGTCCCAGCTACTGGGAGGCGTAGGCAGACAGCTTTCAGTTGTCAGACCCTTTAGGGATTGCCTCAGCTCCCGAGAGCCACCTGGCCTGGTCTTCACATGTGGCCTATATCCAATGAGTGACTGATGCATGAATATAAAGTCCTGGGCATCTCAGCCCAACTTGGGAACAGTCTGAGAGGTTATTCCAGGTTCAGAGCTCCTTGTGTGACTGGCTGAGTCTATTGCTGGGCCTGAATCACAGCCCAGCTTCTCTATCCAGTCCAACTTCCTTGCCCTATGTTCCACAGGTGTCAATACCAAAGGTGCTCCTTAATAAATATCTGCACGTTAAACTCCATCTCAGAGTCTGCCACCTAAGAAATTCAATCTGCCATATACCTGTCCCAGAATATCTAATGGTTATGGAAACTGCTAGAATAAGTCAGGTTCATTTAGACTCTTGGCATAAGTCTAGCCAGGGCTACAGAAGCAGTACTGCATGGGGCAAGGGTTGGCAAATTTTTTTTTTCCTTAAAGGGCCAGTAGTAAATATTTTAGGCTTTGCAGGCCATGTAAGATTCTTGTTGTATATTCTCCGTGTGTGTGTGTGTGCATGTGTGTGTGTGTGTGCGTGCGATAGTCTATTAATGTAAAAAACATTCTTAGCTCATTGGCAGTAGGAAAACAGGCTGCAGGCTGGTGGGCTGTAGTTACTAACTCCAGTGTAAGGTATTAAGAGCGTAGACTTGTTGGGAGGCAATTATCCATGGGTCTTTCATGTTTCTACACATCTAGCAAAGCACAGATACCAAATAACATTGTTCTAAACTATCTTTTTCTGTTAGGCCATTCTTTCACATTGCTATAAAGAAATACCTGAGGCTGGGTAATTTATAAAGAAAGGAAGTTTAAGTGGCTCAGTTTCTGCAGGCTGCACAGAAAGCATGGGACCAGCATTTCTGGGGAGGCCTCAGGGACCTTTTACTCATGGCAGAAGGCAGAACAAGAATAGGAGCATCACAAGGCCTATTCCCACTTTGGGAGCAAGAGAGAGAGTAGGGGAGAGATGCCGCACACTTTAAACAACCAGACATCACAAGAACTCAGTCACTACCCTGAGGACTGCATCAAGCCATGAGGGATCCATGACTCAAACACCTCCCACCAGGCCCCACCTCCAACACTGGGGACTACGTCTCAACATGAGATTTGGAGGGGACATCCAAAGTATATCACTTTTGAAAAATTGTGTAGAGTGGTCAGCCTTCGAAGATAGTGTCTTTTACCGAGAAGAGATTGGGCATACTCTCTGTCCATTATAAAAGACTCAGGTTCCCTCATCTTAGTGTTCCTCTCCTATAACTCAACCTACCACATGTAAAGGAATCAACTGGCCCTCTTTGTATTGACCTGTGGCAGTGAGGCTCATGAAACCAGCACAAGAAAATGCTGATACTCTACCTACTGCTATTGCTATGAGAAATAAACTGCTCTTTGATCCAGGAGTTTTGTGTCTGTGGCCAATCCATGAAACTGTAGCAAGCTAATTTGTTAGATTACAAGTAGTGTAAAACCTCAGACCCTTCATAGTTCTTAATTTTCTAGGTTCAAATTCTGGCTCCTTCACCATTTATATGTTGGTTAGATGGCCTAATTCCCAGGAAGGCCCTGAGACAGGGACAAGTAGGAACCATACCCAGGGACTGCCCACAGACCTCACCAGCTGACTGCATGTTGGGCTTGCCCCATCCCTGGAGTACAGAACTCTGCAGCTGCTCCCAACTGAGCTTGCCCAGGCTCTGTATTTCCTTCCATCTTCAGGTTAGAGCAGTGGTTCTCAATGTGTGGCCACCAGGCCGGTAGTACGAGTGCCCCGTGAGAATTAGTTAGACATGCCCATTTTCAGACCAAGCTCTAAACTCAGATGCACTGAATTGGAAATTCTAGGGGCAGAACCCAGAACTCTGTTTTACCAAGCCTTCCAGTGATTCCCATGAGCGTCTTGCTCTGGCTTTTCATCCCAAGAAGAAAAAAGCTCTGTTTCACAGCCCAAACTCATTCTCACCTATCAGAACCCCAAAGGCACCAGGGTTTCCGGTGAGCAACTATACCTTTTAAGTAAATTAAATTCTTTCTATGAAACTTTGACCCCCATCCAAGGACGTGTTCTAAGCACAAAATTAAAGGATCAAGAAACATGCCTCAAAGTCAAGGGCTCCCGTGAGAAGACAACAAATTCAAGCTTGAGAGTTTTGCAGATCTCTCTAGGTACACATTTTTTCCCCACCTAAAAGCCCACTGCAAAACTTTTCCTATTCGTTATCATGAGAAATAGCCCATGCCATTTTGGTAAATATTAAAATCTCAAAATACTTCTTTAAACATTTGAATTATCAATATCCTGACTTAATATAATAGTACTTTTACAAGAAAAATTATTTTGGTATTAAAAAACATTTTGGGCTGGGAGTGGTGGCTCACACCTGTAATCCCAGTATTTTGGGAGGCTGAGGCGGGCAGATCACTTGAGGTCAGGAGTTTGAGACCAGCCTGGCCAACATGGCAAAACCTACTAAAAATACAAAATCTACTAAAATACAAAAATTAGCCAGGCGTGGTAGTGGGCACCTGTAATCCCAGCTACTCGGGAGGCTGAGGCAGGAGAATCGCTTGAACTTGGGAGGCGGAGGTTGCAGTGAGCCAAGATCGTGCCATTGCACTTCAGCCTGGGGGACACAGTGAGACTCCAGCTCAAAAAAACACACAAACAAAAAATGTTTTGATCATGGGCTATCAGTGTGAGTGTCACACACTTTCTATCTTAGGTAAAACATGGAGGCTGGATCCAATCTAAGTCTGTTAGCATCAAGGCCAGTTCATGATGTGTGCAAAGTGTACTGTGCCCGCTGCTTCTACCCCTTTTCTTTGTTCCTCCTTAAGAGAGCATGCTTCCTTTCCTCTCAATTGAGAATCTCTGATTTAATATCAGTAGAATCACAACAGGGTGAAAAAGTATAGACCAGCACCCTAGAGTGTCACCTCAAATTGTGTCTGGTTTTTATTAGACTATATTAATTTTATATACTGCTATTTGTAAGATATAGAGCCACAAATACAGAAAAAAGGAATGAAGTAAGTCCTCATTTAACGTTGTCAATAGGTTCTTGGAAACTGCAAGTTTAGGTGAAACGCCATAAAACAAAATCCATTTTCCCGTAAGCTAATTGCTATAAACAGGAGCTAAGTTCCTGGAATATTTCTAATCACAAAAACATCACCAAACTTCTAAATAAAGACCAGAATGCTCCTAATATTAAACACTGAAATAAATATGAGCAGTACATACACTTCAGACAAATTCATAGAAACAAGATAATTATTTTCCTGCTTATTCCAGTTCAGGGTGGCAGGTGGCCGGAACCAGCTCAGAGTGCAGGACAGAACCTGCCCCAGCCCGGACACCATCAGATCTCAGGGCGCACTCACACACACCCACACGCACACTGGGACCAGGTAGACATGCCATGTGCACACCTTTGGGATGCGGGAGGAAACCGGAGCACTTAGGGAAAACCCATGCGGATGTGAGGAGCATGTGCCAACTCCACGTAGACAGTGGCCCCAGCTGGAATTGATTTTTCTTTTCTCGTCAATGTTGTAAGAAAATAACGTTGAACTAAGTGTTATTTGGCTGGGCATGGTGGCTCATGCCTGTAATCCCAGCACTTGGGAAGCCAAGGCAGGTGAATCATCTGAAGTCAGGTGTTCGAGACCAGCCTGGCCAACCTGGCAAAACCTACTAAAAATACAAAATCTACTAAAATACAAAAATTAGCCAGGCGTGGTGGTGCGTGCCTGTAGTCCCAGATACTTGGGAGGCTGAGGCAGGAGAATCACTTGAACCTGGGAGGTGGAGGTTGCAGTGAGCTGAGATCATGCTACTACAATCTGGCCTGGGTGACAAGAGCGATACTCCATCTCAAAAAAAAAAAAAGAAGAAAAACAACATTATTTGAGGACCTGCTGTATTTCCTAAGTGCCAAGTATTGAATACGCATTACCTCTATTCAGTACACAGCAACCTTCCAAGGTAGCAGCAGCATTGCCACCCCGGGTGGTTCTCATATGCAGCCAGACTTGACAGCCACTGAGGGGTGAAGTTTGTTGGCAAATGTTGTGGTTAGTGAATGCTGAGGCTCACCAGCCTGCGCCTTCAAGGCCTCAGGTTCTCCCTGGAGCCCTGGAGCCCTGAAGCTGACACCACAGATGGTAAGGGAAGACTCACAGGAGGCCACATCTATTCATGGATGTCTGGGAAGCAGCCAGTCCCGTGCCTGCCCCCTCTGGGACCTGCCTGCTCTGGCCATGGGTCTGGAATGGAAGACTTGAGACCCTCCACTGCTGATGGCACTCTTAGGTTGCCACTCGCCAGGAACATTGTGTGGCTCAATATTTGTCAAGAAGGTGGTCAGTTAAAATGGAACCTGCTTAAGAGAAAGAGCAATTATTAAAGCACCACTGTGCCCACTGCGGAGGCTGGAGACTGCAAGTTTATATGGCCAGAGAGAGAGGGGCCTGATTTGGGTTTTTTCCCAAAGCTTCACCGGAACCAAAACCACATCTCTGGCCCTTGGATGGTTATTCTCCCCTTGGTGCCAAGAGGGGCCTTGTGGTGGGCTCTGGGATGCCTGCTAGGCCTAGCTTCAAGAGCTGGGTAGCTAGCAGAGGGCTGTCCAAGCTCCTCGGCTGTTTCCTTCTCTGCCTCCCTTACTGACCACATTTTGGTCATTTTGCTGCTCATTAGCACCTCCTCCAGAAGGTGACCCGGTTAAGGGGAGGAGGTGAAACTCAAATCCAGCAATTTTCCTGCCTGTTAGCAGCTCTTATAAAAGTCTTGATGGACAAGCAGGTTAATGCTGTTGGCTAACCCTGGAGCCTCCAGCATCCCCGTCCAGGGGCTGCAGGGGGACTTGCATTTACTGAGTACCTACTGGCATCGCTAGAGCAGCGAGTGATGTTCTGTGAGGTGCTGATGAGTTCACGGAGCACTTTGGAACGTATGGCTCAGGTGATCCTCACAGCAAGCCTGTGGGGTCACTATAATTCTTGTCTTATTTTACAGATACAGAAGCTGAGACTGGGAGAGGCAAGTGACTTGTTCAACATCCCACAAACCACAGCAAATAAGTCCACCAGGAATGTGAATTCTGATAGGAAATTGGGAGTCCAGATCCTACTCGCATTACTATACCACTCTGTTTTTCTACCACGTCACATTCGGTGTGAGGATTTCAAGTTCCCATTCTTGATATACTTCTGACCTAATGGGGGAGGGATGGCATCTTCAAGGTGAAAACCTAAAAAACAGAAGGTAAAGGGGCATGTGAGATCACAGCTGCTATGAGGAAGATGAGACATCAACAAACCAGGGAGAAGGAGGAGGGGGATCTCGAAAGCGGTATCAGAAATGCACTTGAGGCTGGGCATGGTGGCTCACGCCTGTAATCCCAGCACTTCGGGAGGCCAAGGCAGGTGGATCACCTTAGGTCAGGAATTCGAGACCAGCCTGGCCAACATGGTGAAACCCCATCTCTACTAAAAATACAAAAATTAGTGTGGTGGCAGGCACCTGTAATCCCAGCTACTTGGGAGGCTGAGGCAGGAGAATCGCCTGAACCCGGGAGGTAGAGGTTGTAGGGAGTGGAGATCGTGCCACTGCACTCTAGACTGGGTGACAAGAGTGAAACTCCGCCTCAAAAAAAAAAGAAGGCACTTGGAAAGTGGAGGGCATTTTGAAAGACAGAGCCTAGAGGAGGTTCTAGGCAGGGATAGGAAAGCTGGGGGCAGTGAGCAAGGGCGGGGGACTGGGCCAGCACTCCTGAGGAAGGAGACCTTGCAGGATGACAACAGTGTGTGGTGCAGATAAGAGTGTCGTGGGAGGTGTGGCCACTGTGCAGAGTGTTAAGGCAGGTGCCAGGCTGGGTAGGCTGCGCTTCCTTCACAACTTCTGCCGGTGTCTGAGCAGATCAGGTCTGTGGTTGGAGCTGCGCTCCAGGAAGGCCAAGTGGCAACTGTGTGTGGATTAGGCCAGAGGGGACAGAGTGGAGGCAAGGGAATGAGTCTCACTGGCCAGGAGGGAGAAACAAAGGAAAGGAGGGGCCTGACCAGCAGAAAGACTTTGCCCAAACCGGATCACCTCTATTTATGACTGCAATGAGCTCTCAGCAGTGCCTGTTAAACTAGCCTGCAGGGCTTCCATAATGTTATCTTGTTGTAGCATCAGAAGGCTTAGTTTTTGATCCCCAGATGGCTGACATAACTGCCCCGAGATTTATAATTTTTGTAGAAAAACTAAGATTCCTGATAAAGATTCAAATCTTTCAGTAATAATTTTAAAACTCTCAAACTTTCTCTAACTTCTCCCAGGCTTCATAAATGCAGCTGTTATTAGGCTCTTTGAAGAGAGGTAAGGGGGTACCTGTCTTCTACATAACATATCAGAAAATTTCAATTTGTTAGACTTCCTCTCACCAGCCCCCTAGGTATGTAGTTTTTTGTCTTACTGTAAGTCCCTAAAATTAACTGGCCCACAAAATATCTTTAAAATCAATGTTTAGTTCCCCATACTCACCTTTCCTTCTTTTTCTCCCTAGAATAGGTCTAGCAGTAAATAAATTTAGAAACTTTATTTCCTGACTTAAACTGACATTTGCATTGGGGAGCAGGTAAGAGTTTTGTTTTGTTGTGTGTGTGTGTGTGTTTGTTTTTTTTGTTTTGTTTTGTTTTTGACGGACTCTTGCTCTGTCACCAGGCTGGAGTGCAGTGGTGTGATCTCAGCTTATTGCAACCTCCGCCTCTGGGGTTCAAGTGATTCTCCTGCCTCAGCCTCCTGAGTAGCTGGGACTACAGGCACATGCCACCATGCCCAGCTAATTTTTGTATTTTTAGTAGAGACAGGGTTTCACCATGTTGGCTAGGATGGTCTCAATCTTCTGACCTCGTAATCTGCCCACCTCGGCCTCCCAAAGTGCTGGGATTACAGGCGTGAGCCACTGCGCCCAGCTAAGAGTTTTTTCCCAAGTTGCATTCAGATTTTTTATTCTGCAGTTCCTACAAGCTGTGATAAATTTAAGGGTGGCCAGGGGCCCACCTCTCAGGCCTCTCAAACTGCCTGCCGGTCCTTGGCCTCCTCCTCTGCTGAGGTCAGCCTTCATACAGGTCATTTGTACCCCCAGCCCCTCGAACTGATCCAGAGTCCAATTCTAGGCTAGCCAGTGACCTGTGGAAAGTTGGGAGCAAAACATTTTATTGAACCAATCAGATTCTAGCTCTTGAGAATTTAGATGGAGGAAGTCAGGCATCAGTATGAGCTGAAGCTGAAAGGAGATGCTGATGGAGAAAGGGGTTGGAGGGGCCATGATGGACCACGTCAAAGCCTAAGTTGTGCAGCAGCAGAAGCCATGAGGAAGCTCTGAAATGTGGTCTGTGAAGGGAGGAGAGTGGAGCAGACACAGGAGCTAGGGGCAGAGGGCAGCCTGTCCCTGGAGCTGCCTCCAGATCTTGCTTTCGGACTCCAGTTCAGGTGCATGTATATCCCATGAGTAAGCCCTCTGCTTCTTGGATGCTCTGGGTATAGGATTCTTTCCTTGTATAGGACATCCCTTCAAACTAAAAACCTGCCAACAACCCTAAACACCAGCATCCCCTGACACAGTGCGAGCTGAGGGATACTCAGCAGCTCTTCTCACGACAGGTCTGGCTGGCAGCCGAGGCTCTGCATGTCTATCACAGCCCTAGGTGCTACCACTCCTGCGGGCCCTCAGTTCACAAGAGCAAGAGAATGGGTGACTTGCACGAGCAACCCTGTTACTCAACTAGAAAGAAAGAAATCCAGATCTAAAACAAAACCAACAAAAACTAGGTTTCCAACCAATCTAAAAGACAGTAAAGAGGCAGAATAAGTGATACTTCCTCACTTTTTTTCCCTTTCTGTGGCATTTAGGAAAAGAGTAGAGGAAGATGCTCAAATCTGGCATGACCAAGAGCCTCTGAGGCCTCAGGATCCTTAGTATCTTGAGGAAAGCTTTCTTCTTCTTCTTTTTTTTTTTTTTAGAGAAGAATTCTTGGGTTTTAAAATAAATCTGTTCTCTGATATCAATAAATTCACCCAGAGAGGTTTTTTTTTTTTTTTTTTTTTTTTTTTTTTTTGGCTAAATGGATTTGTCTTGAATAGTTTCTAAGACTCTAACAAGAAACTGTTAGATTTCACTAGAAGGTAGTATGATGGAATCTGGTAATCATTCTAAACTCAGCAGTAGGTCTCCTGATGTGCAATTTCTATACATGCTGCTTTCCATTGCTGCTGAAGTCTGTTGAAGTTTTTGATGCATATTTTGCTTTTAAAATGAGAGGGCTGACTCTTGACCAAATGACTGAGTGCAAATGGTAACATCATTTTCCTCGCACATATTTTCCTGTTCTAACTTCAGGCTAGATCAATGTTTGCCCTCTTCAAACACTGGAAAGGCTCCACTGGGATAGAGGTAACAGTGAGATGGGAAATAAAGGGAAAACAAAGAGTGCATTACTGCAAATACCAGTCAAACTTGGATCTGGTTCAAAAAAACCAAAAGGTATAATACAAAAATGTAAGCTTGGAAAATATCCAGTAGACTAAACATTCACTCATCCTGATTTAAAAAAAAAAAAAAAAAAAAAACCACAAAGGCTTTGCCTTGGTGTCTTCTGGGCTAAACTCTTGGGCAATGGCTTTTAGTACAGTATAATTTGTTAGCATTTACTGCCGGTGATAAATTAGGAGGCCCCACCATGAGATTTTACTGCTTCAGGTAGGGTGATCACAGCTTTCCAAATTGTAAATTACTTTAGCAACTACTTGGGACAGAAGGAAGTGAAACAGAACACTTAAGCATAGAAGACCATTTCTTATTCTTCCTCTACCCGGGTGCTTATCTGCATGGAATGCTTGGGTAAAAGCAGGCTTTAAAACATTCCGCCATCCCTTGCCTGACCAGCCTTTTTAATTGTCTTTTGAGTAAACTTCAAAGCCATCTGTTAGTTATGCAAAAGATATCAGTACAACTCACCTGATGTTAAACACGGTGCTTACTGGAAGCACCACATTTTAGGTAATCATATTTTTTAAATGCTACTCTTGGACTTAATAATCCATACTTTATTATTTAACCAACTTCTTAACAGAGTCTTTAATCAAAAAGGTCACTACAAGGGTAAATTCCTTAAAACCCCACTAAGATAGTGGAAACTACATATATGATAATAAATCAGACTGTTCATATCTGGGACATAACAAGAGTTTTAGAGATGTCACATTGATCATGCTTTTTTAATCTGAAATCACACATGTAATAAAGGTTTCTTAAGGAGACAACAGGACCAAGTATTTGAAAATGAAACTCATTTTTATTGAGTACCTTCCCTGGGTCAGATGCTTTGTATATGCTCTTTCATTTAATTCTCCCAATAGCTCTACAAATTGCTTTTCCTATTTTGTTTTAATTATTATTTTTTTTTAGAGACAGGGTCTTGCTCTGTTGCCCAGGCTGGAGTACAGTGGTGTGATCATAGCTCACTATAGCCTCAAACTCCTGGGCTCAAGTGATCCTCCTGTCTCAGCCTCTCAGTAGCTGGGACTATAGGCGTGTGCCACCACACCCAGCTAATTTTTATTTTTATTTAGTAGAGATAGGGTCTCACTATGTTGCCCAGGCTGATCTCCAACTCCTGGGCTCAAGCGATCCTCCCGCTTCAGATTCCCAAAGTGCTGGGATTGTTAACATGAACCACAGCGCCAGCCTGCTTCTCCATTTTATAGATAAGGAAAGCAAGCTTCAGAAGTGTTAAGTAGTTTGCTATTTATTGGTAATTCAGGTACTCAAATATAAGTCTGCTATATTCCAAAGCCCCTGTTCTATTCTCTATGTCCTAAGATACTATCCTAAACAATGGCAGCTCACTCTCTAATCCTCTTTCCTTCCCGCTACCATCTTCCTGTCTTCCCGTAGCTCTGTTTTACTATGAGCTCTGTTTATGTTCTATGGCTGTATTATGCTGGAAGCATGTTTGGCTGCTGCTATATGCAGTTATTTGTATTCCCTGCCTAGGGCGTTTATTAAGCATCTACTCCAGGTCAGTAACTAGGAGAGCTGTGGATGGCTGCAAGTGAGGAGGGATAATTTTCACCAGCCATGTCATGCCCTATTGACAATTTAACAGTGGTAGGGAACATTCCAGGGTTCCTATGGTTCTTTTTTTTTTCCCCCCGAGATGGAGTCTTGCTCTGTCACCCAGGCTGGAGTGCCGTGGCGTAATCTCGGCTCGCTGCAACCTCTGCCTCCTGGGTGCAAGCAACTCTCCTGCCTCAGCCTCCCGAGTAGCTGGGATCACAGGCGCCCGCCACCACACCTGGCTAATCTTTGTATTTTTAGTAGAGACGGAGTTTCACCATGTTGGCCAGGCTGGTCTCGAACTCCTGACTTCGTGATCTGCCAGCCTCAGCCTCCCAAAATGCTGGGATTACAGGTGTGAGCCACCACTCCTGGCGGTTCCTATAGTTTTGTGGCGGCTCTTCCTACTTCACTGCCACCTGCAAAACTAAACCTCTTCACCAGCTGCACTGGGCCTGGCCAAGCTTGGCTAGAAAGGGCCCAATAAGGAGACCAGGGCATGGGAAAGGATCTGAATCACTTGTCAATACTGCTATATAAAACAAGCTAAGATGAATGAATAAATTTGTAAATATTTCGCTGTTTAATTATAAATGAGTGTTTTTAAAATCTATTGGCAAATGATCCTCCAGCAAGATTTTTATCAGTCTACACTCCCATCAGCTGTGCACCAGCTGAGTCCCTGGGTTTGCAGACATTAGCTAGCAGTCTCCAGTTTGGTTTAGAGTGATGTCTGCTTGTCTGGCAGCTTTAGAATTTCTAAATGGGAAAGACTCAGGGACAGGGAGATGGGAAAGTGCTTTGAAACCGCATCTGCATAGCACTTTACATGAGATTGACAAAGTGTCCATTTTCCACATCAAAGAATGGGGTAGGGGAGAATTGCACAGGAGAGAGGACTTAAAGCCACCATTTGCCCCACTGGGCTGAGCACTCACAGCCATGGGCTGCGCCAAAGCCCCAGCTCTGAGTGGGATTCATTCAGCAAGATCTGTCTCCCAGAATATGACCTTACAGACCGCTGCTTTTGTCTTAGCAAATACAGCCAGTGAGTCCGCACATTTGTGACTTATCTTCTGCCAAGTTTGGGAGAGCCAGGCTTTTGGTATTCACTATCTCTACTGGGTCCTACAGCACTAGAGAAGAAAAATCTCCCACAAGCAGATTCAAATACCCTCTTGCTAACCAGAAACCATTTGAGGTAGAAGATGGCTGATGGCAGTCTTGTATTTATCAAGTTTGCTCTTCACCAACTGGCTTCTTGGTTACCCGTAGCTCATAATAAGAGCTCGTAAGTTTTAGTGAGCATTAACTATGTGGCAGACACCATTGCCATGCCCTGTACCTACACTGTCTTATTTAAGCCTTTCAGTTATCCCCTGGGACAGTTACTGTTATCCGTATGTTATGATGAGAAAACTGGCACTGAGAGAGGCTGTCACCTGCTGAAGCCCACACTAGAAAATGGTATTGCTGGGTTTAGAACTCAGACCTGACCTCTCCGTGGCCCAACTTTTAATACAGTGTTGAAGGATGTGGGAGGTGAGTAGGGCAGCAAAGGATGGCTTTCATCATTTTCAAAAGTTGATTATAAATTTGTAAAATAAAGCAGAGTGTTTAGACATATCTCACTTAAGATATATTAAATGAAACGAGATTAAGCAGTTTCTGGTCTCCTGCTATGGTGGGCTTCTGTGTTCTCTAAGCTTGAGTAGCCCAACAGCATTTCAATGTAACAGGCTCGTGACTCCAATCAAAGATCCTACCTGCCAGTATTCAGATGCAGTCACTCTGAGAGCAAGGGCATTTATTAAGCATCTACTACAGGTTAGAAACTGTGCTAGTGATTTATGTGTGTAAAGCGATGTTTAGAAGGCCTCTTCCTGATGCCTTGGAATCAGTCCTGGGCCCATAATAACAGAGGTTATGTGTTCATGTTTCTGACTCAGGGAAAGCTTCCAAACATTGGGGCTGGGCTTACTAAGACCTGGCACACTTGCCTCACTACAATCAGTCCCTCATTTCCTCCAATCCTTCCTGCTTTAGAGCCCATGGAATCAGGATCCTGGGAGCTTTGGCTTTACCTGTGTTCCTGGACAGCTAAAGGAAAGGGAATTACTAGTTCCTTAGTAATTTTATTAGTAATTCAAGAGAATTACTAATAAAAACTGGGGTTATCTCATTCATTTGTTCATTCACTCATGCACCAAACAAATGCCGTGTGTGGGATCCATCCAGTGTGCCAGGTGCTTGTGATACCTCAGTCACAAAACCACGGTCCCTGCCCTCATGGAGCTCGTGTTTGAACGTCTGCTCAGGCAGTGGACATGCTCATTTGCCTCATGCCAGCCTGTGGTAGAAATGCAGGTGCTGCCACACATCAAGAGGCCTCCTCAGTAGGTAGGTGGGTTGGAGCCTTCCTGTCAGTGCCCATCTAAAGAGCCCAATCAGGAGACCACGGCACGGAAAAGGATCTGAATCACTTTTCAATATTATTACATAAAACAGCTTAAGATGAATGAATACAGGAGGTCCCTGCCTGTAAGACGCAGGTCTGTGCCCATATGGTAGTTGAGAGAGATGTGGACAAAGGCAAGCTGGAAGAAATCTCCCCATCAGAAAATAGTGGGGTTGGGGAAAGGTGCCAGCAAGAGGGACTGCAAGGCCCTCTGAGGCCTCACACATGGTGCCTTGAGAGATAAATACCCCCAGTTTTCCTAGGGAGGGATGCAGCTGTCTTACCTGGTCTCAAGTAGATTTTACTAGAATGCTCTCCCTAGCCATCTTCACAAGCAGACTAACAAGGCCTCCTCTTCCTCCTTAGCCTAATCAAATCCATCTGGAAAGACAGAGGGCATGGCCTCCCTTTACACCCGCTATCCATCTGAATTACCTGGACAGGACCTGGAGTCTTGCTCACGCCAGTATGAAATTGTCCCCAGGCTCTCTTCTAACACTTCCCAGAGCTGCACTGTGTCTTCCTGAGTGCAATGGATCCAAGGTGACATTTACAGGAGAGTGCTGATTTGATCTCGCTTCTAGGAAGCAGGGTAAGGCTGAGGTCCTTGGCCTTGACAAGGCAGGACCCAAAGGCCAAAGGTTGCTATTTAAACCCACATTTCTAGCTGAGCAAGTTAATGTTGCCAACATTGACAATATTTAAAAAACATCTCCCATAAGCAGGATGCTGCTGCTGCAAGCCAGACAAAGAAGCACCCACTGTCCCCTGGCAGCTCACTGCATGCTTGGAAGTCAGTTGAAAACTTCAGCGATCACTTTGTTTTACTCAGAAACTGCTTATTTTTCAAAGTTAAAATTTTTCAAAGTTAAAAATAAGCAGTTTCTAATTTTTTGTTTCTACTGAGCTGCTCCGTTTGTTATCTATTAAGTGATCAAAATAGGCAAAGGCTTGCTTTTGACATTTTTTCTTTTCTTTTTTTTTTTTTTTGAGATGGAGTCTTGCTCTGTTGCCCAGGCTAGAGTGCAGTGGCGCAATCCCGGCTCACTGCAACCTCTGCCGGTAGGCTTCAAGCGATTCCCATGCCTAAGCCTCCTTAGTAGCTGGGATTACAGGCATGCACCACCATGCCTGGCTAATTTTTGTATTTTTAGTAGAGATGGGGTTTTGCCATGCTGGCTGGCTGGTCTCGAACTCCTGACCTCAAGTGATCCGCCCACCTCAGTCTCCCAAAGTGCTGGGATTACAGGTGTGAGCCACCACACCCTGCCTCTTTGGACATTTTTCTCACTCCAACCTTTAAGGAGAAGAGAGGTTCTTAGTTACTGACAGGAAGGTGATTGCCCATTATTCTGAAACTCAAAAGTACAGTAAGATTGATCAGAGGATTTGCTCTCTCTGGAAATACTGGTCTTGCCATCTTTCAAGCAAATAGCGGCTCACTGGTAGAAATTTCAAAACCTGTGCTTAAACTACCAAATTCCTTTCTTTTGCTGTTCCCATTTCTCTGTAATGATGGCCCCAGAAGGGAGGCTTGGTGCAGGCAGACGCTCTCTCTGCCTTGGGCAGCATGGGATGTCTCACCTTTGACACACAGCCAGGCTCCAAGGAGGTCCTCCATAAACATTTGTGGATACATATTTGTGGTCTGTGTCTGCAGTGCATTTACCTTCTCTATTATAATTCACATTAGTCCTCCTTTGTCTAACAATAGAGAAGGGTAGGAAAACCTTTTTTGTAACCTAATTTCAAACTCATCACCTATTTCTTTCATTACAACCTTCACCATTTACAGCAAGCAAAGCAAGCCTTAGGTTATCATTTTCCCATTAGTGGAGGACAGCAAGGGTTCACTTTATATGAATATTCTTTCCCTTTCCCACAAAGTAATGATCTAAGACTTCTAGCTAGGGGGAAAAAAATGGTGTTCTTCCCAACCTGGAAATGGCATTGCTCATTAAGTGACCGAGGCTTGCTGAATCCTATGCAAATCAGTCCTGATGAGCCTTTAACTAATCTGTTTACAAACCAGACCTGCTAGACAGGCCTCAGTGATTTTCTATCAAAGCAAAAAGCACTGCTCTTTATGGGCATCTGGCTGTCCCTGAATGGGTAGTTTAAACATAGACTCTTTCCTTCAAAGTAAGATCAAAGGCTTTATGACTCCTAAATGAGTGCATTATTTCCACTTACTACCTTCTTGTTTGCAATTTGTGTTTATTAACAGCACTGTCTCAGGTTTACTTTGTGAATTACTAGTTTCTGAAAACAGTATGGCAGTTTTATGGACCACAGTATACATTTGTGGAGATTATGTAGCATATAATACATAGAATGGCCCATCAGACAGGACATTAGGCAAAGACAGTTCTCTGCAAAGATGACAATGCCTGACCACACAGAATACGTTCATGATTTTTTTAAGGAAACCATCTGGCATAACAGGGCTAACACAAGAAAAGATTCCCCAGCTCTCCAGATTTGATAACTTTGACTACCTTAGAAGAATTTTCTTTGAAATATTATTTCTTTTGAAGAGAGTAAGTACCTAAAGCTGTATCGTAGGTGAGGGAATGCCACTGGTACTTTTCAAGGAGAAGCACAAACAGGTTCTTTTAGAGAACAAGCAGATTGTTTTAAAAACCACAACAAAGATTCCAGCATGTAACTAACCACTTAAGAAACCTTTCTTTTAGTCCTTCAGCCAGCAGCTTCCCAGTGTGAAGACAGAGGTCTCTATCGTCCCTGGTCCTAACACAGAGATTAGAACCCTGTCCTTCACTCCCACCATCCAATTCATCTTAGGAGGATAAAGCTGCCAAGAAAATTGCATCTTTTAAGATTTGTGGTGACTCAGGTATATACAAGCTTCAAGGTGTCACTGACCTACCTATAAAAGGGACTAGACTAAACTGCAATGAGTACAGTGCAATGCAGGGAACATCCAGCTTTGGAAGGGGCAGCTTTTAATGTCACTAGATGGTCCAGCTAGAAATTAAATGGGATGGCCAAGAAAGGCCATAATCAGGGACCAAGCCACTGTTCAAAGTCATATCAGTTTTTAATAGATTTTTTTTTTTTTTCGGACACTGAAGTGAGCATAAATTCACAAGGATAAAAACACATTTGTCAGAACCCCATCGACAGACCCCCTACCAATCCAAAATGAATTGGGCTGAAAGTGGCAAGCTGGACAACAGGGAAACTAAACCCGTCATAAATCTTCTCCTTAAAAGTCTCTTCCAGCTTATCACCTTCTAAGCGTCCTTGATGGCCCAGTTCTGCCATTGCAACTTTGAAAGAAAAAAAAAAATCAGAGACTATGTATTAAACTCAAGTCAGAAAAGCATGCCTGCACACACAAGCAGAATCAGAAATTATGTTATAGAGACTGGAGAAATAAGACATTCGGATCACAAAGTGACAAACACGAAACATTTTAACTTGGAGATATGATGACTCCTAGAACTCACAAGAGGAAAGTAGTCTGAACCAGAGCGCATTAGGCTTTAACTGTATAATAAAACATGTTAATGAACATTTATACTGGAACTATAATATGGCAGTTGAGGTACAGGATATAAAGATACTCTCCCTCTCCAGCAGTTTGTTTTATGTTTCACTCTAGGGTAGTAGTCTGTATCCTGACTCTTGTTTATGTCAACTGTTTGCATCTCTTTGTCTAAGACATAGACATTTCATCTCTGAGACAAAGGGTCAATTCTAGGCAAAGTAAAAGCCAAATAAATGAGTTAGGAGTTAACTAGTAGAGCATACTTACATTAGCGCAAATAAGCTATCAGGTCTCCTGGTCATCTTGGCTCATTAAAGGAACAAAACTAAACCAAGCAAGGAGAATGAATCATGTTTGGCACTTATAGAGAGTGGTCCTCAGGTCAGGGTTAAGGTCATTAAGGGGAGGGAGAGAGAGACAAGATGAAAGCTGCATTTGCTCTGGAGTCTCTGGGATTGGAACTCTAAAGTGAAATTTCTGGAAAAGGTCTCAAATAGTCTAAAATTATCATAGAATACTTCAGTTCTATCCATAAATGGTATACAAACGAAGTTCAAGAGGCACAAAACAAATGTAAAAGACTAGTGAACTTGAGATCATCTGAACTCCTCAGAAGGGCTGAAAAGCTCCATCTGGAAGTGAATTAACTCTTTCAGGGCACAAGGCTATCTCTTAATGGTGCTGGGAGGAGTAATTCACTTCCAAAAGGCCCAGACCATCATTTTTACAAGGAGAACTGGCAACAATTATGCTCAATTCATATGATTAAAGGGAAAATAGTGAAAAGATTTTAAGTTTTGATTTGACAATGTCCATGAGAAGTTTTCCACTCTAAAATCCTGTGTAGTATTGACACAGTATTTATTCTAACCTACAGTAATCCAAACTCTAAAGTATTTTAGGCATTTATCATTTTTAATGACTACAGCAAATGCCAAATTTTGTCCTTTTGAAGATAAAATGCTGCACTCAAAAAGTCATGGGATTTACATATACCGCCAGGGCTGAGAAACACACCCCAAACCTGCTTTTGATTTTATGAGTCTGGCTGTGAAGAAGGTTTCCATAGTTTCTTCCTCTGCCAATGTCATTATTTCACAGACAGGCCTGCCAAAATGCAGCTCGAAGCTAAGCTTATGTGTCAGGTTTATTCAAGTGGCTCACTCTAGATGGGCTTTCTTGCTCTCTTTACCAGGCATGACGGACTATCATTAATAAAAATGTATTGATCTCTGAATCTATTTCTGGCTATAAAAAAACCTTAATAAATGAGATGGCTATATGAGCAATAAATAATACCTAACCAGAGAGAGTCCAAAAACTGTTAGAAGCACATGCCTCATGTTTTCTTAAACCCTTAACTACGGGGAATCAGAATTTTAGAGCCAAAACAAACCTTAAAGATCAATGGGATGCCCTCATTTTAAAGAGAAGGAAACAGATCTACAACACACACACAGCTTAGTGCTGACCTAGGGCTAGAACTCAGGTCTTCTGTCTCCCAGCCCAGGAACCATTCCTGTAACCAAGGCATTCGAAAGCACTCCCTGTGGGCTGGTTGCAAAGGGCTTCTGATTGACTGTGTTTTCCTATTAATGCTCTAATCTGAATAAAGAAGTCTTCATCCCCTTTAGATATTCTTGAATTATTAAATGATGAATACAATTACATAGCAAAAGGTCATCTTCAATCTGTCTGCCACCAATGAGAGACGACTCCACTTGCGCATCGGTATGATGGACACGCTAGTTTATGGGTCTGACACCTTGCATGGAATGTTACAAATCCATATGATGTCCTTAAGCTCCCTCTTCAATTGAACTGAAAGATGGCTAAAAACCCCACTCAGGCAGACGCCTCCCCATTGGCTGGCCATTTGAGAATGCTCAAGGGTGCAGTTACCGCAGCTGAGGCTGGTAGTAACTCGTGCTGTTTTCCTGAGCAGCAGCAGGCTTCTGACAGTAGCCTGGGTAGAATTTATGCACGTGGATAATTTTGCCCCATTCTCTGCTCAGATTTGCCTTTCTCCCCCCTACAATGTGGACATAATATACACATTTCTGATTGCTTAGAAAACAAGATAGAAATTTGTGTAATGTGAAGAATGGCCAAGGAGTAGGCCCAGTTCATTTGGTGTTCACTTACATGTGGACTCAGCTGTGGCTGAGCCGTGTGCTCCATTATAATGGTGTCAGATCAGTAGGATGGCAAAGAGTCTCTCAGACACCTATTTACAGATTCCCTTGAATAAATCAAACCTAGATTATTCTGAGATTCACCTCATGTCTCAAGGTCTACATAGCATGTTATGTAAGATTACTTTTGCAACTGCTGTGCTCCATAAGGGGAAATAGGTACATGCTTTACTGTATGCAAGTACATAAAAGTTTGGACTAAGCTTGCTACCAAAAATGCATACTTTCTATTTTCCAGAATTTCTCCAGTTTTAACAGCATAAGCTAAACTTTTGACTAATAAACTTGGTCTGCTAAGCACGAATCTTTAAGAAAACGTTTATGCAGTCAGTAATTCATCTAACATAAATGTAATGCCCTAGCTTTCACTCATTCATTCATTTATTCAAACGCTTATTGAGCTCTTAATGCTAGGTGCTGAACTCAATGCAAACCTCAAAGCTGATACGACACATTCTGTGCCGTCCAGCTCAGTCTGGTGACGAAGACAAATGAGCAAAGCTGCAAATATAATGTAACAGGGTAAGTCCTATGATGAGAAAGATATCAACAAACTGCTAGGAAAACAGAGTGGAAACGACTGAGTCTGAAGTAGCTGAGGAAGGCTTTTTAGAAGGTAACAGTGCCAAACCGGTCACGGTGCCAGAAGGGGCAGCATTCCAAATGGAAGAAATTGCATGTGCAAATGTACTGAGGTGTGCAAAGCATGGCACGTTTGGGAAAAGACAAGTATTGTGGGCAGTGGTGCTGGTGAAATAGAATAGAAGCCCCAGCAGGACGGCTTTGGAGACCAGACTGTATCCTAGGCTCAAACATTCTAAATGGGGTTGGCTGGATTGGATTTCAGTTTTAGAAAGACCTCTCTTGCAGCAGTGCTCAGCAATTGGGAAATAAAACCAGGCTGGTGGCCAAGAAGCAGCTTTAAATCTAGAGTCAGAAAGCTTAGTAGCCGTCAATGGCTGGGGGCAGGGAGAATTGAGGAGTGATTACAAATGGATCCAAGGGATTTTGCAGGGGTGATGGAAATGTTCTAAAACTGAATTGTGGTGATGGTTGTAAAACTCTAAATTAACTAAAAGTCATTCATTGTATAAAAGGAGCAAATTTCATTGTATGTACGCTATACCTTTAAAAAGCTGTTAGGAAAAATAAAAGGTGTCGCTGCAGATACTGAAGTGCCCTAGATCAGGGGTCTCCAAGCCCCGGGCTGAGGACCAGTACTGACCTGGTCCGTGGCCTGTTAGGAACTGGGTTGCAGGGCAGGTGAGTGGCCAGCCAGTGAGCAAGCATTACTGCCTAAGCTCTGCCTCCTGTCAGATCAGCAGCTGCATTAGATTCTCATAGGAGCCTGAACCCTATTGCAAACTGCACATGTGAGGGATCTAGGTTGTGCGCTCCTTACAAGAATCTAATGCCTGATGATCTGAGGTGGAAGAGCTTCATCCCAAAACCAATCCTCCAACCACCACCCATGGGAAAACTGTCTTCCACAAAACCAGTCCCTGGTGTCAAAAATGTTGGGGACTGCTGCCCTAGATAAGAACTGGTGAGGGCCTATAATAGGCACTAGAGATTTAGAATTAGCTATGGAGAATGGGTAGAGGAGCGGAGGAGTCAGGGATGGGTCCTGAAAGCCTGGGAGGAGTCGTGGGATAGGACCAGAAGGAGAAGCAGGGCTTTGGGGGAAAATGAGGAGCTCAGGTTTTGATATGCTGAGTTCAGGTCCTGTGGAACATACACCCAGAGCAGCGTTTCTTAAACTTTGCCTGACTGGCATTTTGGGCAGGATAACTATTTTTGTGGGTGCTGTCCCGTGCATTATAAGAGGTTTAGCAACATTCTTGGCCTCTACCCACTAAATACCAGTAAAATGGACAACCAAAAATGTCTCCAGCCATTGCCATGTGTCCCCCCTGGCAAGCAAAACTGCCACAGTTGAGAACCACTTATCAAAAGATCTTAACTCATGATATTTTCCTTAGGCTTTTTAAAAATTGAGATGTAATTCACTATTTACAAGTATACAACTCAGTGATTTTAAAATATATCCACAAAGTTGTGAACCATCACTATTCCAGAACATTTTCATCACTCCCCCCAAAAAAACTCCATATCCATTAGCAGTCACTCCCCATTTCCCCCTCTCCAGTCCCTGGAAACCACTCATCTACTGTCTGTATGGATTTGCCTATTATCCGACACTTCAAATAAGTAGAATCATACAATGTGTGGCCCTTTGTGTCTGCCGCCTTTTACCTGGTATGTTTTTAAGTTCATCCACGTGGTAGCATGGATCAGTACTTTATTCCTTTGTATGGCCAAGCAGTCTTCCATTGTGCAGATATAACAGTTTGTTCATCCAATCATCAGTTGGGGGATATTTGGATTGTTTCCACTTTTTAGCTGTTATGAATAATGCTGCTATGAACATTTGTGTACAAGTTTTGTGTGGATATATTTTTTTCCTTTCTTGGTTATACATCTAGGAGTGAAATTGCTGGATCATGTGCCAACACTGTTTAACCTTTTGAGGAACTACCAAGCTATTTTCCAAAGTGGCTGCACCATTTTATATTCCCAGCAGTAATGTATAAGGGTTCCAGTTTTCCCATATGCTGCTATCATGTGCGATTGTCCTTATATCTTTTGTTTTCATTTCCAGAAAGCATTTAATATTAAGCTAGATTGTTTATGACAACTTCATAGATGAAAAAATGAATGGTCAGTAGAGGATAGCTTGTACAGGGTCACACTCAGAGGTAATTCCTTTCCAGCACAAATATTTTGTTCATGTTGAAAACTGTATAATTAATTACAATTCTATTCTATCCTTCATATAAGATGCTGATGGGCTGAAATGTGATCTGATCTGTTTTTGCTGGTTCCTTTAATTTGCAGAGATTTGGCCACAGTTAAACCCCTTCCCTCTCAACTACTCAAAAGGTATCATTTAGCAAGTATCCTCTCTGTTGTGTCATTACTTTCCCCCTTGTTACTGGATCATTCCACTTCCATCCGTATAATCCCATAATATTTCCTATTTTAAAAATATAATAAAAACTTCTCCTGATCCCTTATTTGCTGCCAATGTCTATCCCATTTGTCTGTTTTCCTCTGCAGCAAAGCTCTTCAAGAATTCTCTATACTTACTGTTTCCAATTCCTCTCCCATTCTCAATCCAACTCTCATTTCCAAGACTCCACCAAAACTCCTGAAAAAGTCACCAGTGATAGCTCTTTTGCCAAATCCAAATGATTCTCAGCCCTATTACTCAACTCACAGATCATCATTCCCTCCTTAAAATACTGTTTTCATTTGGCTCCCGGGACACTGCTCCCATGTTTTTTCCCTACTTTACTGATCTCTCCACTTCAGGCTCATTTGCTTGTCCCCCTCATTTTCCTAACCACTAAAGTTACAGTAACACAGGGCTCAGTCCTTGGACTTTTGTTCTTCTTTACTTAGATGTCTATTAAGGCATTTCATATAACTCCCTGATTTTTTGCTCCTAAACTTCCTACAATCCTCCCCAAATCTTCCTCCATGATCTTCCCCATACAGGAAGTGGCAACTTATGTCTTCTGCTTTCTCAGGCCACTGACAGTGGGATTATCCCTGACTCCCTACTTCCTCTCTCACGCCGTCCGTCAGTTAGTGGCTCTGTTTTCTAGTTTCAGAATCTAACCACTTCTTGCCTCCTCCATCATTTTAACATTCTGGTCCCAGCTACCACCTCTCAACTGGATTATTACTATTGCCTCCAAATTGGTCTCCTTGTTTCTAGCCTTGCTCCTACAGACTCTTCTCCACACAGCATCCAGAGTGATCCCTTTGAAAAAGTAGGTCAGATCACATCAATCTGGTGAAAAACTTTCACAGGCTGCTTGTGACAGGTTGTTTACAAAAAGGCCACCATAATGCCCCTCTTTGTGTCCACACTCTTATGCAGACCCCTCCTATGCTGATTCTGGGCTTGGCTATGACATTTGCTGTGGCCAAGGGGAAAGTACAAACAGGAAGCAAGCAGAGGCTTAGAAAGTCAGGGCTTGTCGTATGCTGCTGCTGGGATGCTTCCACCACTATGTGAACAAATTCATACCAGCCTCCTGGAGAATGCATGAAAACATGGAGAGAAGCCCCAACCATTCCAGCTGTCCCAGCTGAGTAAAGCCGAACTAGACACTCTAGCTGCAGATGAGTTGGTCTAGGCCAGAATAATAATATGGCCAACCACAGAATCTTGAAAAACAATACATGTTTGTTGTTTTAAGCCACTACATTTTGGGGTGATTTGTTATCCAGCAAAAGCTGATACGTTGCCCATTTTGCTCAGAATAAAAGCCAGTGTCCTAACATACCCTGCAAGGCCCCATATGATCTGGCTACCCTCATTCTGTGCCACTTCACTTATAGCCTCCCTGTTATTCCTCATATTCAGTACTGTCCCACCTCAGGGCCTTGGTACTTTCTGTCCCCTTTGCCTGGAATGTTTGTTTGTTCCTCCGATACCTGCATTGCTTACTCCCTTACTTACCTCTGCTCAACTGCCACCTTATTGGGGAGAACTTTCCTTATCACCCTAAGAAAATACCCCTGGCACTCCCTATCCATCCCCCTTATCCTGCTTTTTCTTTTTAGTTCTTCTTATCTGAAAAATACGTATTATTTCTTGTCTGTCACAAACACATGAGACACCAGAACTTATGCTCTGCAAGGGCAGAAATCTTGTGTCTTGTTCATCACTGTATCCCCAGCACTTATAACAGTGCCTGGAATTTTTTATCACCAGTAAAATGATGAAAGTAGTAATATTTCTGCCAAATTTGGTGTCTAGGTCTATTACCTGGAATGTTTCTAGAGGCTGAGGTGGGAAAAGTGGTGACTGTGCTCCATATTGGGGCATGTTACACTTAACACTGGCTGAATTCCTAGAGAACTGATGACCTAAAAAACATTCAAATGAATACTCAATAAGGATTCAGGTAAAGCAGCAAAATGCTAGCTTGCCACTGGCCAACTCAGAGCTTTGTTCCTTTTGACCTCCCCCTCCTTTCTCTTTATTCCCATCCTTTCCCCATTAGTGTGAACATCAGTTTGTCAGAACATTAGTTCACCAAATGATGGGGAAGAAACAAAAACACCAAGAAAGTATTACCAGTATAGAAATTTATTTGAATTCAAAATAATATGGCTATATTTATAATAATATAATAATTATCTAAAGCAAATATCATCATTGGCTCTGAAATGGGTCTAAAGATGTCATTCTTAAGTCAAAAAATACATAGTAAGAATGTACAAGAAAGAAAAAAAATATAAAAACAAGTGCTGAGTGGTGGGAGTTGGTGAGGGATATCCTACCAACCATATTGTGACGGAGTCCAAATAGAAAACATGCAGCAACAGTTCCTCCTGCTTTATCAGCTCCCTGGAAAATAAACCAGTAACCCTGGTAGTGCAGTAACCATTTGGTTAACAGGACAAACTTCCTGATGGACACAGATAGTAATTCACTGCATTTCCCTTCTCTAACTTCTCTCTTCACACCAATTCCTTTTCTTTCCTTTAAGATGGGTTTCATCCTGTTGACAAAAGATTTGGTTTTATTTGTAAAGTAAAGCAGATAATATCCTGATTGAAGTATTCAATGATTTAGTTGAGGATGCTCAGGGATCAAACTTTGTAAAAAGGTCAATTCAGCTAGTTAGCAGAGACTATCAGTGGCTTGCAGAAAAAAAATTCAGATAATATGTTTGTTAAAAAGACAAAAAGAATAAGCAGTTAAAAATGGGTGAAAAATCCTAGGGATTACTGTGACCTAGACAATCAAAAGCAGATAGGTGACCTTTGATTAAATCCATTTACTTGTGGAGTGAGCTAAAAGGAGGGTCCGAGACAGAGTTTGGTTCCCAACAGTGTCCATGGCCAAAGGGCACACTCAGAAGGTCTCCTCCTCTCGTAGGAACTGGAACACGGATGAGAAGTCTTTCTTTGAGTAGCCCTTTGCACACATCATCCTGTAGATCTGATGGGCCAGACTGCCAAGAAGGATTGGGCTCTTTGTGCTGGTAGCAGAGTCTTGTGCCAATCCCAGATCCTAAATCAAACAGGAGGAGAGAACACGTTGAGACTGGTGGTAAAGGCTCTTTGGAACTGTGGTTCCTAATGTTTTGGTTTCAAAGAAGGAAAAATGTAATCTGAAAAAATAAGATACTTATAAATACTATGGTAAGTTAACATTTTTTAATAAGTGTTTTCATATAACTGCAAAACTGCTCCAGACAGAAACCTTGATTTCTGAGTGTCTCTTCTATTTTTCCACCTTCCACAATACCTGTTTGTTTTGTTCCACAGATTTGAAGAAAAAAAAAATTTCCCTGTGTAATCTTATCTGTGGAAATCTGTAAGACATAAAATTTTTTTAAAAAATTCTTAAAGCAAAACAAAGAGAAATAAAACTGCAAAACAGGAAATATAGTTGCAAATACTACTTCATCCAATAAATATTTGAAGTGTGCTGACAATGTGCCAGAAGCTGGGATAAAATGATGAGCAAAACAGCCACAGCCCACCCAAACTCACACTGTGTTAAGGAGAAAGACGATTAAATAAGCATGGTGTAACTGGATAGGAGGGGGACTATCATGGGGTCCAAGGAGCAGGGTCTGGGGTGCTGGGAAAGGTGAAGAAGGAGACAGTGAAGCACAGACCTGGAGCCAGGTGAAAACATGGGGGTGGCAGGGAGGTGGTCACGGGCAAGGAAGAATGATCCTGGCAGACGGGACAGCAAATGTGAAGGTTTCCAAGAGACAGAACAAGAGGGAGAAGTGAGTTCAGCACGATGAAAGCAAGGAGAGGGGGATGGGAAAGAAAATCAGTCTGGTTGAGGCAAGCAAAAGCCAAGGCATCTGGGGGCTTGTCAGACAAGTTGCAGGGATGGACTTTAATCTCCAAGTAACTGAAACTACAAAAGCTTCAAAGGAGAAGTGACACAATCAGGATTTTACATTTTAGAAAGCTCACTCTTGCTTTGATATGGAAAATAAACTGGAGAATATCAGGCTGAAAGACAAGATCAGTTAAGATGTATTTGTGGTACAACACAAATGAGGCTCAGCCAAGGTACAGCTAGCGGGGGAGGAGGGAGCTGGATGAATTCAAGGCATATTCAAGAAGTAGAATGAACAAACGTCATGGGGAATGAGGGAGAGTAAGCCAAGTATGGGCACATCTTGTCTTACTGTGCTTCACTTTATTACGCTTCACAGATCATGTTTGTTTTTTGTATTTTAATAATCGAAGGTTTGTGGCAATCCTGCATTGAGCAAGCCTATCAGCACTGTTTTTCCAACAGCATGTGCCCAGTTCATGCAGCTGTCACATTTTGGTAATTCTCACAATATTTCAAACTTTTTCATTACTATTATTTCTGTTATGGTGATCTGCGATCAGTGACTTTTTTTTTTTTTTTGAGATGGAGTTTCTCTCTTGTTGCCCAGGCTGGAGTGTAGTGGTGCAATCTTGGATCACAGCAACCTCTGCCTCCCGGGTTCAAGCGATTCTCCTCCCACAGCTTCCTGAGCAGCTGGGATTACAGGCATGTGCCACCACCACACCCAGCTTTTTTTTTTTTTTTTTTTTAATTTTTAGTAGAGACAGGGTTTCGCCATGTTGGCCAGGCTGGTTTCAAACTCCTAACTTCAGGTGATACACCTGCCTCGGCCTCCCAAAGTGCTGGGATTACAGGCATGAGCCACTGCGCCCAGCCGAGCAGTGATCTTTGATGTTACTATTGAAACTGTTTTGGGGTGTCACAAAGCGCACATAAGATGGCAAACATAATCGATAAATGTGGTACACATGTGTTCTGACTGCCCTGCCGCTGAATGGCAGCTCTCTCTCTCTTACCCCTCAGGCCTCCCTATTCCCTGAGACACAAAATATTGAAATTAGGCCAATTAATAACCCTACAATGGCCTCTAAGTGTTCAAATGAAAGGAGGAGTCAGCTGTCTCACACTTTAAATCAAAAGCTAGAAATGATTAAGCTTAGTGAGGAAGGCATGTAGAAAATCAAGACAGGCTGAAAGGCAGGCCCATTAAAACAAACAGTAGAATGCAAAGAAAAAATTCTTGAAGAAAATTACAAATGCTATTCCAGTGAACACATGAATGATAAGTGAAACGGCCTTACTGCTGATAGGGAGAAAGTTTGAGTGGTCTGGATAGATCAAACCAGCCAAAACATTCCCTTAAACCAAAGCTTAACCCAGAACAAGGCCCTAATTTTCTTCAATTCTATGAAGGCTGAGAGAGGTGAGGAAGCTGCAGAAGACATGTGAAGCTAGCAGTGATTAGTTCATGAGGTTTAAGCAAAGAAGCCATCTCCATAACATAAAAGTGGAAGGTGAAGCAGCAAGTGCTGATGGAGAAACTGCAGGAAGTTATGCAGAAGATCCAGCTATCACTGATGAGGGTGGCCACACTAAACAACAGATTTTCAGTGTAGATGAAACAGCCTGCTGTTGGAAGATATCATCTAGGACTTTCACAGCTAAAGAGAAGTCAATGTCTGGTTCCATCCAAAGCTTCAAAGGACAGGCTAACCCTCTTGTTAAGGGCCAGTGCAGCTGGTGACTTGAAGTTGAAGCCAGTGCTCATTTACCATTCCAAAAATCCTAGGGCCCTTAAGAACTATGCTGAATCTACTCTGCCTGTGCTCTACAAATGGAACAGCAAAGTCTAGAAGAAAGCATATCTGTTTATGGGATGGTTTACTGAATATTTATTTTAAGCCCACTGTTGAGACCTACTGGTCAGAAGAAAAGATTCCTTTCAAAATATGACTGCTCACTGACAGTACATGTGGTCACCCAAGAGTGCTGATGGAGATGTAAAGGGAGATTAATGTTGTTTGTTTTCATGTCTATGAACACAACATCCATTCTGTAGCCCATGGATCAAAGAGTCATTTTTCAACTCTTATGTGAGAAATATTTCATAAGGCAATAGCTACCATATATAGTGATTCCTCTGACAAGATCTGGGCAGAGTAAACTGAAACCTTATGAAAATAATTCACCATTCTAGATGCCATTAAGAATATTTGTGATTCATGGGAGGAGGTCAAAATATCAACATTAACAGGAGTTTGAAAGAAGCTGATTCCAATGCTCATGGATAACTTTGAGGCCTTTAAGACTTCAATGGAGAACGTCACTGCAGACGTGGTGGAAATAGGACAACTAGAATTAGAAGTGGAGCCTGGAGATGTGACTGAATTACTACAATCTTGTGCTAAACTTGAAGGGATGAGGAGTTGCTTCTTATGGATGAGCAAAGAAAGTGGTTTCTTGAGATGGATCTACTCCTGGTGAAATGACAAGAAAGGATTTAGAATATTACACAAACTTAGTTGATAAAGTAGCATCAGGGTTTGAGAGGATTGCCTCCGTTTTTGAAAGAAGTTCTACTGTGGGTAAAATGCTATCAAATAGCAGCACATAAATCGTCTGTGAAAGGATGAGTAAATCAATGCAGTAAACTTAAACTTCATTACTGTCCTATTTTAAGAAATTGTCATAGCCACCCAACCTTCAGCAACCACCACCCTGGTCAATCAGCAGTCATCAACCTCAAGGCAAGACCTTCCACCAGCAAAAAAGGACTATATGACTCACTGAAGGCTCAGATAATTGTTAGCTTTTTTAGCAGTAGAGCATTTTAAAGTTAAGATACGTATATTGTTTAGACATAATGCTAATGCACACTTAATAGACTATGGCATAGTATAAACATAATTTTTATATGTACTGGGAAACCAAAAAATTTGTGTGACTTGTTGTGGTTGTCTGGAACTGAACCCACAATATCTCCAAGGTATGCTTGTGTGGTATCTAGGTATATGTATTCTTACTTTTTTTTTTTTCTATTTGAGACGAAGTCTCGCTCTGTCACCCAGGCTGGAATGCAATGGCGCTATCTCAGCTGACTGCCATCTCCACCTCCCGGGTTCAAGCGATTCTCCTGCCTCAGCCTCCCGAGTAGCTGGGCTTACAGACACACACTACCACACCCGACTAATTTTTTTTATTTTTAGTAGAAACTGGGTTTCACCATGTTAGCCAGGCTGGTCTCGAACTCCTGACCTCAGGTGATCTGCCCACCTCGGCCTCCCAAAATGCTGGGATTAAAGGCATAAGCTATCGCGCCTGGGCGTATTCTTACTTTTTAATCAGGAAAAAACAAACAAAAAAAAACACAAAACCAACCCTCAACTGGGAGAAAATAAGCACTGCAGCAATCTGAAAGTTAGCTGGTCTAAAAATTATTTTCTGTAGTTGAGAACACAGACTTTCTAAAGTTGAGATCTCAAATAAGAGAAGGATGACAGTTTGCTTTTCAAATGACTTAACTAGTTTTTACATATAAATCCATATATTAAAATCTTAAAGCAGGAAGATGTATTTGGAAATCTATTATCAATGGGAAAATCCTCTCTTCTTTTGTGATGCATATATGCACTGCCAGTGTATTATTAACAATGAGAAAATTCTCACTGTTCTCATTTAAGAAGTTGGTAAATTAACATAAATTTATGATGAACGAAATTTTACCGGCTCATAAAAATAAACCCAAGCGCACACACACACACACACGGTCTGGCCCATTCTTCTCATCCAAAAGGCCAGGAATAAAAATGAACAAGATAAGGATTTTCATCTAAGTTAGGTTTTTACTCATTTTCAGTGAGAGTGAATATTCTAGTAATTTTGCCTCTTACATGAGACGTATGCTTTATTAAGAGAAAGAGAAGGAAAGTGTTATTGGACCATGAAACATTTTTCCTTCTCTCTTGGTTAGTGTCTACATTTACCATACCTTAGCCATGAGTGTTGCTCCAAATCCACCCTGATAGTTATTAGCCGAGGGAACGCCATCCATCACTCCAGGTACAGGATTATAAGTGTCACTTGACCAACACCGTCCTGAGCTCATATTTAGGATTTTAGCCAGTAGTTTTGGGTCAAGCCCTAACCTGTCAAAGGTCAAAGAAAAGAAGTGTTAAGTGTCAAAATGTACACGTTGTGCATGACTTATTTATGTATGGGGATGCTCCATCTTCTCTCTCCATTTATTATATGTCTTCTAAAATCTAAGCAGATTGATACGAGAGTGAAGAATCCAATTTTGAATTATAGAGTACTAAATACTACTGGTTAAATAAGAACATTTTTGAGCCAGGACCATTTTGCATTTAGAGAAAACCTATGTTATCCTATTATTAAGAAAAAATAATATATAATTGCATAAAAATATTGTTGGTTTATCACACTCATAGGTTTTCTAGTCTTTGGACATTACCACATTTATGTGTCACATAAGAACCTTAAACCAATATGATAATTTAAATTCTACATTCTTTACCCACAAATGATATATTTCAGAAAGAAATATTGACAGATAAACGATGCATCATGGGAGTCTGTGTGAATGCATTTACATGTATGTTTATTCCTTTAGTTTTTATGAGAATAAATGCAAGAGATGAGCCAGGAGCTGAAAACGAGCTTAAGAAAAGTTATTATAAAAGAAGACTTTTTTGCTGCAAACTTTTCCTTATTTATTAAATCTTTATTAGACAATCTTGCTTATGAAGCAAGTCTGCACAGAGTTGTGACATATGCTATCTATTCAGAGACATGCATTATAGTTCTGGGTCAACTGCTGATAAGGTTACTGATCCTGATAAAACAAAGCTTGCCCAAGCGGAAACATCATTTGTTCTATCACTGGGCTGATGGCATAAACGGCTGTTCAATGTGGACCCTAGAAAAAATAGAATCAAAATGCTCCATTACTTGGATTCTAAAGATATAATGCAGTTTGGGAAGCACAATTTTGCTAAGTATCACTGAATCAAGTTTCAAATAAAACTTTATACCTAGCAATTTATTTGGTTTCTTTCATACACAGAGCCATTATGAAACAACTGTCATAAAAGCTTTCCGCTTTTTCCTAAAACCAACCTCTTCCAGAAAATAAAAAAAACACTGAAAAGAGACACTTATGTAAATGTTAAACAAACTGTGCATCTTGGCATGCTCAGATTGTTTACTCTGTGTGTCTAAAACACATGCCTGTTTATTTCAAAATCTGAGTATCATGGCCAATAAAACATTTTTTCAGATGCTAGAGCAGGGGGCTGAGGCTAACAGCTAAAAATATATATGGAATTACCACATAATACAACTGTTATGTAATCAGGCTTTCAAGGGGTAGCTGTGGTTCCCAGACTACTATGTGGCCTATCATGTATCTGAATTCATATGGTGGCCCATGTTATAGTGATGGATTTTACTAAGGATTATAACAGATACCGAAATTCAGTCTAAATTGGCTATTATTCATTCTGTTCAACTGTAGATTCCCAGAGAGAAACCCAACAGTTTCATTCATTCTTTTATAAAGATCCAAGTTCGCTGCATGCATAGTATGCTACTCATGCTTGCTTTCTCCTTTTAAATAAGATTAGGCTATCAGTATGCTACTGTAGTATATCACTTAGGAAAAGATAAAGCCAGTGTGCTTAGGGAATAATTGTGAAAAGTAAAATCACAAATTAACAATTAGTTAATTTGCTATAACTGCAAAGTACAAATGTTCAAGAATGCATACATCTAATATGCTCCATAAGGAGAAAATACTTTTAAAGAATCCAAAACGTCGCTTTCTCCCTCCATTTGAAATATAATTTCAAGGCTTCCTAACTTAAATCTTTTAAGATGGTTCATCACATTTAAAGCAGCAGAATTCCTTCCTTCTTTCTAATCTACCAGGTTACACTCGGTAGTAGCTCACAAGAGCTTTTACAGCTAAGGAAATTCACTCTTTTCTATAATATTCAACAAAATAGTGAGCAAAGCTAATTATCCTAACTTTGTAAAACCCTACATTTTTCTTGAATGTTCAAGGAAAAGTACTGGTATTGATTGATGGAAACCCTTTCTGGTGAACACATTACTATTTAGAAGCATCCTGAGGGGCACACACAAAAAATCAGGTGGCAGTTGTTTCATTCTCACTTTTCAAAACTGATGCTTCCCCACTGTGCTGATTCCCTTCAGGAGATAGTTATTCCCTCTCCACTTCCCTCCCCCTGCCCCCACCTGCAGCAAACTGTATCATTAAAAAGAGCAAGTTAGAAGTGTTTTGCATTTCATCTTTCTGAGGATTCGTTCTCTGGCACATACATAACTGACAGTTAAAATTAGACATGATATTAAAATCAGTTACTGAAGTCCTCTGTTTTCCACTGTGCCCAAGGCTTGTAATGGTCTGAAACCAGCTAGAATACACAGTAATTGTCATTCAGAGTCTATCCTAGAACGTCATGCTTCACTGGAGAAGACGGAGTTTCCATTCGAAATCAACAAATTAATCCAAGACAGGTATCTGAAAGGGCAAGTTTAATAGGAAGCAGCTACTGGGCTCTCAACCATGATAAAATGTTATTGCTGTTTCCCTGTAAATTGGCTGGGAACATATGATACTTTCTGCATAAGAGCCCCATTGCTGTTCAGAAGATATACAGCTCAAGCCATCAAAAGAATGACAGTCTGTCAGTCCCCATAATAACTTGCCACTGGATGTGGTTCGAGAGTGCATGCGTGCATGCATGTGGCTTTACAATTGCTGGAATGTTCTCTGATATAAACAGAATGAATTCATTGCTCTGACTGCATATATAATGCATCTCAAATAAACGTCACTGTGTCAAATCTACTCACCACTAAAACATAAGAATTTTAAATGAGGTTTGGAAGAAGTAAAAATAATGCATAAACTGTAAAAAAATTTAAAAAATTAAACACTTGCCTTCATTGTAACCAAGACTTTAAGGGCCAAAAATGTTTGTTTATATTATCTGTGAGTAATCTATACTGTCTGGTTTTACATAAGAACGAAACAAATTATGTTACTAAACTGGGATGTTTGTATCACAGGAACAGATCTGGAAATGAAACATCTAAGACCACGTCAATTTTAATTAATCAATCACTTATCCATCAATGTTTCCTCAGATCTGCTATATCCAAGTGCTACACGTGCAGCGAAGGAGACAGTAAGAAGGAAGCTAAGAGGAGGCTGTGCCTGTCTGCCAGGAGGGCTGAGTTAAGACCCACCTGGATAACTTTTACCTTTGGCAAGAAAAGTGCCATATCTTATCCCCTCACTCACTCACTCCCCTACCTCCTCCCTCCTCTCCTTATTTATCTGACAAATCTTCACTGGGTGCCTAATACCTGCCAGGTATACTCTTAAGATATGGCAATGAGTAAACAAACCATTTCCCTTCATGGAGCTTCTAGATGGGAAGACAGGTAATAAAACAGACAAATAAATATGTAATGCCAGCTAGTGAGACATGTTAGGAAGAAAAAGATTAAAGTACAATTTAATTTCAAACAATAACCACCTCACCACAACCACAAATATCATTACCACATATCGACACCTACTATGTGCCAGAAACTATTTAATAAGTTTTACATGGATTAACTCACTTAATCTTTACAACAACCCAGTGGATAGATGTAATTATTTTTGTCATTTTATAAATGAGAAAAGCTTAAATCTGTGGGACAGCTTGAATGCAGACCTACATGCACGCCCAAATGCCATCGTATTGGCTAGTAGTTGACTATTAAGTAGGTGGTAAACTTAATAGTCAACTACTAGCCAATACGATGGCATTTTATCAGTTTATTAAGAAATTTGTATGATGGATAAGTGAATGATTTGGATTGACATAGTCTTAGATGTTTCATTTCCAGATCTGTTGCTGTGACACAAACATCCCAGTTTAGTGACATAATTTGTTTTGTTCTTATGTAAAACCAGACAGTATAGATACATACAAAGAACAAACTTCTTGGCCATTTACAAATTACAAACCTTTGCCATCTGTTATATTTATTAGGGTATATAACTAAGGCTCCAGTCATCACATAAATGCAAAAGCAACATCTTCTAAGGGCAGTAAGCAAGAAACTATTAATAAAACTACACTGGAGGGAAAGTTCTCATCTTGAACAGCTTTCCAGAAGTTCAGCTGCTTCAAGCTTCTTTTGGCGGAAGACAATACAGTGGTTGCTGGAGGAGCCTGGGCCTGGTTGGTAATGCAAGTAACTTGTTATACCACCAATATTTTTTTTTTTTAAATCAATTTCCAGTGGAGCTGGTAATTTAAAACAACAAAACATTATCAATGTTATTTCTATGTGATACACAGGAACAAAACTTCTCTAATACAAGTAGGGTACTTTCAGGACCATAAAACTATGCTTCTAATGCCTATGTAGGAATCCAATTAGAAAGCAGAAAGGTCCAATAAAAAAGGAATCTCAAAATATATTGTATACCATATTTTTTACTCTTTACTTTTTTTTTTTACAACATTTAAAAATTTCGCTAACATCCATAAAGACTCACTGTAAAAGAGCACAGAGTCAATAAGAATTTTAAACTGTAAGATTTTATTCTTCAATTTTTTTAAAAAAGGGGAACAGTGTTCCAGAAAAACCACTGACTTAGAATAAAATTAATCAGAAATGATCACTTCACAGGAATGGGTGACTCAATTTGTAAATGTTGACATTAATACTCTGAAAAAATTTCACTTCAGAGTGAGCAGAATATAAATGTGGCTAAACCATTTTGATGCTATACTACTTTGTGGGAATTTACTACTTGGGAATTTATGCCTGCTGATGCCAATTTTCTCTTTCACCTTGCAAAGCTCAATAAATCGTGGCTGCTCTCTATACTCTATTAGAGAACAATCCTGTCACTTTAAACCATGTTTGTAAACCATGGAGAAAAGACAATAGCAGAAGCATTCATTTTTAGGGTCTTTAAACCACTGAGAATCTTCGTAAGATAAAGTGATAAAATCCTCATGTTATGAAAATAAGCAATTCATTGGTATAATCTGAAACACTAGAAACTTATAAATTATTTTTAACAGTTAAGTACAACTAGTGAGTTTCTGCCTTGTGTTGAGACTTTTAAAATATATTGTATATTATATATATCAGTATATATGTAGAGTTTTAGAAAAATGAAAGATTTAAAAGTTTCATATTTCTAAATAACAATTTTGTCATAGTTGATCAGAGCCAAAAATAAGGGAAACTCTATTAATTGCTTCTGCTCTCTTACATCTCTATTTTTTTATCACTTTTCATTTTCTCCTTGAAAACAAACCCACTACAAGTAGCCAATGGTTTTTACTTCATTGTACACCTCGTATTCGATTGTATTGCCTACAATTGTAGCTGGTGTTTGCAGTAGAACTTCCACAAGCACTTAGCCTATACAAAACTTCACTTTAGAAGGTCAAATGATCATCTTATAATAAGAGTTCTGACAGGAAAATTATTCAAGAAATGCCAGAGGATGCATCACTATGACTAAGGAACATCCTGGTCCAGTGATGCTCAAGGTGAGAAGTACAGAGTCAATGGGCAAAGAGGGAAAGCTGTAGTACAGTATAACCTAGGTTCATCCAGCCTTTTACTTTATATAATCATTTATATCCAGAAAAATAAAAATAAAATTCTAAACATACATATGCATACCAATCCTGGTGTCAACACCAATTAATTGTGTATGCAATTTATGTTCCAGAAATGTACATTTTCCTCTTCCATGAACTTAGTCTAGAGAATGAACATGAAAACAAGTTACTAGTTACCAGTTTTTCAATTATGATAAGTGACCCATATCCTAAAACTGGCCACAATACAAACATTAACACTCTGAAAAGGTCCCTATATACTACCACTTTTATTAAGGCTCTGTACAGACATGCTTTACCATCTTATGGACATTCAATTTTAAAATGTAAATGGTACACGATATTGATAAACCAATTAGTGCTGATGCAAAGCAAATTCCTCTTTTATCTCAATTACAACATGACAACTTAATAGGTCAAGATAGTTAAACATCTGAGACAAGGGCAATTCAATAAAACAACAGCATCTTGATATGGTAATTAAGAGGAAATGTGAATCCATTACTGTGTTTTCAAAAATATCTCAAGTATGTTGGCTCTTTTTATTACTTTTATCAAAAGCTATGGTATGAAACACTATTCTGTTTTGTGATATATTTGGTAAGCAGTTTTGGGGAATGTGATGAAAGCAACTGAGTAAAGCATCCTGCTCATTAAGCATTTTCTAAAGTAAGAAATGTATATTTATTATTTTCATGAAATATAAAACATTCAAAAATTAATTAGGTGATTAATCATATGTAGCATTACTAACCCAAAAGATTAAAGGCTAAAATTAAGACATTAACCTTAAGCATTTAAAAGATGATCATCCATAGGAAAAACAGAATTCCTGAATCACTTTAAGCAAAGTATGCCATTTTAATAGAAAGATACATACGAATGCAAAGTAACTAAACCACAGGCAAAATAAAATGAAAGAGTTATGCATATGAATTGCATCTTTATGAATGCTATCCAGTTTTTAGCCTGAGAATGAACCACCAAGAACACTTTTAGTGCAGATTTGGGAGACTATATTTTTAAAAGGTACATAAACTAGTCACATGGTAGCATACCACTTGAATTCACTACACACTAAAACCATGTCTTATACAAATTTGTCCCAACATTGCCAAAGTACGTTTAAATTTTATAGAAAAATGTTTCTTGTATTTCAACATAATAGAAGAAATGGGGGTCCCATATAAAAAGGAAAACATAACTTCAAATGCACAGGCAATACATTTTATGGCTATGGCAAAGAGTATTCATGCTCTCCTGGGTCCTATTGCTTGTCCAATAAGCAAAGTCTATTAAAGTTCAGTAATGAAGTACTTTCAAAATGTTCTTGGATCAACTCATTTATCTCTCATGAATATCATTTTTTTAACATCAGAAAATCAAATAGGAAAGCCTATAAAAATGTTAGTATAAAAACATACTATTCAACAAACCTGATTCCAAGATTCATAGCTTCAGCAGTTCCAATCATACTAATAGCTAACAGCATGTTGTTGCAGATCTTTGCCGCCTGAAAATAAATTGAGTACATATTAAATATCTGTATTTTCAAGCTATAACTCACAGGACGTTTTTCCTTGCCCAATTCCAGGGGCTGCTTTCTAAAAGAAATAACATTCAACTGTTGATTTTCTTGAGAGGGGAAGAGAACCTGATGCAGCATGGCTCCCTCTGAACCTCACATGCTATCCCAGAAGAGACTTGCGGGTCTCCTCCACTAGGTAATAAATTTGCCTATGTGAAAATTTATTTTCCACATAGCTACTACGGGCTCAGCACTATAGGGCACAACTGCTCTTTAAGGGATGGAACTTACAATCTAAATGGGAAATGGGAGTAATATGCTGTATGAAAAGGCAACAAATACAAGGATGAATTGTAAGGTAGAGGCTATAAGAGATAGGAGGAGTTCAGAGCAACAAGACCACTGAAGGCAGGAACACAGAGGACGTGGAACCTGAAATCATCCTTTAGGAGGCCAAGGCAGGATTTAAACAGACAAGAAAGGGAAAGAAGGAGATCCGGGGCGAAGGGTAAATATATAAGAAGGATTAAATATTTAAGAACATGTGATGTTGCTGGAGATCAATAAGAAAATTGTTTAATATGCCTATGTTTTAAGGAATGGTGAGAAATTTGATAGTTAAGACTGGGGCAAGAACATGTCAGCTATGAAAGCTAGGGTGGAGAGTTAAAATTTGACATGGTAGGAAATAGGGATCTATTCAAAGTTTCAGAATGGGGAAGCACTATGATGATACAAGCATCTTGATGGAGTTGGTCTGGGTTATGATGTTGGACAGAGTGGTAAATTTGACGTTCAGAGACCTATTAGGCCCCCTGACCAGTAAACTAGGTGTGAGACACTGAAAGAAAGGCTTGGACCAGGTCCTGTGTTGAATGGAAATGAAGGTCAACAATGAGAGTAACTTGAATTAACAGAGCTTAGAGACTGACTGGACAAGAGTTATGGAGACAATAAATATATCTAAGATAATACCAAATCTAGAGTGAGATAAAGAGAGTCTTAGTGACCAGGATAAAAGCATTAAGAGGAGGAGTGAGAGTGTGTGTGTGTATTGGGAGGGGGAGGGAGACAACTAATGATTTCAGTGTTCAGTATTGTTTAATCATCTCTGTCAATCACCTCATACTTCTAAATGAAAGTTACTTGCTTTTCAAGAAAAAGTTTGAAGTCCGTGGGTTATTGCTACCTGACTGTACTACAAATAGAGCTATGGCAAGTACAGTTGACCCTTGAATGATGAGGGGGTTAGGGTTGCCAACCCCCAGTGCAGTCAAAAACCCATGTATAACTTTTGACTCTCCAAAAACTTAACTACTAATAGCCACTGTTGACTGGAAGCCTCCTCAATAACATAAACAGTTGATTAACACATATTTTGTATATGTATTATATATTGTATTCTTATGGTAAAGCAAGCTAGAGAAAAAAATGTTACTAAGGGAATCATTATGGAAGATAAAATATATTTATTATTCATTAAGTGGAAGTGGATCATCATAAAGGTCTTCAATCCCATCATCTTAATAATGAGTAGGCTGAGGAGGAAGAGGAAGGGTTGCTCTTTGCTGTCTCAGGGGTGACAGAGGCAGAAGAGGTGGAGGTGGTAGAAGGGGAGGCAGAAGGGGCAGGCTCACTCCGGATAACTTTATGGAAATTGTAACTTCTATCTGATGTTTTTGCTCTTTCCTTTCTCTAAAAACGTTTTTGTATGGTACCAATCCGTCTTCCACTGTTTGCTTTATTTTCAGAGTCTGTATCATAGAAGGGTCCATGTTGTAAAAGAAGTTGAAAGGAGTCTTGAACAATCAGAACCGTTCTGCCATACTGTCTAATGTCAATTTGTTTCCTGGCACTGCTTTTGGTACATCTTCTTCCTCATCATCTGGCACTGTTCAGAAGCACTCATCTCCATCAAGCCTCTTCTGTTAATTACTCTGGTGTGGTGTCTATTAGCTCTTGAATTAATCCAAGATCCATATCTTGAAAGCTTTCATACACTCCCCACCTTTTTTGCCATATGCACAGTCTCTTTAGTGATTTCCTTGATTGGCCCTGCCATAAATCCTGTGAAGTCCTGCACAACATCTGGACAGTTTTTTTCCAGCAGGAATTTACTGTTAGGGGCTTGATGGCTTTCAAGGCATTTTCTACAATAACAATGGCATCTTCAATGGTGTAATCTTTCCAGATTTTCATGTTCTATCAGGGTTTTCTTCCACAGTGACAATCCTTCCCATAGAGTACCATGTGTAATGAGCCTTTAAGGTCCTTATGATCCTCTACTCTAGAGGCTGAATTAGGGGCGTTGTGTTTAGGGGCAAGTTGGCCCCTTGGACGACTTCAGTGTTGAACTCATGTTATTCTGGGTGGCCAGGGGTACTGTCCAATATCAAAATAACTTTAAAAGTCAATCCCTTACTGGGAAGTTATTTCCTGACTCCAGAGACAAAGCCATCGATGGAAACAATCCAGAAACAGTCCAGGCCTTCTTGCTGTACAACCAAAAGACAGGCAGCTGGTATTTATCTTTTCACTTAAAGCCTCAGGAGTTAGCAACTTTATAGATAAGGGCAGTCCTGATTATCAACCCAACTGTATTTGTACAAAACAGTAGAGTTAGCCTATCCTTTCGTGCCTTAAATCCTGGTGCTGCTTGCTTCTCTTCCTAATAAATGTCCTTCGAGCATCCTTTTTTCCCCCCCATAATAGGGTACTTCTGTCTGCATTAAAAACTCATTCAGGCAGATATAGTTTCTCTTCAAAGATTTTTTCTTAATGGCGCCTGGGAACTGTCTGCTGTCTCTTGGTTGGCAGAAGCTACTTCGCCTATTTCTTGACATTTTTTAAGCAAACCTCTTCCTAAAATTATCAAACCATCCTTTGCTGGCATTAAATTCTCCAGCTTTAGATCCTTCACTTTCTTTTTGCTTTAAGTTATCATATAATGACTTCACTTTTTCTTGAATCATATTAGATGTAAGTATGCCTTTCTATAGCAATCCTGCATCTACATAAAAGCTGCATTTTCAATGTGAGATAAAAAGATGTTCTGCAAAAAGTGCAAGCCTGCTGGAGTAGCTGCAGTGATGGGTTCATGACTATTCTTTTCTTTTTTTACAAAGGTCCTTACATTGGATTTGTTTATCTTGAAATGGAGGGCAAACGCAGCTGCAGACCTCAATCCATGGTATGTATCAGGCAATTCAACTTTTTCTTGTAATGTCATGACTTTTCTCAGCTTCTTAGGGGCACTTCCAGCATCACTAGTGGCACTTTGTATGGGTCCCATGGTGTCATTCAAGGTTTATGGTATTGCACTAAACATGATAAAAAATACAAGAGAATTCCAAGAGATCAGTTTTTACTATGATACAAATTTACTGAAGAGATGAACCACTCAAAGATGATTAGTGTCACATGACATCTTATGCCCAATACTTGTAACACTTGAGTTCACTGCAATAGCAACAGGAGGTGGCCACAAAATTATTACAGTAGTACAGTATTACTACAGTTAATTTTATGCCATTATGATTTAATGCATCTTTACATTTCTTTACATTTCTCTCAACTGTGAATGGTGCCATGTATGGTCTATAAATATTTGTAAACTTTGATAAATTTTAACTCTTTATAACAGATTTGTGCATATTTAAACTAGTATCTATCTACATATATTTTATGCGTTCATGACATATCTAACTTTTTCTTAATGTTTTTGATATTTCTAGGCCATGTGGTTCATCTGTTTTTTCAAACTGTCACAAATCTTCAAAACAATTTTCAATATACCTATGGAAAAAAATAGATGTATAAGTGGGCCCATGGAGTTCAAATCTGTGTTGTTCAAGGGTCAACTGTAATTACAAAATTAGATGGAGGAAAATAGCAACTCAGAAACAAGCACTTCAAATAAGAGCAGTTTTAAGGATGATTTCAGTAGTTGCTGGGATGACAGACATGTCAAGATCCTAATAATGAATTTTTTTTCCCTTTTTTTTTTTTTGAGATAGGTTCTTGCTCTATCACCCAGGCTGACTGCAGTGGCTCTATCATGGCTCACTGTAGCCTCAATCCCCCACCCCTGGGCTCAGGTGATCCCCCCACCTCAGCCTCCTACGTAGCTGTGACTATAAGTGTGTGTCACCACACTCGACTAATTTTTTTGTTTTTTTGTAGAGATGGGGTCTTACTATGTTGCCCTGGCTGGTGTCAAACTCCTGGGCTTGAGTGATCCTCCTGCCTCAGCCTCCCAAAGTGTTGGGATTACAGGCATGAGCCATCACGTCTGGCCAATAATGGAAGTTTTTTTAATAAGTAAATTGGCTGATGTCTGCTTAAGCCCACCAGGAATGATGCAAAACTAATTTATTCAAAATAAATGTTTTAAAATCTGAGCAAACAAAGAATCCATACGTTGAAGAAAGAAGAATAAAAATATGGTCAGGAAAGAGAAAGGAACATTAGTCAATTTTACATCATCAAGTCAAGGTCATTAATGTAAAAATCTTACCTGCCCAGTCCCAACAGCTCCACAGTACACCACGTTGGAGCCCATGCACCCCAGCAACTCTTGGGCAGCGGCAAATTCATCTTCAACTCCTCCCACCATAAATGTGAGGTTCCCAGATCGTGCAGCTCCTACACCTGAATCATTTGGGGGTAAAGGGATAGAAGCAAAAGAATATATTTCTTAAAATGTTTAGGCAGATAATAAAATTAGAGAAACCAACTAAAAACATCCTGCCTCCTATCTGTATTTATGCCAGGCATGTATAAGATACTCTAAATCTCTACAGAAATATTCAGCAATCAAGTATCACCCAGATTAATCACAAACCAAAAGAGACATACAGATTCAGTTGTACTCTCAATCTCAACTCACCTTAATCATTTTGGCACAATCATGGCCTAACAGATAAGGGAACTTAAAATGTAAATGTTATTATTCCCATGCATCTATTATTCTCCTAAGAAACCTATTAAGTTACAGAAAGTATACAAAAAAAGTTTTACCTGGGCCCTGATCAGCAAAGGAGCAGCCAGAGAGAGGTCAGCTGCCCACGTTTGGATTCGGGGTTCTTGCTCACTCACCCACTCTCCAAATACTATCTATAAGTGAGATCTACAAAGAGGGAGACATGGCTCTTTGTTCCTTAAACAAGTAGGCATTTCAGATGGTAGATTCTTTTTTTAAGGCAAGGAAAACTTTGCTTATTTTGACTGATTATTCTCATGTGTACTTTTCAATATTATTTGATTTTTCTTTTCCTTCCTGCTATACATCTTTTGGGCAATTTATTTTTAGTGATATGAGCAAGAAGAAGAAATAAACTTTAACACTGACTTCACTACTCCTTAGTAGCTTTTAACAGAGGCTTAATGCATGTTCATTCATTCTAATGACTGGAGAAACAACTTTCAATTTAGCACAGAAAATATGATCTAGACTTGTCCTAAAAGGGAGAGGAAGAAGCTTCATTCACCTAAATTTTTATTAACTATAAAATAAAACCAAGAGTGTTATTACTGTTTTTAATATTGAAAGAAATCTTGATTCATAATTTTCAAGTTAGGCTTTATTTTTCAAAACTTCCCAGGCAAGTATGTGGAAGAACTTATTTTACAGTACAGTAAGAACAAAGAAACTGTAATTGTCTGTAGTATGTATCAAATCTGGCCATTAGAACAGACAGCTGCAAGTAATGGCCTGCTTTTGAATTTAATGTGTTCAATGAAATACAGTATTTATATGTTTTTTAAAAGCCCAAGTGAAGAGATACCTATTTCATTCAAATTGTGAATATTTTGCTATTGTCAAATCAAATAGCTTTCTATTTTACAGTTTATACTATTCATAACCAATTACTAAAAGCCAAAAAAAGTCAGCATTATGCTAGCCAAACAATCTTGGAAGAGTGAGTGCCCACATGTTATGAAAACCTGAGATGCTCACACATATGGTTAAATTACATTATTTCGCAATATCTTCACTTTGAAATGGATTATATACAATACCAATTTATAAAAAAATGCTTTCAATTAGCCAATCTATGTCATTCAAACATTCTTATAACATTAAAGTGACTGCTGTTTTGTTAGTTTCTAGTTTACTTTATCAAGATGGTAAACCATTAATGTTTTACAATTATTTTGCTCAATTTCTATAGCCATTTTTATTTAAACCATATAACCACCATTCCTCCTAATCCTGTTGATCTCACCTAGAGAAATTAAGTAGACAATTTAAGTCAAAGCTTATGAGCAAATCCAGCACTATCCATCATAGATCAATAGCTTTGCTTTGTATTTAGATTACAGACTGCTAAATAGCTTCAGAGTCATTTATTAAAAAAAAAAATTAATGCTGACAATGGTTCTCAGCTGGTTAGTCTTTTGACAGGTGTACTTTCTCACTTGTTCAAACACATATTTTAAAAAGCAGAAATAAGTTGCTTAAGCAAGAGAAGACCACAAAAGAAAGAATAATTTATCTTTTAATTCAGAAGTCTGTGGTAGTTCGACTCTTTCCTCATATTGATGTGGTATCATAATTATTTCCGACTTCATCATAACCTACATCCCAAAGTAAGCATCTAACTAAAATGGGTAATTCTAAAGTTTTGACATTCCTTGGAACCAAATCTTATCTTCTCATACGTATTCCTTTAATCATATAACACTATCAAGCCTAGTCCCACTGCAAAAGAGAATTAAGACCTAAATTAGCTAGGCATGGTGGCTCACATCTGTAATCCCAGCACTTTGGGAGGTTGAGGCTGGTGGACTGCTTGAGCCCAGAAGTTTGAGACCAGCCTGGGCAACACGGCGAAACCCTGTCTTTACGAAAAATACAAAAATTAGCTCAGCATGGTGGCATGCGCCTGTAGTCCCAGCTACTCAGGAGGCTGAGATGGAGGATTGCTTGAACCCAGAAGGTGGAGGCTGCAGTGAGCTGAGATTGCGCCACTGCACTCTAGCCTGGACAACAGAGCAAGACCCTGTCTCAAAAACAAAACAAAAATACCGAAATTATCCTGAAATAAATGTAACCATTTTGAACTTAGGAAAGAATATCTAGAAAGCTGCGACTCTAAAACTGTGTAAGACAGCTTATGGATTTCAGAAGACATTGTATAGATGTTTATGTCTATCAAAAATGAAGAAATTTATTACAATGATATGCCATTTTGATTCTGGTCCATTTTCTAAAATATAAAAACACACAATGCATACTCGGGTAGTTGCTAGAATACTGGAAGAAATATTTATTTTACATATATTTTATTAATTATATATACAAAACCAAAATCCACCCTGTGCTTAATTCTATTACAGCATTTATCATACTTTATTAAAATCTTGGATTTTCTTGTCTGATTCCTCCATTATAAACTTCCTACAAAGTCAGCACTGAGGTCATGGCTTGCCAGCATCCCCATTATCTATTACAGTGCATGATATACTCAACAAATGGTTGGTTGATAAATAGCATGGTAGAAAGGGTAAAAGATCTGGAGATGTTATATTTTGTTTTGGGGATGTGCCACTTGCTGGCAAATTGTGTGACAAATTATTTAACTTCTGAGTCTCAGTGTATAAAACAGGGAAAGTATTAATAACTTCTTCATAGATTGGCTGTGAATATGTGAATGTATGCTGTAAAATAAAAATGCTATTTATTTATTTATTTTTTGAGACAGGGTCTTACTCTGTCACCCTGGCTGGAGTGTGATGATCACAGCTCACTGTAGCCTCAACTTCCCAGGCTCAAGCAATCCTCCCACCTCAGCCTTTCGAGTAGCTCGGACTACAGGCATGTGCCACTGTGCCTGGCTATTTCTTTTTTTTGTTGTTGTTGTTGTTGTTTTTGGTAGAGACGGGGTTTCACTTTATTGCCCAGGCTGGTCTCAAACTCCTGGGCTCAAGCAATTCTCCTGCCTTGGTTTCCCAAAGTGCTGGGATTACAGGTATGAGCACCATGACCAGCTAAAAATGCTATTTAAATGTAAGGGCTTACTACTTTTTAACTTCAATTTGTGAAGTGGGCATTTTCCTATTTAGTTACTTAAGCTATTGTCTTCTCTGGGATAATTTTAGCCTCTCCTTTTAAGTATTAGCGGGTTTGGGCTGCACCTATAAATAACAGAAGCAGGCTGGCACAGGTTAATAAGAACTTTAGTGGTCTACAGCCTAAGATAACATCACTGTGAAGACTTCTTGCAAAATCTTTCTCATAGTGAATGAGAAAGACAAGAAATCTGCATTTGTTTTATCTAGTCAACACAATTAACTGGGCACCTACTAAGAATCAGGCCCTGTGGTAACCCCTTGGGTGAAGGACGAATCACAAATGTCCCTGCTCCTAAGAAGGTACACACTGGTGATTCAGCCACTTCTCCCACTGTTCGCCCCTACTACCCTGGTCTGAGCCACAAGTAACTCCTGTCTGGATTACTGCAACAGTCTCCTACTTTATTTCTCTTCTCCTCTTGTCTCTGTAGTCTGTTCTCCATATAGCAGCTAGAGGAATCCTCTTAAAATACAAATCTAGTTCACCCAGCTCATGTTTGTTCCCTATTCCCAACCCTCCAAACACTTCCTATCTCTCTCAGTATAAAATCCCAAGTCCTACAAAGCCCTACATGATGTGGCTCTGGGCTACCTCTCCTATTTCATTTCATATCATTCTTCCCATCACTTGCTGCTTTCCAGCCACCTTGCCCTCCTTGCTGTTCTTGAAACAGGTGAAGTATGTTCCCATCTCAAAGCCTTGAACTTGCTATTCCTTTTGCCTGAAATGTTCTTCCCCCAGATACTCATGACTGGTATAGTTTAGTTCATTCAGGCCTCTGTTCAAAATTCAACTCTTCAGAGGGGCCTTCCCTGACCACTCAACCTAACAATCTAAAATAGCATCTCATCACTCTCTCCTTTTCCTGCTTCAATTTTATTCATAGCATTTATCACCTCTTTAACACTTTCATTTGTTTCTGGTCTGTATTCTCTAGAATAACACTAGCTCCATGAGGACAGTGATTGTTGGCTCATTCACTCACATCCACTAGCTCTAGTACATAAGAGATTCTCAGGAGGCAAGAGAGAAGGAAAGTCTCAAGGAAACAGACAACGATTGTAATACCATGTGATAACTGCTCTCACAAGATATGCACAAGATGCCAAGGATTACAGACAAAGCATTTCTATCATTCCAGCAAGTCATTAAATGCTGCTCACCCTGTTTCTTCATCTAGGATGTGAAGTGGTTAGAGAAAATTATCACTGAATTCCTTTTAAGCTTTTGAAATTCTATGATAATTTTGGGTTTTCAAGTTCATAATCATCCACTTTCCCGCATTTATTATATTAATACATAAAACTATGGCATGTTTTACTTTGTACAAAAAAAATTGTTCCAAATGAGAAAAAAGAAAATTTTCTCATGTAACTACATTAACTCTAAAAAGCCTAAATATTTGTGGCTGCCTTTAGTGCTTTTTCTAACACTTTCCTGTGATGATGTCTCTAGTGTTTCTCTCCCATAATACTAGAATCAGAAACATTGAACTCATTTGTACAAATAAATGAAAAAGCAAATGCCCAAACCATGCAAAATGGGTAGCTGACTACCCTGATTTTAAAGTGATAGACATCTGTCACTTCTCGTGGTAGTCTGTTTTGATTTTAATAAGCCTTATAGTGGAGAAGCACTTTTAAATCTAAGCATAAATCCTCTAAGTCAGCCTCTCTCTCTCTTAAAAAAAAAAAAAAAAGTATCATAGATGACTCCATTTGCTAAACTACCTTCCTTCTTCCCTTCCACACCTACTTATAGTTGACATCAAAGATGTGATCATTGGAGATCCATTCTTCAGTGGTTCTCAACCCTCAGAATGAGGAAGAAACAATCCTTGTTCTCAAGGAGTCTGAAATCTTGTGCTTGTGATGGTGGGGGGAGGGAGAAGTTGGAGAATGGAGGTGGGGGAAGGGATAAGAAAAATACATATAGCTAATAAAAGAGTCAGATTCATGCTATTAGAGGGCATACAGTTGTACAGAGGTCCAAAGAGGAAAAATATCATCAGCAAATATTTATTCAGTGCCTTTAACAACTTGCTAGATCTTTGTGCTATGTGTAAAGATTCAACGAGTAAACATATTTGCTGAATCAAAAATAAGGACTTGTTTTCTGTTATATTCAGAAACTACTTGAAATATGACCATCACAGAAAGTCCAAAATGTAAGGTCATGGTAGATATAAAACCTAGTCTTTGCACTCAAAGAGTCCAAAATATAATTAGGGAAAAGAGATGTATAACCAGAAGAAAATGCCAAAAGGTAGCATCACATACCAAGTGTCAGATGAACGAGGGCAATCGCCACCAAATCCTGATTCCCCCTTTCCTTTCATTTTTCAACCCTCATCATTGAAAGAATAATGAATTCTCAGAAAGAGAAGGGGTGAAAAAACAAGATATTGTTCTTGAAGAGTAATATTCTTGCTGTCAACTGTAGGTAGGCATATAAAAACTGATAAGACTATAGGTATTTTGAATCCATTTGCAAATCTAGTTCAGAGCAGTTTAACATGAACTGAGCAAGTAATCTGGTATGCTTTTTATTAGATGCTGAGTTCTGCCTGTTATCTAAATGCACATAATACTCCACCTCTCTTCACAACCAATGTGGGTTTGCTTATCAGAGCAAAAAAAATAGAGAGCTTTTAGAGAATCAGAAATAAGGAGAAATAAGTTCAAGAGACCTACTGTACAACATGGTGATTATAGTTAATAACAATGTATTGTATTCTTGAAAACTGCTAAGAGAGTAGATTTTAAGTGCTTTTATCACAAAAATAGTATGTGTGGTAATGCATATGTTAATTAGTTCGGTTTAGCCATTCCACAATATGTACATCTTTCAAAATATGTTGTACATGCTAAATATATACAATTTTGTCAATTAAAAAATGAAACTGAAATTTCAAAGGAAAACAAAATCAGTATTAAGAACAATAAAAAAAGAAACCATAGTATCTCACAACAAATCTCAAATATAGATCTGAGTATCTTAGAAGTCTTGAGAAACTCTATTTGGGAGCAAGCATATCTTTTCCTTGAACTGAGTTAACATATTTTTTAAAATTCTCATTTGGAACTTCATGCAGGAACAGTAAATGAAGTAATGAACAATGTTTTCACATTTTTGCATCAAAAATAGTGACCTTTTTTCCCAAGATAAACTGAATTGAAGCTTGGTTCTTGCTTTATATCCTTTTCAGGCTAATCTTAGCCTTATACCTATAAAAGAAGTAAAACTTACTTAAATCACCTCATTCTAACATTTATGCTAATCTGTCTCCTAATCTTTGGGCAGTTTTATTTGATATAAGAATGAAAACAGGCTCAAGGCTTAAGTTATACATTAACATGAAAATAACTAGCAACTGAAAACATTATTCACTATTACTTAGCATTTCTTTTCTTTTTTTTTTTTTTTTTGAGATGGAGTCTTGCTCAGTCACCAGGCTGGAGTGCAGTGGCAAAATCTCAGCTCATTGCAACCTCCGCCTCCCAGGTTCAAGCGATTCTCCTGCCTCAGCCTCTCGAGTAGCTGGGACTACAGGCGCGTGGCACCACACCTAGCTAAGTTTTTTTGTATTTTTAGTAGAGACGGGGTTTCACCATGTTGGCCAGGATGGTCTCAATCTCTTTGCCTCATGATCCCCCTGACTCGGCCTCCCAAAGTGCTGGGATTACAGGCATGAGTCACCACGCCCAGCCAGCATTTCTTATATAGTCTCAAAGTCCCTCCCATTTTTTCTCCATTAAGTTACTCTTTCTGAAGTACCTGTATATTTATGCTTCAACAAAAAGGAGAACTACATAACTCACTGTACCCTCTCTTGTGTCTTGAGTTGTAGGAAGCAATGAATTTTCTCTTCTCTCCTTAAATGATCTCTGATTTTTAAATCTTTATTTTTCTTGTCAGTGAATCCTAATTACTTCTCTGGTCTCCTCATCTAACCCTTGCAACAAAAACTACCACTCAATGCACACTGAAAACTATTTGCAATGGCCAGAATGTGCAATGATTTTTCATGCACCCATGCCTATCTTGGGCTGTTCCCTCACATGAAATACCCTTCTCTGCCTTCTTTGCCTAGCTAACTCCTGCTTATTTTTCAAGACTCAACTCATGACAACTCTGAGAAGTATTTCATGACCCCCCTTTCTCCATCCTTAAAACATTCCTGGTGATATCTCTAATAAAGCACTTACACTACTCTAATCAATAATTTTTCTGGTGTGTCTTATTAAGATCCTTATTGGCATGAGCTGTTTGAATCTTTGCACCCAGCACATGGCATGTATCTGATAAATGTTAATTTCCTTCTTAGTAGGCAGGCAGATATCAATGGCTAATAAAATGACCAAGAATACTCATTAAGACTCATTAAGACTTAATATTTTCTAGTTTATCAAAAAGCTCTTTTAAGTATCAATGTGTTTATTGTAATCTTGAAAATTACTGACAGTACATTTTTAAGTAACTTCACCACACCACACCAAACACACACATAAACACACACACAGACGGTTAGTATGTGAGGTAATTAACTAGCTCAGTTTGGCCAATCTACAATGTATACATATTTTATAACATGTATACAATATATACAATTTTTATTTGTCAATTACTTTTTTAAAAGCTCAACTTTGGGGCAGCATGATTCTTTACATGTGGTAACTGCATTTTCACTTACTGCTACATAAACATGCATAAGCTAAGTGTACATGTATGGGGACATTACTATGAAGAGTTAAAAGTGAAAAACATATGATTGAGTTAAAAGACTTGGAAAGAAATCACAGTGCAGGGTCACACCTCTTGGACAAGTTATAACACCTCTCAGTCTTGGTTTCTTCATCTGAAAACAGTGATAAAAACACTGGCCATACTAACTTTGACACTCAAATGAAACAATACATTGGAAAGGTATATAGCTATTACACAAATGTTATAAAAAATTTAAACATAACAAGTAAATTTATTCAGCTTAAACATGTCGAAGTCTTTGACCTAACAGTAGCAAAGAGCTGAAATTTGGAATTTAGCCTTACTGAAAAGCTGACCCAAAGAATTATGATAGATAAACCATGATGCAGGTGCTGATAACTTAGACGAACTACTCCCAAGTTACAAATAAGGAGATCATTTTCAATTCTATGACTATTAGAAAGAAGGCTTCAAGTCCAAAGAGGGAAGAGATGGAAAACTAAAAAGTACAATTCAAATTATATTTGTCTTTAATACTGTAAAAATACTGCCGCCAAAGCACTTCCATTGATATATAGCCAAACATAGTAAATCACTTAATTTACTCAAAAGAACTTAAATGTTTTAACCAGTGTGCCATCAAAAGAGATCAAGAAGAGGACCAATGGGACTTGGGCTGCAATGTGAGCCATCTTTAAAATGCAATTGTTCTAATCATTTTCTACAGATGCAGCCTCACAAGGGGCTGCTGTCACAGGGACCATTTACGACTTGTTATGGTGTCTCTATTGTTTACCAGCGACATTCGCAGAAAAAGGCGACAGCTGGGACAGAAAGCTGCTACTCAACGAACAATATAATCCCGTGAAAGTAATCAACAAATTTAAGGGTGTTAATTAACTTTACACTTTATCATGTTCAATTAGTTGTCCTTTCTAGAAAAGATTGCCGTGCACAATCAGTTTAGAGCGTGCCATGTTTGATTTGTAAGTGATCACTGTTTCTGTTTCAGAGTCCATGTCAGATGTTCTCTTGGGTTTTGGTGACACAGATGAATGGCTTTGCACATGTTAGGGGTGATCTGGTTTAACATAAGCCAGCATAACATAACCCCTTGTTAACACTATTTCTGGCATTATCCAAGCTGGAAACAGAAAAGCAAAAACACTCACAGCACTCTTCTGGAGTCAGATAAACAAAGTTTAGTTAGCTTTTCCTGAAATAAACACAGACACAAATACATGAAGAAATAAGCAATTTTTCATCATTATTTTTCAGAATAAGACTTGTCTTTCAGGGGCATGTTTGGGATCATTTCCTCCCAGCAAGATCTCAAAGCTCTGCTGCATTATGCACAAAGCACCACTGTATCCTCAGACTTTACACAATGCAGACAGTCTTTTCTATGGCAGTTGAATAAATGCTAGGGATGTGTTGTTAAGTGCCGGCTTGTGTTAAATTCTAGAATATGACTTTTAAATCCAGAAACTGTATTTCACAAGTATGAAAAATCTGCAGGAAGAATATTAATCTATGAATGCAATTTGCCTTCTCTCTTACCTTAATGCACCTGTTCCTACTTGCTAATAGGACAAGGAAAAGCTCATGATGGAGTGACAATATATTCAGTATTGCATTTTAATGAAAGTCACTGCAGCAGTTTCTCTGAATTGATAAATAGAGCTCTGCATCAAAATATTTCATAAGCCATTGACAAAGTGAACAAAATTCAAAACTGAGATTTGGTAGGTGTTTATCTTTAAGAAAACAAAAGCAAGGGACATGCATCTATCTCTTTTTTTAGAAGAGGTATCTACATACGATTGTGAAACATCTTAATAAAGCTATACCTTGCTCTTACAGACTAGCCATTTCCTGCACAACACACAAATTAGATGCATATAAATAAACTATAGCTGATTAGCTAAAGCCTACACAAGGACAAAGCTGAACTTCTTCAAAATAGAAAAGTTGTTAACTCTGAAAGCTAATAATGTCCTAAGTTAAATATTAAAGAAGGAAATTATAGGCTATATCTGAAACAGCTGAAACCACAATACACAGCAGCAGAAAACATTAGTTTTCTGCAGAAGATCTGCAGGGAGAAGAGAAGCGGTCGATAGATCCTTAAATTGGAAGCAATAGCCGTTCTTCTATCCCAAGTTGGCAGCTGCTACATTTGCAGACCTGGTTCATTATTTACCCATAATGACCATCAAGCTGCAGTCAAAGTCAGATCACAACAACTGTCAGCAGCTCTTTTAATTAGCCTTGCTTGAATTCAGATAAATATCACAATAGACCTGCTTATGCTGAAAGAGCAACATAATGTTCCACGTGGAGCTGGCTGGCTTGAGGAGGACCGATGCAGTACAGAAGCCGTAAGACAGAAATGCAGAGTGGGGTTTTTAAAGGGAGGGCAAATCAGAGAATGAAATGGTTTTCTTTTATTCTAAAAATCACTTTAAACAGCAATTCCCTGGCATTCACCTCAGATCAAGATGGTGCACAATGTTGGTTTACAATAAAACACTAAACTCCTGAAAGCTAAATAGCTGGAGCACAGAGAGTTAATGCCCCTGGAGAATATGATTTTTAAAACTCCGTCTTGCAAATAATGTATCTTTCAGCTTTAAAAGTCATTTTTTTTTTTTACTGTTTATTTATTTGAGATGGAATTTTGCTCTTGTCGCCCAGGCTGGAGTACAATGGTGTGATCTTGGCTCACTACAACCTCTGCCTCCCGGATTCAAGCAATTCTCCTGCCTCAGCCTCCCAAGTAGCTGGGTTTGTTTGTTTATGGAGTTTCGCTCTTTTCCCCTAGGCTGGAGTACAGTGGTGCGATCCCAGCTCACTGCAACCTCCGCCTCCTGGGTTCAAGTGATTCTCCTGCCTCAGCCTCCTGAGTAGCTGGGATTACAGGCGCCCACTACCACAGCCGGCTAATTTTTGTATTTTTAGTAAAGACAGGGTTTCACCATGTTGGCCAGGCTTGTCTCGAACTCCTGACCTCAGGTGATCCACCTGCCTCAGCCTCCAAAAGTGCTGAGATTACAGGCGTAAGCCACCGCGCCCAGCTAAAAGTCATTTTTAAAAGCCAAATAAGAGAGAAAAAAAAAAAAGCCAAATAGCTTGTAATCGTTATGTCCTTCTATTTTACTTTCTTTAGGCAACACGTGGTTTGTAACATTTCTGTGATTGGAGTTGGCTATTTTCCTATAAGTTTCACATGCATCCTTTCATTCAGCATTAACAATCACAAAGTAAAACAAGGCCAATAACCAAATTCTCAGTAATCCAATTACCACCAATACCACACCCTTCTGGGTATCCTCCCATCCCTAATCCCTGCCTAGTTTGCGTGAGAAGAAAAACAGGCATAATAATCATGTGCCCTCTATTTTAAAGAGAACTGATTATTCACATGAGTTCTGTTATAACTTTGAGGGTAGGTATAAAGAAGTAATGGCTGTCAGAGAAGAGAGAAGAGAGTAAGAAGAAATAAGCAAAAGGCAAGATGATAACCCAGCAGCAAATAGTAGAAAACTGGGGACAGCAAAAAACTAAAGATTAAGAGAAGGCTGTGCTAATAAGCTACACTTGGCTAACCAGGAATTATCTCTTTCATGTGAAAATCCCTTGAAAATGTGGACTCTCATATTTTGGGGTTGGGGTACAGTTGAAGAAGGTGCCAACTCCTACAATGAGTTGAGTATGGTCCACTCTGCCATTCTTGCTAGCCCCTCAGCCAATGCATAGCCTTTTGCGACCATTTCTGATGGTGTATTAACATAACATTAAGGAAAGGTAACTAACCAGATTTGCGTGAGGACAAAGGATACAGTACTGCTGGCATAGAGTTTGGATGCCACGTGACTGTTTCCTTATTGAGCAGAAAAACACTCCTCTGGGAAGTAGTTTTAAAAATTATTATATTTTTGGTCTACTTCAAGTACTAAAACCTTGGAATAAAATTTTTACAGAATTCTGTAAATGCGATAAAGGCAACCACTGCTTAATGGTGATAATTTAAGTGGGGAGAACTGTTCTTCCGGTTTCATGAGAACCAATCACAGCGAAAGGAACATTTCTTGCTCTACTTTTTTTTTTTTTTTAAATAAAGACTAAGCCAAACACATAAAACTATTATGGATAATGGCCTTCTCCCTCCTCAGCCCTTAATACAACCCACCTCCTGACAACATACAACTTGTTTCAGTAGAACACTGAGTACAAAGGCAAGACTCAACTTGTCAATTCCAAGTCTAGAGTCAAAATTTCAACTATCTATCAGCTAATTATTACCACTGGCCCTCAGAAGCACAATGAATTCAACATGTCCAAACACCTTTTGTCCTCCTACCCTCTCCTCAAATAGACCCCAAATTGGTCTCCTGCATGTCCATTCAGTTATGATGTTACCATTACCCACTTATGGCAGCATTTCCAAATTTACAGTGATATAAATGTATAGATATGTATTATTTATTTGGATCACTTGAAAGACAATTCAATACTATGTCAAGAAGTTCAGGCATATAAAAACAGTACCCAGCCAGTCAAAATCTAGAGACATGATTCATGCAGTATTTGCCAAAGTAAAACAGAAACAAATCCTCGTAAAAATCATGTCTATCTTCTCAAATCAAATATATATGCATGCAAGTGTGTGTCCTGAAAGCTTAACCTGTTAGGGTCACATGATCAAGGGTAGCCAACTGCATTTCTTTCCTTGCCCTTTCTCTTCAAGGGGCTATACTAAACACCTTCAAGTGTATTCTGAAAACAAAATTTATATTAAAGATAGTCGTGAATTAGAGAATACAGAAAGGATTTTAACTTAATGCAAAAAACATTCCACTTGGATAAATTACAGTATTTGAAAAAACGTCCACCATAAGTTACTAATTCTAAGACTCAGTTTTCTCACTTGTTAAATGAACTGAATAATATCTGCCTTGACAGGACTGTGAAAGACTACATAAGCAATGCTTGATACACGATAGTCATTCTGTGTCCTCTAGAAAAGTCGAGTATCTTTTTACATAGTTCACTGGGTTTCCTCTTCAGTAAATTGCCTATCATATGTTTCTCTACTTTTCTCCTGATTCTTGGTCTTTTTCTTGTTAATAATAGATTTTATGTCTACTCTGTTACATATTTTGCAAATAATTTCCCTCAGTCTGTTGTTGCCTTTTAACTTTTCTTTTTGTCACAAAGATGTGTGTGTGTTTTCAATTCTTGGATCTGTTAATTTTTTTAATGGTTTTTTTTCAGAAAGTTTTCCTCATTCTAAGATTTTGAAAGAATTCTCAGACATTTCTTTGGCCTTCTTACACATTTTTTTAAACAATCAGTTATTTAATCCATCTGCTATTTATTTTCAGTGTATGGGGTGAAGTAGGGATCTGCCCCCCACAATGAATTGTCCTAACACAATTTATTAAAGAATTCATTTCCCCACTGATCTAATTCCCTTACTCAGATTCTAAGTACCTATACATACAAGGGTCTGTTTGGGGACTTAACTCTGTCTCCCAGTCTGTCTGTTCTTGAACAAATATCATGCTGTTTTAATCACTCTAACTTTATACTGTGTTCTGATATTTATGGAGTCCTAATTGCCTTATTAAAAAATTTTTTTGGGCAGGTGCCTATAATATTTGGGAGGCCAAGGCAAGAGGATAGAGCCTGAGCCCAGGAAACCTGCCTGGGCAACATGGTGAGACCCTGTCTCGACAAAAATTTTTAAAATTAGCTGAACGTGGTAACACGTGCCTGTGGTCCCAGCTACTCAGGAGGCTGAGGCAGGAGGATCGGTTGAGGCTATAGTGAGGCATGTTCACACCACTGCACTCCAGCCTGAACAACAGAGTGAGACCTTGTCTAAAAAGAAAAAAAAAAAAAAATTTTGGCATTTTTTATTTACTTATTCTCCCAGATGAGCTTAAGGTTTTTTTTTTTTAAAGAAATAACATGGTTTTGCATTACAATTTATATATTATCTCAAGAGAATGGACATGTTTACATGCTTTTCCAAGCAGATAAGTGGTGTCTCCATTTATTCAGATCTTATTTTGCCTTTATAGTTTTGTCATCTTCCTCATATAGGTCTTACACATTTCTTGTTGAATTTGTTAAGTACTATTCTAGACCTTAGAACCAAGAATAATATTAAACTATATTATATAGTTACATATTGTCTTAGTCTGTTTTGTGCTCCTATCACAGAATATCACAGACTGGGAAATTTATAAAGAGCAGAAATGTATTTTTTCACAGTTTTGGAGGCTGGGAAGTCCAAGATCAAGGCACCAACAGGTTCAGTTGTCTGGTGAGGGCTGCTCTCTGTTTCCAAGATGGCCCCTTGTTGCTGTATCCCCTCCAGAGGGGAGGAACATTGTGTCTTCACATGGCAGAAGACAGAAGGGCAAGCAGAACAAACTCCCTCCATGAAGCCTTCTTATAAGGGGGCCTAATCCCATTCAGGAAAGGAGGAACCCTCATGACCTAATCACCTCTTAAAGACCCCACCTCTTAATATCTTTACATTGGCCAGTAAGTATTAACACCTGAATTTTGGAGAGGACACATTCAAACCATAGCACAATATACAAGAACTAAGTATTACTTGAAGACTACGTAAGATTTGTCTTTTAAAACCATCTTACTTTGTTCCTTCTTAGTAATGGCTGTTTGAATATCTCTGGTTATTGTAAGTTTACTCATGTGTTTACCTCTTCTTGAATCAATTTTGGTAACTTATTTTTTCCTAGAAAAAAATAATATTTTTTCCTATTTCTTCTGGACTTTCCATTTTTCTGCCCCCAAACTTATAATTCCTTATTTCATCCATATCTGTGTGCAATCTCTTATCTTATTCTTGATGCTCACGGTTTCTATTTTTCTTGGTGAAACTTCTTAAAGATTTGTCTTCTGAAAGACTAGTTCTTGGTTTTATTCAATGATTCTATTTTTGTTGTTGTTAACTAATTTCCTAATTAATTCCAATTACCACATTTGTCACATTTCTCTTCTTATTTAAATAGATTTATATGTGTTTTCTTCTAGTTTATTGAGTTTTAGAGGCTCCGCTTATTTTCAATTTTTTTTTGGGACAGGGTCTCGCTCGGTCACCCTGGCTGGAGCGCGGTGGTACAATCTCGACTCACTGCAACCTCCAACTCCCAGGCTCAAGCAATCCTCCCGCCTCAGCCTCCCAAATAGCTGGGACCACAGACAGGCATGACCACACCCAGCTACTTTTTTGTATTTTTAGTAGAGATGGCGTCTTGCCATTTGCCAGCTGGTCTCAAACTCCTAAGCTCAAGCAATCCACCTGCGGTCCCAGCTACATAGGAGGCTGAGGCAAGAGGATTGCTTGAGTCCAGGAGGTTGAGGCTGTAGTGAGCCATATTCACTCCAGCACTCCAGCCTGGACCACAGAGCAAGACCCAGTCTCAAAAACAAAAAACAAAAACAAAACACAAGCATTTAAAGTCTATAAAATCTCTTCCACAGTTTTAGCTTTATAAGGGGGCCAAATCGCTTTCAGGAAAGGAGGAGCCCTCATATTTTTTACGTAAAATGTTCTCATTTTCATTTATTTTAGCTTAAAACTTCTCTGATCTTAAAACTATCCAGCAGAATATTTTCAAGTTTGAAATGGTAGCTGTATTAGTTTGCTAGGGCCATCATATCAAAGTACCACAAACTGGGTGGCTTAAACAACAGAAATTTACTGTCTGACAGTCCTGGAGGCTAGAAGTCTCAGATTCAGGTGTTGGCAGGATTGGTTCCTTTGGACGGCTGTGAGGGAAGGATCTGTTTCAGGACTTTCTCTTTGGTTTGTGGATGACTGTTTTCTCCCTGTGTCTTCCCATCATCTTCCTTTTATGTGTGTCTGTTTCTAAATTTCCCCTTTTTATAAGGAGAACAATCATATTAAATTAAGGCCCACCTTAATGACCTCACTTTAACTTGATTACCTTTGTGAGGACCGTATCTGCAACGTGGTCATATTTCTGAGATACTTGGGTTAAGGATTTCAACATATGAATTTTGGGAGCCCACAAATCAACCCAAAACCACAGCTTAAAACTATATTTAGGCTGGGCACAGTGGCTCATGCCTATAATCTCAGCATTTTATGAGACCGAGGCAGGGGGATTGCTTGAGCCCAGGAGTTCGAGACCAGCTTAAGCAAAAAAGCAAGATCTCATCTCTAGAAAAAATTAAAAAAATAAAAAAAATTAGCGAGGTGTGGTGGCCCAAACCTACGGTCCCAGCTTCTTAGGAGGCTGAAGCAGAAGCATCACTTGAGCCCAGGAGGTTGAGGCTCAGTGAGGTATGATCACTCCACTGCAGAGCAGCCCAGCCTAGGTGACAGAGCAAGACTCTGTCTCAAAAAACAACAATAACAAAAAAACCCTATACTTATGAGTAGGAAATCACAAAAACTATATATGTCCTTGTGATTAGGGAATATGACAGGATTTTCTATTTCTGAATCTTTAAAGGTTTTATCTGTGGCCAGTTCTCCCCATGGAAATGTGATAAGAAAGTATATTCTCTATTTGTAGTATTCTACTAAACTAAGCATCACTGTTAATTACTTTCATATGTGTTGTCATTTTGATCTGTCAAATGCTGACAGAAATATTATAAATTTCCAATATAACTGTAGTTTTAAATCAAACTCATAAATTTCTAAAGATTTTGCCTTTATGTAGTCACTGATACATAAAAATGCTGTATGCACAAAAGTGCATAATTTTGTTTCCTCTTCACAAGTTGTGCAGTTTTGTTCCACTGTAAGACATCCCTGTTCATCACAAATTCTGCCCTAAGTTTTAGTTTCTGTAATATGATGTTGCCATCAAATCTTGTTTACATTTCTATTATTATTATTATTATTTTGATACAGAGTCTTGCTCTATTGCCCAGGCTGGAGTGCAGTGGTGAGATCTCAGCTCACTGCAACCTTCACTGCCTAGGTTCAAACGATTCTCCTGTCTCAACCTCCCAAGTAGCAGGGATTACAGGCGCGTACCACCACGCCTGGCTAATTTTTTGTATTTTTAGTAGAGACGGGGTTTCGCCATGTTGGCCAGGCTGGTCTTGAACTCCTGGCCTCAAGTGATCCACCTGTCTCTGCTTCCCACAGTGCTGGGATTACAGGTGTTAGCCACTGCACCCAGCCTTTTATTCATTTATTTTAAATATTTTTTATTTCATTAACTTTTGGGGTACAAATGGTTTTTGGTTACATGGATGAATTGTACAGTGGTGAAGTCTGAGATTTTAGAGCACCTGTCACCTGAGTAGTGTATATTGTACCCAAAATAAATATATCTTTGTTTCTTTTATTGTTAGCCTTTAATATAATTTTGTTTCAGATATTTCTTAAAAAGAGCAAAGAGCTGCATTTTGTTCTTTAACCTTGAGAATCTTGTCTCATAGTAAAAATTCCAGTCATGATTGTTAATCATTTAAGTTTCATTCCTGGATTTTTACTTAGTGATTTTTTTAATGGTAAAATGTACATAACATAAAATTTACCGTTTTAAAAATTTTTAAGTGTACAGTTCAGTGGCATTAAGTACATTCACATTGTTATGCAACCATCACCACCATCATCTCCAGAACTTTTTCTTTAACCCAAACTGAAACTCTGTACCCATTAAACAATATTTCCCTATTCTACCTGCCACCATACCTGTGTTAACAACTGTTCTATTTTCTATCTCTATTAATTTGACTATTCTAGGAATCTCACATAAGGATAAGCATACCATATTTGTCCTTTTGTGTCTGGCTTATTTCACTTAGCATAATGTCTTTAAGATTCATCCACATTGTAGAACGCATCCGAATTTCATTCCATGTTAATGCTAAATAACATTCCATTACACGCATATACGACATTTTGTTTGTCCATTTATCCACTGATGGACATATGGGTTGTTTCCACCTTTTGGTTACTATGAATACTGCTGCTATGAACATATGTGCTTTCAATTCTTTGGGCATATACCCAGAAGTAAAATTGCTGGATCATATGGTAATTACATGTTTAATTTTTTGAGGAACCACCAATATCATTTTCCACAGTGGCTGCACTATTTTACATTCCTGCCAACAGTGCAAAAGGGTTCTAATTTCTCCACATCCTCAACACCACTTGTTTTCTGTTTGTTGTTTTAATAATAATAGCCATTCTCATGAGTGTTCAGTTTAATCTCTTTGTGGTTTTGAATTGCCCTTCCCTAATGGTTAGTGATGTAGAGCATATTTTCATGTGCTTATTAGTCATCTGTGTATCTTCTTTGGAGAAATGTCTGTTCAAATCCTTTGTCCATTTTTAAACTGGGTTATTCACTTCTTGTTGAGTTCATTTTAGTTTTCACTGTGTACTTTATATTGGAAAAAATTTAAGTTTTCTAATACTCACCTTGCCCCTTATATTTTCAAATTCCACTCAAAACTTGCATTCTCAGTTTCTTAAAAGTCCTGCTGCAGCTGCATCCCAGTTTACTATACAGTATTTTCATTATTGTTGAGTTCTAGCATTTTTTCTTATATGACTTCTTTGACTAAAAAAAAATTCTTTAGAAATGTGATTCTAAATTTTAAATGTATAGGTTTTAATTGTATTTTTACTACTAATTACATTGCATTGTAGTCAACAATGTAGTCAAAGAATGCAGTCTATAAGATACAGATTCATGGATGCTGGAGACTTGCTTCATGGCCTATTGTGTGGTCAATTTTTAATAATTTTTTGATGTGTCTTGAGAAATACATTTCTTCAATTGCTGGATATGAGGTTCTACATGTGTCCACCTGATCAAATTTATTCAAGTCTATATATTTACCAATATTTTTGTTGTTTGATCATCAACTGAGAGAAGTATACTGAAAGGTCCCACTGTGACAGTAGACATTTATAAATTTCTTCTTGTGGTTCTACAGTTTTTTGCTTTATACATTTCTGAGGTTATTAGGTACAATACATACACGTTTACATTGTCATATCTTTTTGTTTAAGCCTTTTAATTAGTAATGATCCTCTTTATCCCTAACAGTGCTTTTTAATCTTAAGAACTGTTACATTTAATTAATTAACCCATTTATTAGATATTAGTAAATCCATATTTCTTTTGATTGGAATTTGCATGGTATGTAAGAAAAAGATACTTATATTTTCTGAGTCTTTATGTTTTAGGGGTGTGTGTCTTATAAACAAGATTCAGCAGGAGTTTTTAAAAATCCAACATGATAAAAATCTGTCTTTAATTGAGTACATTTAATCCATTTTTTCCTACTATTTTACTTTGTGCTTTTCCTCTATGTGATTTTTATTTCCCCTCCTTTCCTGTTTTTTAAATTGATTTTTTTAACTGATTCAGGAGTTGTTTCTGTTTTCTTTTTTCCTTTACTGGTTTGGAAATAATATACTTTATTTTTATTGTTTTCAAAATTTTACCATGCATATTTGAAGTTAAACTCAAAAGTTAATCAACATCTTGATCTATCTTTCATAGAACACAAGACCTTTAGACATTCCTTGCTTACACATTATTGCTGTTCAGTATTTTAGTTCTTTAATTCCACAATTTATATTTTATTATTTTTATTTAGATATTTTCAGATTTATCCAAATAATTTAAATTACCCAATCTTATAGACCATCTAAATTCAAATTCTGTGTTTACACTTCTTGTTTATCATTTCTCTCTTTAAAAATTGAGACAGGATCTTGCTCTGTTGCCCACACTGATGTGCAGTGGTGCAATCATGACTTACTGCAGTCTCAACCTCCCTGGTTCAAGTGATCCTCCTGCCTCAGCCTCCTGAGTAGCTGGGACCACAGGCACAAGCTACCAATGCCTAGCTATGTTGCTAGGGTGGTCTCAAACTTCCAGGCTCAAGTGATCTTCCTGTCTTGGCCTGCCAAAGTGCTGAGATTATGGGTATGAGCCACCACACTCAGCCTTTGCCATTTCTTTTCATATCTCAGACTTCCCTTTAAGATCCTTTAGGGTCAAAGGATAACCTTTAGATGTTCTTTTAATGTACATCTCTTGGTGTTAAATTTTATCAGTCTTTGTTTACTGAAAATGTCTATGTTTAATCATCATTCCTTTTTTTATTTTGAAATTATCATGCTGTAAAATTAAATTTTATGTGTGTGTAAAGTTCTACAAGTTTTAGCAAGTATACATTCATTCAACCACCATCATCAGTGAGGATACGGAATAATTCTCTCACCCCCAGAAGTTCTCTCATGCTACCCCTTTGTGGTCAAACCCTCTTGCCTTCTCCAGCTCCTGATCCTACTGTCTGTTGTTCATTCCCACAGTTTTGCCTTCCCAGGATGTTATATGAACACAATCATATAGAATATAACCTTTCACACTGATTTCTTTCACTCATATAATGCCTTTGAGTTACCTGTTATTGTGGGTATCAGCAGCACATCCCTTTATATTGCTAAGTAATACTCACTGTATGGAGGTTAGTTACACGGTTTGTTTATCCATTCACCCATTGAAGGATTTTTAAGTCGTTTTCAGTTTTAGTGGATCATGAATTCAGGTACGGGTTTTTGTGTGTACACAAGTTTTCATTTATCCAGGCTAGCATGAAGGTTTACCTAGAGGTAGGATTGCTGGAAACTTAGATAAGTGTATGTTTAACTTTATGAAAAGCTTCCAAATTGTTTTCCAAAGTGGCTGTGCTATTTTGCATCTCCACTAGGAATATGAGCATTCCAGTTGTTCCATATTCTCATCAGCACTTAAACTGTTGTATTTTAAAAGTTGCTGTAGCCATTCTATAAATGATGTGTACTGGTATTTCATTGTGGTTTTAGTTTGAATTTTGTTAATGGTAATGATGTCGAGCATCTTTTCATGTGCTTATTTGCCAACCAGGTATTTTCTTTGGTGACATGTCTGTTGAAATCTTTTGCCCATTTTCTAATTGAGTTGGTTGTTTTATTGTTGACTTCTGAGAAATATTAATACATTCTGGCTACATACATGGCTTTGGTTAAACATGTAGTTTGCAACATTTCTCTTAGGCTGCAGCTTGTCTTTTCAGCCTCTTAACAGTGTTTTAGCAGAGGAGAAGTTTGTTAATTGTCTTTTCTTTTTTTTTTGAGATGGAGTCTGGCTCTGTCGCCCAGGCTGAAGTGCAGTGGCATGATCTCAGCTCACTGTAAGCTCTGCCTCCCGGGTTCATGCCATTCTCCTGCCTCAGCCTCCCAAGTAGCTGAGACTACAGGCACCTGCCACCACGCCCAGCTAATTTTTTGTATTTTTAGTAGAGATGGGGTTTCACCATGTTAGCCAGGATGGTCTTGATCTCCTGACCTTGTGATCTGCCCACCTCAGCCTCCCAAAGTGCTGGGATTACAGGCGTGAGCCACCATGCCCGGCCGTTAATTTTCATAAAGTACAATTTATCAATTATTTTTTATGAATTATGCTTTGGGTGCCATATCACAGAATTTTTTCCAAACCCAAGGCCAGAAGGATTTTCTCATATATTTTCTTCTGTAAGTTTTACATTTAGCTCATTTTGAGTTAATTTTTATATAAGATGTGAGCTATAGATCAACAACCCTTTTTTCTTAATATATGTAGAATTGTTTCAATATCATTTGTCGAAAAGACCATCCCTTCTCCCTGAATTGCCTTTGCACCTTTGTCAAAAAACAAAAGAATTCACGAGTCTTATTTTAAACTCTCTTCTGTTTCACTGATCTCTATGTCTTTCACTAATATCACATTTTATTAATTAATATAGCTTTGAAGTAAGTGTGAAAACTGAGTAATGTGACTTCTCCAACTTTATTAATCACATTCAAAATTGCTTTGGCTATTTTAGTTCTTTTGTTTTTCCATATAAAATTAATGTCAATTTCTCTATAGATGCAATAAAAAGTAGTAGTGCTAAATCGGGGGAAATTGACATCTTTACTACACAGAGTCTTCAAATCCATCAATCCATGAACACAGTACACTTCATTTATTTAGGTCTTCTTTAACTTCATCAACTTTTATAGTTTTCACATGTTCTGCACATTTAGATTTATAGCAAGTAATTTAGTTTTCGAAACAAACGTAAATAATGATGTTTTAAATGTTAGTTACCAATTGCATTAATTATGCCTTTTAATTTATTTCTGATGCTTTGAAATCTGGGCCCTTGCTGATCCTGGAGAGACTACCCCTCCCAGGGCTAATCAATTCCTAGAGAGAGTAAAAGACTAACCTTTAAGAGTGCCTTTCATATGCAAACCAACCAATCTAAAGCTCGTATCCCCCACCACCTCCATTATAGAGCTCTTATGCTCCAAGCCACTATTTCTCTGCTCTAATCACCCCAGGGCCAAGTACCAGACACTTAGAGATAGCCCCTACACCCCAAAACTGCTGAAATTATTCAAACTAGCCAAGCCTAAGCCTGCTTACCCTGCCTCACCCATTCTTTCATGTGGAAACCACAACAAAGGCTCTTGCCCACATTTTCCTTCTGTTCCTTCTGCCTCCTGATCGAACTTGATGCATCCCCATATGGCCTTGTGTGGTGTGACACGGCCCCTCCTCTTGGGAACTGTGAGTAATAAACTATCTTCTCAATGGTAGTGGTGTCCTGATCTGTTGGCCTCACTATACCTGCTTAATAATAAACTCTGTATCTTAAAACACCAATGTTGATTGCTAGTATAGAGAAATATGATGAATTTCTGCATGTTGACCTTGTGTTCTATGACCTTAGGAAACTCATTTACCGTTTATAAGCATTTACTTGTAGACTCCTTGAACTTTTCTACATGGACAATCATGTCATTTGTGAATATGAATAGTTTTATTTCTTTTTATTTTTCTTACTTTATTGTACTGGCTAAGATTTCTAGTGAGAGACTAAGCAGTGAGAGTAAATATCCTGTGTTGTCTGATCTCAGGGGGAAAGCATTTAGTCTTTCACTACAAAGTATAACGTTAGCTACAGGTTGTTTTTGTTTTAGTATATGCCCTTATCAGTTTTAGGAAGTTCCCTTCTATTCCTAGTTTGCTGAGAGCTTTTATCATGAATGGATGTTGAATTCTGACATACAGATATATGTCATCTATATGTCATACATACATATATATTCTGTATACATATATATACATACGCATATTAGCATCAAGTCTTCTTTAGACTATTAATATTACAAAGATTGATTTCAGTTGAACAAGATTTGCATTCTAAGATAAATCCCACATGGTTGTATTGTTCTTTGTATGTATTGCTGATTCAATTTCTTAATATGTTGATCAGAATTTTTATGTGTACAGTATAAAGAATACTAATCTGTACTAGTCTTATAGTTTATCTGGTTTTAGTATCAATGTAACACTGGTCTCAAAAAATGACTTGGGAAATACTGCATACTCTTCCAGTTTTCTAGAAGAAATTGTATAGAACTGCTATTTCTTTAAATAAGAAGAAATGTGGTAGAATTCATCAGAGACAACATCTAGGCTTGTGTTTTTCTTTTTCAGAAAGTTTTTAACTACAAATGCATTCTTTAATTTCTTTTTAAATAATTTTTAGTAGTTTGTGGCTCTCAAAAAAAAAAATGGTCCATTTAATTTACACTGCAAAATTTATGTCAATAGAGTTCCTTACAGTGCTCCATTCCTGACATTGGTAATTTGTGTCTTCTTTTTTGGTTAGGCTGGCTTTTCAAAAGTATCAGCCTTGGGTTTTATTGATTTTCTTTAATGTTTTTCTGTTTCCAATTTCATTAATTTGTTCTTTATTATTTCCTTTATTCTATTTGCTTTGGTTTTATTTTACTCTTCTTTTTCTAGTTTCTCACAATAGAACTTAAATTACTGATATGAGACTCCTTTTCCAATACAAGCATTTAATTTTATAAATTTCCTTCCAAGCACTGCTTTAGGAGCATCCCACAAATATGTTGTATTTATATTTTTGTTCAGTTCAAAATATTTTCTAATATCCCTTGACATTTCCTCTTTGACCCATAGATTACTTAGGAATGTGTTATTCCATTTCCAAATATTTGAGGAGTAAATCTCCATATATATGTTACTGATTTCTAGTTTAAATCTTTATGATTAAAGAATACATTTTGTTTAATTCTAGTTCTTTTCAAATTGTTAAGGGTGGTTTTGATCCAGGATACCATCCATCTTGGTAAATGTGCACTAAAGTAGCATGTGTTTTCTGCTGTTGCTGCATAGAGTGTTCTATACATGTCAATTAGGTTCATTTGATTGACGATGTTGCTCAATTCTTTTACATTGTTGTTGATTTTTCTGTCTACTTGTCATATCCATTACTGAGAGAGAAGTGTTGAAGTCTCCAATAATAATTGTGGATTTGTTCATTTCTCCTTTTCATTCTGCTAGTTTTTATTTCATGTATTTTGAAGCTCTATTATTAGGTACCTACAAATTTAGGACTGTTAGTGTCTTCTTGGTGAATTGACTCTTATCATTATGTAATGTCCTTCTATACCTTTGGTAATTTTCCTTGCTCTTTGTTTTGACTAGTATTTACATGGTATATCTTTTTCTATACTTTTAATCTACCTACATCATTATATTTAAAGTGGATTGCTTGTAAACACACTTTGGTCTCTTTTTTAAATCCAATCCGATAATATCATGCCTTTTAGTTGGTGTATTTAGGTCATTTAACATTTAATGTTAGTATTGATAGGTTTGGATTTAAGTCTACTAGTTTATTTTCTGCTTGTCCACTGTGTTTTTAGTTCCTCTCTTTCTCCTTTCCCACCTTCTTCTGCATTACAGTATTTGAATATTTATTTGATATTCCATTTTAATTTATCTATTGCATCTTTGTATGGGTGTGTGTGTGTGTGTGTGTGTGTGCGCGCGTGTGTGACTGACCTAGGGATTACAATATACATACTAAACTTTTCATGTCCATTGAAAATTAACATTTTACCACATCAAGTGAAATGCAGAAAATTTACCATTACTACCTTTAATATTATAGTTGTCATCTGTATTACATTTACATATATAGAAAATTCCATCAATGTTTTACAGATGGTCTTCGACTTAGTTTGCCTTACGAATTTTTTGACTTTACATTGGTACAAAAGCCATATGCATTCAGTACACTCCTTGACTTTCCATGGGGCTACATCTAGATAAACCCATCCTAAGTTGAAAATGCACATTCAACTTACAATATTTTCAACTTATGCAGGAGTTACTGGGATGTAATCCCACTGTAAGTCAAGGGGCATTGGTAATTTTTAATCACAACCATCACACATATTTTTAAGAACTTAAAAGTAGAAAAAATACTGTATCCAAATACTTACAATTTCTGTTTCTCTTTCTTCTTTCCTGCAGTTCTATAGTTCTCTCTGGGATCAGTTTCCTTTTACCTGAAGAAGTTCCTTTATCCTTTTTTTGGTAAAGCGGATCAATTGGAGATAATTTTTCTTAGTTTTCCTTTACCTGTGAATATCTCCATTTCATCTTCATTCCTGAAGGATATTTTTGTCACATATAAAATTCTAGTTTCAGTGCTTCAAAAATGTTATTCCACTGGCCTTTTGGCTTACATGTTTTTTTCTGAAGTTGTTGCAATCATTTTTCCCCTGTAATGCATCATTTTTTTTCTAGCTGATCTCAAACAATTTTATTTCTTTAAATAGCCTTTTATTTTTTTGAGACAGTGTCTCTCTCTGTCACCCTGGCTGGAGTACAGTGGTGTGATCTCAGCTCACTGCAACCTTCGCCTCCAGGGTTCAGCCAATTCTCATGCCTCAGCCTCCCAAGTAGGTGGGATTACAGGTGACTGCCACCAGGCCCAGCTAATTTTTTTTTATTTTTATTTTTTTTGTATTTTTAACAGTGACAGGGTTTCACCACATTGGCCAGGCTGGTCTCAAACTCCTGACTTCAAGTGATCCACCCACTTTAGTCTCCCAAAGTGCTGGGATTACAGGCGTGAGCCAGCGCACGGCCGACATTTTTTTCTATGTGTTTGGTTTTTAGTAGTTTATGATAATCTGGGCATAGATTTCTTTATTTTATTTGGGGCTCACTGAGCTTCTTAAACCTCTAAGTTTGTCTTTCACTAAACTTGGGAAGCTTTCAGCCACCTTTTTTTTTTTTTTTTCAAATTTTTTTTTTGTACCACACTCATCTCTGTATGAAACTCCACTGGCACAAATGTTAGATATTTTTTGGTATTATCTCAGGGGATCCCAAGGCTCTGTCCATTTTCTTATAGTCTTTTTCTCTCTTTTGGTCCGATTAGATAATTTCCATTCATGTAATTTCTGTCTTCAAATCCACTGACTCTTTCCTTTGTCACAAGCACTCTGCTTTTGAACATATCCAGTGATTTTCTTCAAATTTCTAATTATTGTATTTTCCAGTTATAAAATTTCCATTTGGTTTTTTTTATAGCTTCTTTTTCTTAACTGAGATTATTATTTCTTAAAGCATGGTTATAACAGCTGTTTTAAAATCATTGCCTAATACAAAACATCTGGGTAATCTCAGGGTTGGCATCTTGTCTCTTCCCTTGAGACTTAATCAGACTTTCCTGGTTCTTTTTGTGTCAAGTAATTTTGTATCATATCATGAACATTTGGGATATAAGATGCTATGAGACTCTGGGTCTTGCTCAAATTCTATGAAGAACAGGATGTATTTGAATCTGTCCTAGATGTGCATCAGCCAGGAGCCAGTCTGATATTTGGGGGGGCTATCTATTCCATAGCTACTTTGTATGCCATTTAGGGTCAGATCTATGTTGTATGGCTCAAGGGTGGGCCCAGAAGTTCATACATAACATCATGCGGTCCCTTTATGAGCTCCCTCTTATCTGTGAAGGGCCCCACTCTCTGACACTCTACTACCCCACCTCCATCCCCCACTGCCACCAGGGCCTCTGACTAGAAAGTCTTGTACTTCCTGCAACTAGATCTGTCTCTGGGGCCAAACAGCAAGAGAATTAAAAAAAGAAAAAAGCAATAAGAATCATTCTACACTGTTTGGACCATAGTTCCTCTGATCAGAGAGGATTCACCTCCCTCGGATTTTTAAGTGTCTGGTTGGCTGCTGCTGCCACCACAAAACTGCAGGTTCAGAAGAGTGGATCATGTTCCAGAGTTGGGAGGGAAGAAAAACAAGACAGAGCATTTCTTCCACTTTCTCTATCTCATAGAGCCTCTCTTCCTGCTCCTTGGATCAGAAATTTCCCTTGGAATTCTTGTTGTTTGCACCTGTGCACAGTCCTAGGATTCATGCTGTCTTTGAATTCAGACTAGGAGATAGAAAAAGTGGGGAAAGGATCTGGGAAACTCATTGCCAGAGCTTTTGTACTTAAAGTTCTATTTTCCTTCTCCAATCTACTTGCTATCATTTACCTTTCAGAGTCCTCAGACAGCTTCTCCAGGCATTCTGCCCAAGGTTTTTAGACACATTCAGTAGGAGAGAAAGGACAGTATATTTACTTCATCTTAACCACAACTGGAACCTACTATCATTCTTGGTTCTGCTGGATACAAATTCTAAGGTGACAGTTACTTGTATTTTGATGATATTGTTCTACTGTTTTCTGGCTTCAGTTGTTCTTAGGAGGTCTGCTATTAACACAAAAGGCTCCCTATTGTATGAATTCTACATGCATATGTACATGGTATTTACATGATATTTTTACATGATATTCTAGAAGAGGCAAAACTATAGTATCAGAAAGCAAATCAGCGTTTACCCAGGGCCGAGGAAGGAACTGACTACAAAAAAGCATGCGGGGAGTTTCTGGAGTGATAGAAACTCCCCTCTGCCTTAAATGTGATGACAGTTACACGACTATATATAGTTGTCCAAATTCATCAATCTCTACACTTCAAACAGGTAAATTTTACTGTATACAAATTATACCTCAATAATGCTGGGGGCGGTGGGGGGAGTAAAAAGAAAGTATGGTATCAGTCTATATTGTTCTTTTATAGGTAATGTGTCTTTTTTTCCTAGCTGCTTTACACGTTTGTATTTGGTACTTTGTAGTTTTACTATCATGTACTTAGTAAGATTTCTTTTTAAAAAAAATTTTAACTCCTATTTGATATACATTGTGCTTCCTGTTTCTGTGGGTTTATGTCAATTCTGAAAAATTCTCAGATATCATCATGTTGACCAATCTCTTCCCATTCTATCTAGAACTCCAATTAGACGCATGCATAACTTTTTCTTTCTAGCTTTCTATTCATGTCTCAACTTTTCTTTCATATTTTCCATTTCCAACTCTTTCTGTAGTACCTTTGGGTTATTTCTTTAGATCTCTCTTCTTATTTACTAATTCTCTCTCTTCGGCTCCCATATACCATTTATCTATTAATTTTTAAATTTCAATGATTGTTCTAAATTCAGTCATTTCTGACATTTTCTGGATCCTTATTCATTTTCAATCTATCTTTTTAAAATTTTTATTAATTTTTTTTGAGACGGAGTTTTGCTCTCGTTGCCCAAGCTGGAGTGCAATGGTGTGATCTTGGTTTACTGCAACCTCTGCCTCCCAGGTTCAAGTGATTCTCCTGCCTTAGACTCCCGAGTAGCTGGGATTACAGGCATGTGCCACCATGCCCGGCTAATTTTTTTGTATTTTTAGTAGAGACAGGGTTTCTCCATGTTGGTCAGGCTGGTCTCAAACTCCTGACCTCAGCTGATCCACTTGCTTCAGCCTCCCAAAGTGCTGGGATTACAGGCATGAGCCATTGCTCCAGGCTATCTTTTATTTCTTTAAATGTTTTATGTATAGTCATTTCATATTCTGTTTTGGAAACACCAGTATCTACAGTTTGTAGAGACTGAATATTTTTGTTCCTGTTGGCTTGTCTGCTGACCTGTCTCCCTATGTGTCTGGTAATTTTTTTTTAACTGTGAGCTTACATTTGTACTTGATATTTATGAGTTTTAAGATTCCTGGATTAAGGATGATTTTCTCCAGAAAATGATTATCTTCTATGGATGACAAGTTCTAGCCTTACCAAATTAAGGTCTTAAATTTAATTATTGGTTGAGTATCTTCCCAGTTGGATGAGTAATTTAAATTTGAACTCTATGCCCATGAATTCAGAGCTACTATTATAAAGATTCAGGAGAAACTAATATACTTTATTTCTCAACCTGTAACCAGCATAGACAGATTTCCTAGTTAGATTCTTTAACTAGCAGGCTTATTATCCATAGAACACCCTTTCTCCCAGAAGTTATGGCCTCTTTGGGCATTTGGCTTTGTTGGGGCCTAAGGGTTGGCTTCCTCACTTTGTGTGAGCATAGGGCCTAGGTTTCCATTACCCCATGATTGTTTTACTCACAAATGTTAACATCCAGAGTCCCTGTTTTCTGGAATCAGCATTTGCTTCCAGGTCAGCCAGAGCTTCTGGCTTTATTATTCTTATTTCAGATTACTACTCGATTATTTGGTCACTGCAGATCTCCCTTCTCTAATGAGAAATGTAAAGTGCATTTAAAAGTACATTTATTGTAATTTATCTAGCACAGGTATTTTATAGCAGCAGGGTATTTTAATATACCTAGTCCACCATATTGCCAGAAGCAGTAGACGGCTATGTAAAGAAACAAAACAGGTCCTTAAATGTCAAAGGAAAGATTGATTTCCATGTATTTTTATGCCAAGATACTTCTAACTGTTTTCTCATAATAAAACAGGTTTCATCTTTACCATTAGCACCTTCATTATTCATTATTACAGCAGAATGTTGCTTTTATGGCATCTACTTTTACAAATGAAATCAAGAAATTTCATCCAACTACATACAGAAGTCAATCATGTTAACGAAGACTTTCCATGAAAGTAATCGACAAGAAACATTAGGTACTTGAAATCTCTAGATCACTTCAATTTTGTGCTTTTGTTTTAAATATCTCATAAAAATATTTATTATCCACAAATCAAGTATTTACTGAATATCTTCTGTATACAAGGAACCCACTCTCAGCTCTTCAGGGTATACAAAAATAATTAGTATGCAATTCTTGCTCAAATTAAGAATTTGATTTGGTGATCCAGACTATTACTGCATTATAAAATTAACTTCAATACACAAAATATTGTCATACAAAAGTTAAAATGTTCAAAATTCCAAGAAGAGAAATATCACATTCATTTAGGGCATAAAACTACAACAGAAGAGTAAAAGAAGCTTCACTAAAAAGATCAGATCAATATGGGCCATGAAAGATGATTCAGATTATATATACTGGTAAGAAACGACTAGGGACAGAGAAAGAAATTCTGTGTAAAGTGATCTGCAAAAGCAAATGCATAAAGGCGAAAAAAGTAGGGGATTTGTGCAGAAAATCATAAGTAGCTGAATTTAGAACAAACAAAACTCCAGATACGCTGACTCTCATTTAATCTTCAAACATGCCATGCCCTTTTCTAATTCTCAACTTTGAATACTATCTCTTCTTGGAATGTCCTCATCCAGCCCCATAATACATGGTAAACATGGATTACTTCTTCAGAAAAGCAACTGCCTAGCAATCAGATCTGGTAAATGTGGATGACCCTAACTACATCATCGTCTTATCATGGAACTTGTTTATATCTCTGTTATGGCAATTACCAATCCATACTGTAACACAGTATCTTTTTCCATGCCCATCTCACTGATTAGACATCGTCTAGACTAGACTAGAGTATGAGCTTCTTGAGAGCAAAGACTATGACTTATTCTAACAAAGTGGCTGATATATGCATTATTCTAAAAACAGGAGTGGAAGTATAGGAAAAAAGGAACGAGAAAAATTCTGTAAATTTCCTTGCATGTATTTAACGAACTTTGACAGGCAGTGCAGAACCAGAATATGTCATTGGCTAAGAGAAAAATGTAGCGGCAGACTCTCTAAGGCTGTGTCCTGTCCCACAGAGTAGCTATTAACAACATGTGGCTGTTGAGAACTTAAAATATAGCTAGTTCACATTCAGATGTCCTTTAAGTGTAAAACACACATATTTCAAAGACTTAGTATGAAAAAATGTGAAGTATCTCAATAATTTTTATATTGATTACATGTTGAAATTATAATGTTTTTGATATACTGGGTTAAATAAAATGTATTCCTGAAATTATCCTCACCTATGTTTCTTATTACTTTTCTAATGTGACTACTAAAAAATTTTAAATTACACATGTGGCTTATATTACATTTCTATCGGACAGTGCTACTTTCAGAATTTGAACCTAAAAGATTAGAAAAATTGAAATTGTAATATACTATAGAGGACCAAGAGGAAGAGCTGGTTTTACTGAAATGAAAAAGCTTGACTCCAAAAATGAGCTTGATTGAAGGAGTCCGATAAATAAAAATGCAGATCCAGAAATCAGAAAAGTCTGTGATGGAAATACAGAGTTAGAAAATCTCTTTAGAAATTAGATGGTTGGAATTTTGGAAAAGCAGGTGAATCCCCAGAGAAAATTTTAGATCCCACAGCTTAGAAAAGGGGAGGAAGAGATAGTAGGTGATTTTTTTTTCCTCAAAGGATAGGATAGGAGGGGCTGGTATCCCATGAAGGATCTCTGAAATCATTTCCCACAGAAATATGATGCTAATTGTGTTATAATTTAGGGATATTCTGAATATATGTGAGGTTGAAAATAGGGACCTAAATATATTAGAAAATATTTTTTCCAAGGAAAAGTACATTCCAAACTTCAACCAGGTAACTCTTTACCTTTTTTATTTGTAAACAACTCTGTAAGTTAGCTTCTGCCATAACTAAGTACATAGATAGATAGGTTCAGACATGCAAACTTTATTATTGCTGCTCTAATAGAGAAAAAAAGTGGTTATGCACACCTCCCCCTCTAATAATAATGAAATTTACATACTGTACTCAGCCATTGGAAATAATACTTGAAAAGAGCCCCCAAAATATAGTTCAAGTTCAAAATCCATGTATCTTCCACATCTCTTATTTTTACCAAAACACAAGCAATCTGGAGCTGTTATAAGCAAAAGACTGTTTTAATAAAGTTCAATTTCTTCAAAATAGAGCTATGTACATATAAAATGTACATACCATTTTAAATTATAAAATACATTTTCCTCTCATTTAGGAGATTTAATAGAGAACTGTTTGTATTCCCAGTGATATTATGAAGCAGGTAATCGAGAAAGGCAAGCTGACTACTATTATGTGTTCAGACAGAGCTCAACTTATTGGACAAAGGCCTATCTTTTGTAGATGAGAGTTCTAGCAAAGGATATCCCATGACCTTCCCTAATATTACAAACCTTAGCATTATAAAATTATTTTACTTTTCCCAGAATAAAATTAGAAAGCAAGATACTCTGCCTAATAGGTTTTTTAATTGGAAATTTTAGCACTCTTGATTTATTTGTCAAGAATCTATGGACTTACAGTGTAGCTGAGAACATAGGTATACAGTAATTACAATGTGAGGTGAGACCCTACCTGTCATGGTGCTTCACAGGGAGGATGACCTCTACCTAAGGAGGGATCACAGCAGGTGGCATCTACATTGGGCTTAGAATTTGATGGATAAAAAATGAAGAGGTTAAAATCCTAGTAGAAGAAAAGCATAAATAAGCACCAGGGACTTGAGTAAATAAGGTAAATACTTAAGAATTAGTGAATAGTCCAGTTTGGTTAGAATTTAAGGCATGTGGAAAGAAGTAGCAGAAAATAACAATGGAAAAGTAAGTTGGATCCAGAGCGTGGAGAGCCTTGAATGGCAGGCTGAGAAGGAAGACTGGGCTGGACTGGGTGAGCATCAGGAACCAGAGAAAGTTTCTGAACAACTTATCAGAAGTATATCTTGGGCAGACTGAAACAAATCTCAGAACAGTGAGGTGGATATAACTGTATAGCAGTGGCATAGCAGCAGGGATGGTAAAAGCAGCAAGAAGTAGAAGAAGTCCGAGCAATGGTGTGATGTGCCTGCTTTCTAAGAAATAATGCACAGGGCTGTTTTCAAAAAAAGGAAACACATGTGCACGTGTTGTTTTTTCCCTAAGATCATGAGGCCTCCTCTTGGGCAACTAGCCTAGCCTGTAAGGAGGAAAACAGTTTTTATCATGTAAGTACGGAAATCTGCCTTTTCCTGAATGGATTCTGGGCTGGACAGCCTGAAGACAGCCATCTGCTCGCAGCAACAACAGCAGCAGCATGCTTGCTTATATGCATACAATCTTCCTTTGCACTGCTGGTTGGCTCAGCTCAAGTTGCCCACCCTAGGATTACTTTAACATATGCAGTAAAAGTCACATTCTTCTACTCATTGAATCAAGGCTGGAAAGCTTGAGAAGAAACATTCAATCACTGACAAAATAAAGTGGAAAAGGAATCCAATGGAGGGAAGGAAAGGAATAAGACAGCAGAGAAAGGGATGGGAGCAAGAGAAACCAAGAATGAAGCAGGAAGACAAGACATGAGGGAGAAGGAGGAACTGATCATAACCATTACACCTATGTTCACTTAAAAGTAATTGTTATTTAGAGTAAAACTTTATTTCCAAAAACCTTGTGGATGTGGAGGCAGTAACAACGTTAATTATGTCTCATAATTAGTAATTAAGATTATATAACAAAGTCTTTGGCAATGTTCTATTCTAATGATGGAGGACCAACATCAGAGAAATATAATAGTGCATTAGCATAACCACATATGCAAAGTACACAGAACCATTTCCAAAGTTAACTTGTCATTGAATGATTAAATATGAATTCATAATTAGAAGAATCCACACTGTAATTTATTGGCTCTCCTGACTGTTCTGGTTCATTAAAAGTTGATTACTAAACAGTGACCTCTAGTGGCCCATAATTTTCCAATGCTATATTGTTTCTCTTAAAGAGTCAGCATAGATTTCAAGAACCTATTTACCCTAAATAAGGCAATTACTTTGAAGATGTTAATATTCCTTTTCATTATAAACGGAAATATTCCTTTTTCCTATACTTAGCTCCTTAAAGTATATTCTGGCAAATACAAAATGCCAAAAAGCTCTCCTGCTTCTACCCAAGTGTCACACATTCATTAACAAATTATGATCGAGCACCTATTTGTGAAACCCTGGGGCTGGGGGTTTGGGGTATTTTATTAATAATTAAAACTGACTTCACTAATTCTTTACTATCCAATAACAAATGAAATCAACATTAATACAACTGTCATGCTACTATCTATTCACTGCCTATACACACAGGACATACTGAAAACATACTTGATTTTAAAATTCAAAGACACCAACAATTTCTTATTCAATGCATACCAAATTACTGAGGTTTATCTTAAAAGGCAATAGATTAACAACTGTAAAAAACAAATCCAGCTCATCTCTTAAATTTTTCTTAAAGAGATTTCTATAACAATGACCTTTCGGCAGAAATTACTTCTATAGCACGTTTGTGAACTTTCCAAGCATCATTTCTCTTTTTTTTTTTTTTTTTGAGATGGAGTTTCGCTCTTGTTGCCCAGACTGGAGTGCAGTGGCGCGGTCTTGGCTCACCAAAACCTCCACCTCCCGGGTTCAAGCAATTCTCCTACCTCATCCTCCCAGGTAGCTGGGATTACAGGCATGTGCCACTACACCCGGCTAATTTTTTATTTTTAGTAGAGATGGGGTTTCTCCATGTTGGCCACACTGGTCTTGAACTCCTGACCTCAGGTGATCTGCTGACCTCGGCCTCCCAAAGTGCTGGGATTACAAGCGTGAGCCGCCGCGCCTGGCCAAGCATCATTTCTCTCTTAAAATGAATACACATCTTTTTAAAAGACACATATCCTTATAATAATAATAATAATAATAATAATAATTTATGTTAAATTTAAACCCAATTTAAAAATCCATAAATATATTTGTTTTTATTACTTGCAACCCAGGTACACTCGTTATGAAAACAAGGTTTCAGAAAGGCTCGAAATATAAAGAGAAGACTTTGGGTGTGTTATTAAAAGGATTATATATCCCTTCATCCCCCCAAATCAGTCAAGATAATCATCCTCATTCCCTAAAGTAGTGGCAATGCTGTAGCATCCTTTGAGAATGTAGGTAAGCCTCCAAAAAAATTTAAGATGTAAATAAAAGAAACAAATATACTTCCCTGATGTACCATTGCTGCAGAACACATGGGTGTGGAGTGCCAATTGTTTCTGTAATGATTTAATATAGTAGCTAGATAATGAGTTGTACCTTCTGCAACAACTGAATCACCATTTAATGCTATTATCAACAGTTCATGACCCACCAGCAAGAAATGTCAACCTGATTAATCTAAATACTGCTGACCTCAAAAAAACCTTACTCCTCACAGAATACTGTTATTAGCATCCATTGTTCATTAGTATGAAAATATATAAATCAAATCATTAAATAGTTTAGAGTTCAGTATGCTAATTTTGCTAAGTGAGAGTTAATAGGGTTCTGAAAATGTGGAGCTGAAGACATTACTTAAGCATGAATATTTGTTAAAACTAAGAGAATCTTTTTTTTGAAGATACATTATTTTATAAGTTCAATATGTCAATGAAAATATTTGTTTTCTTAGTATTGTACATTAGGGTTACAGTAAGATTTCATTTTGGTTCTAAAGTTCAATGTTTAGATTTTTTTTTGAGACAGAGTTTCGCTTTGTTGCACAAGCTAGAGTGCAGTGGCACGATCTCAGCTCACTGCAACCTCCGCCTCCCAGGTTCAAGCAATTCTCATGCCTCAGACTCCTGATAGCTGAGATTACAGGCGCCCACCACCACACCTGGCTGATTTTTTGTATTTTCGTAGAGACAGGGTTTCACCATGTTGCCTAGGCTAATCTCGAACTCCGGAACTCAGGCAATCTGCCCGTCTCGGCCTCCCGAAGTGCCAGGATTACAGATGTGAGCCACTGCACCCAGCCAAATTCTTACTTCTTAACATAAATTTCAAAAATAACCAGATTATATTTAGAGCACATATTGGACACTGATTTTTACTAAAAATAAAACATTTTTTTTTTGTTGTTACAATAAGCTAGGTCTTCAGTACCCACAAAAAATAGTCAAACTCTGCTTCCTTGCACCTGAGTTGAGAGGTTAGGACTCTAAGAAAAGCAGGTGCAAGCAGGCAGAACAAGTCAAGATTCTCTATAACTGAATATTACACTTCTTAAAAAATAATCAGACTCTATATGGTAACCAAAAAGATTTATCCTAAAATTAACAGTAAGAAAATAATCAGACAAATCAAGAATGAGGAACATTTCATAAAATAACTGGTCTAGACTCCAGAAATGTCAAGATAGATTTTTTTTTTTTATTTTGAAAGGGAGGGCATGGGAACTGTTCTAGATTAAAGAAAGATGATGCAACAGAACAACTAAATGTAACATATGAACTTTTATTAGATGCTGGATCAAAGAAAATTAGAAAATTCAGTTATTTGGGGGACAACTGAGAAAATTTGAATATGGGTTATATTAGATGGCACTGAATCAAAGTCAAATTTTTTGGGTGTGATAGTAGTCTTGGAGTTATGTCCCTATTCTCAGACGATATATACTAAAAGTATTTAAGGCTGAATGGTTCCACCAAAAACAAAAATTATGTGGCAGGGGGTTGAAGGGGGCAAGAGAGAACACAAAAATTGAAATTTAAAATATAACAAATAATTAGATAGCAGAGCACTGATACCACACATAAAGAGAATCTCTATACACCCATTATTTACAAATGTTTCATGAATTCTATTTTTACTGTGTCTTCCAAAAGGGCAGAAAGTGAAGGAGGAAAAACTTTGGTCCCAAATACCAATGAAGGTAAATAGTTATCTTGTGATTTATAAAACGGATATTTTATTGAAACATCTGAGTCTAATTTCTATAAACTGAATACTTAACCATTACTTTATATTATTACATTGCTGAGTTACTCTGTATCTCCACTTTAACAAGCAGGTTTACATAAGTGCTTTCTGTCTCTAGTGGCTCTGAGTTTGCCCTGGCAATAGCTTTCCAAGTAAATGACTAACCACATTAATGGTGTTTGTTCTGGGGTATCCACCACAACATTATGTTTAGAAATGACCTAGCTGAGTTCTATTTTAGGGTTGTCCTACAAATAAAAACACAGCCACCAAAAAGCAGCGAGGTATCTTTATCATAATACCATTTGACTCACATTAGTAAGAACTGCAGGATTCATGGACTGTTCTATAACCTACTGCCACGCTACTAAGTTATAGCCCAAGAAAACCCATAGTACCTGCTGCCATACAAAAACCGCACTGCATGTATTTCAAAATACATGAGAGTCTGTTTGAACAGCCACACTTTTACAAATTAGGATTCAGGGAAAAGAGATATAGAACTAAATTAAAATATATGTGGCTGTTTTCCTATGATTTTTCATGAAACACAGGTGTCAAGGAAACAAACATGCTTCCCCTGATTTTAATGAAAGAAATGCAATCAATTATATTGAGACTATACTAGGCATTTCAATACAAGAATCATGCCCAGATTGACTTCAGTGAGAAAAAGTGATGGAGCAGGCAGTTGAACTCAGGTCTTCCAAGTAGCAGTAATGAGTAAAATGAACAGTTCTGGATTTGTACAGATCTATTCACTTGTGAAACTGCCACCAGAGAAATTCATTTGAAAAGCAAAGCTTAACCACTTAGAAATCAGAAAAATCTCAGTTCCCAGTAACAACAACAACAACAAAAATCCAGATAACTAGGAATGTCTGCATAAAAATGCTAGGAAAAGTTTTCAGGTGAGGATAGTTATAGTAAATCAACAGAAAACTCTTTAAATGAACATTGTAAGATGAACAGTTTAGCTCCAATTTGATCATAAAACACAAGAAAAGATTATTAAGCTCTTCAGAGCTTGTACTGCAATTTATATCTTTTTTACCAGAAAGATTCATTTGTTCATTTATCCATTCTCTCATCTATCCATTAAACACAAGACTGAGTGCCTACTATTGGATTATGTATCGTTACAGGCACTGAGAATACAGCAATGAGCAAGAGAACAAATCTTTGGTCTGTGGAGTCTACAATCTAGCAGAGTGGTTCTCAATCTCAACTACATATTAAGGAACAACTCCTAGAAATTGATTTAATGGGGAAGAAGGTAAGAGAGGTGGAGATCAAAGCAGAAGTAGAAAGGCTGACTTCAGAGACCACTGCTGCTTGGCCAATTGTGACAGGAGGATAGGCAGAGTATGTGCATACAAACGCATGCAGGTTAAGGGGTGGGCGATCATGTGGAAGTGACTGTGTCTATACTCAGTGAAAGTAAAAAGGAAGGTCATCAGCTGACACTGGGGGAGGGTACCAGAGGCACAGAGACAAGAGAAGGTGTGAAATAATTGTTTAGGTGATGGAAAAGAGTGAATGGACTAAGGAAATGAAGGGGAACTGTCAAGCTGCCCTAAGGGCCAACTTGGGATTAGTGATCGTTAATTTAAAATTCAAGCCAGACCAACATGGTCACCCATTTACTCCAACCATGTTCAGCTACTCAAGAGCCAATGCAGGGCAAATGAACAGTTGGATTTGACCAGGGGTGGGGTCAAATTCAACAGAGGAAAGGAAGAACGAGGAAGCTGAGGATGTGTAAGCATGTACAGTGGAATATAAACCAGTAGGGAAGGAAGCGAGAACATGAAGAGGGTAGAGATAAAGAAACAGGTGTTTAATTATTCTGCTTCAGTTTTATCTACGACAGGTACTGCCATCAACTGTAATTGCTTATCTTCCTAAAATTTGAAATTCCCTTCCTTTAGAATTATTCAATTCCTTTTACGGAAGGATGGAAGGTAGATTTCCTTTTCTCCTCCAAATTTATTAAGGTTTAATTGATAAAAATTTTATAGATTTATGATATATAACATATTTTGATAAATGTATACATTGTGCAATGATTAAATCAAGCTAATTAACATATCCATCACCTTATATACTTATTGCTTTTTCTAGATTACTTTTGCTCAGGAGTGGCCAAACTTAGTTTCTTTCAAAGTTCAGAAGAATCTAGTATTTGTGGATCCTTCAGCACTTAAAGACCACCATACAGAATATCATTTTTCCATTCTCATTTTAAAAAATGAGATTCTATTACAAAAAGGAATCTACAAAAAAAGACCAATTCAACTGGATTTAGCTTCTTGTGCTTTCTTTGATAAACACAGATCCTCTAGAAGAAAAATATGGTACTTGATTTTAGTCCCCAACTTCATTTAAAGTGACGCATACTTATTTGAAAGAAGATAAAATAAGAGATGCTTGTTTTCTCTCTTTGGATGTAATTATTTAGCATTTGAAATCAGGGGCCAAAAAGACTTCATGCTTTGACTTAGGATTAAGAGTCTCTTTTGAACACAGCTATCACTTGTCTATTCAACTTAGTAAAGTAATTGCTTCTTTATTCTCCTTGAAATGTTGTTGTATGCTTTACAAGTACATAATCCCTTCCCTTCAACTCTTATACAATAAGCTCTGAAACGCAAAAGAGTTTTTCTTCACTCATTTGGCAGCAAAACTTTACCTGAACTGATTTAAGGCTATAGTCTTCATTTCTTCTGCTTAGTGTGAATATTCATATATTTCATTGCAGAAATTATTGTGTTTTGATTACAGGTGGCTTCCATGGTCACTGCGGGGGATGTTACATAGCATATGGTAAATATACAAATTATCTTTCTATAATTCTAAAACAAAACTCACATGACTCCAAGAGTTTCAAGTAAGGGATTGTGGGCCTATGGAAATTTTTTTCTTTTCCTATTTTATGAACAGGAACCTAAATTTCTGGCTTAGTCATAGAATTATTGTAATAGTTCACTCCCACTTACTGAATAATTATGATATACCAGGCACTGGGTTTTACACATTTACATTATTCTAATTGAATGCTGTGGAATGAATCTTTATGGCCTAGAGATCTAAGTGTATGGGACTTTATCCAGGCTTCTCCCCACCTCAAAATCAATCTGGTTTCCCAGAGTAAGAAGCTGGGCTAGCTGCTCTTTGTGTCTGTATGGTGGTTTTTCATTTCTCTTTAGTTGGAGATTATTATATGGATAAAAAGCACAAACCTTACAGTCAGCCAGGCTCATGTCTGAATTAGCTCCACCTCTACAAATGAGTAGGACAAATTCTTTAACCTCTTTATGAGACCATTTCCACATCAGTAAAATGGGGATAACAACAGTACTGACCTCACAGGGCTTTTGTGAGGATTAAATGAGATGATGTCTGTAAAGTACTCAGCAATTTTATAAAATACCTGGCCTAATACTTAGTGTATAATCATAAGCTGCCTTACCTATCTTTACCAGTAAGCATCTGCATGATGATAATTTACTTTCTGTATTACAGCTATTATTCCACAAAACTTTTTTTTCACAGAAATAGGATGATATTTACAAGATGTGTTCTTCTTGTTTTCAAAAGACCCTTATTTTGACTTCAAGGGAAGCTTTATTAAGCATTAATTGTCACAGATACACCGCTATTATACAGAATTTTAAAAGCTAAGGGAGATGTTAGAGGGAAGTAAAATACATTGAACAGTTAACAACTTTGATCTGATTTTTAAAGTAAGGAGAACAAAATTCAGACTTGGCCAATGTTACAAAACTAGTAAAAAGCAAATACCTTCACCAAAAGCCAGAAGGAAACAGTATCTCATGATGCAGTCTAATACTCTTATGACAACTTCAAAAAAACTTTTTCTACCTTCCTTTTCAAGAGAAAGCTACCTAATACCTAGGTATTATAGAATACAATATTAAGCATATTATATATTAATAACTTTTTGTGACATTAAATCATGCATTGTTTCATAACCTGCTTTTACTAACACAATACTGTAAAATATTTTCATGTCAAATATTTATCTACATCACTGATTCATAATATGTAATTTAATCAATTCTCCCTTATTGGACATTTGGGTTATTTCCAAGTCCTCATCATTTTAAACCAGTGGTTCTTAAACTTTTTGGTCTTAGGATTTCTTTATACTCTTTAAATATTTTTGAGGACACAAAAGCTTTTGTTTATGTGGATTATATCTATTGGTATTTACTGTATTAGAAATCAAAACAAATTTTAAAAACATTTCTCAATTGACTTAAAAACATCAATCATAAACCTACTACATATTAACATATTTTGGGAAAAATAACAAGCAAAATAATTTAGTGAGAAGAGTAGCACTGCTTTACAACTTTTCAAATCTCTTTAGTTCTGGCTTAATAGAAGACAGCTGGATTTTCATACTAGATTAAATGCAGAAGCAGATATATGTTGTTTTGGTTGAAATATATAAAGAAAAGCTCACCTCATATAGATAATGCAGTTTAAAAAAGTAGGAGAGAATTTTAATAACTTTTTCAGGTAATTGTGGATATCCTTCTTTTATATAAACCCAAACTTGACAAATGGTGGTTTCTTAAAGGCTTGTTGCAATGTGGAAAGAACGTTTTACACTATGTTACATTAAAATCTATCCCTCTATTTTGTACTTTGCATCTTTTATCTAGGCATAATTTTGTAACACCATATAACGGTCACTTGGAAAATACTGGTTCAGTTAGTTATACAGATATTCTAAATTCCCAGTATACAATAGCAGAAACTCACATTCTTTAACTGCACCAACAATCTTTTCACAAAAGTCTTTAAGGATTAGAAAGTTGTTAAGTTCATATGGTCAGATACAAGTTTTCCAAAATTCTAATTTTTACTTGAAAGATCCAGTTTTATCATTGGTTACAAATACCTTCAGTTGCTTTCCTTGAAGTAAGACTCACTTTTTTCTTTCTATAAAATGTCTTGTTATTCTTTGAAATAAAAATGGTGTTCCACAAAAATGCAGATAGTATAGCTGGCAACTCAAACAATCACCTAAATACTTCTCAAGACAACCCCAATACCAACTGTAGCAGCATCGTTTGGGGCATATTTTCTATTACGTCAAATAAAATATACAAAAGACATGTACTCAACATTAAGATTTAATAAAATTAATAATTTTTAATGCTTCATAAAGGAACATTAAGTGGAACTGCATTATGTGTAGCTGTTAAGAATATGATACCACTGTCTTGACTCTTGCTAAGGGCAGCAGTTTTACTCACCATTCCTTTTGCACCATGAGTATTATTACTCTATTATTAGAAAAATAATTTTTACTTTATGGCCTCCTGGGGATCCATGGAGGGCACACTGAGAACCAATGTTCTTAACAATGCTAAAAGTACATTCTTATAGTTAAATCTTTACACATATTCTTAATTTGGGGGGATAAATTCTTAAAGTGGAATTACTGGGTAAATTATATATATTTGTAAAAATATATGTACATAAATTACTAGGTAAATTTATAGACCTATAAATATAGAGCTTTTATACATACATACAGGTGTGCATGTTTTTTATATATGTATATATGTGTGTATATACGCACACACATATGTATGTATAAAAAGTACGTGTGTGGAGGAGGAGCCAAGATGGCCGAATAGGAACAGCTCTGGTCTACAGCTCCCAGCGCGAGCGACCCAGAAGACGGGTGATTTCTGCATTTCCATCTGAGGTACCGTGTTCATCTCACTAGGGAGTGCCAGACAGTGGGCGCAGGTCAGTGGGTGAGTGCACCATGCGCCAGCCGAAGCAGGGGCAAGGCATTGCCTCACTCGGGAAGCGCAAGGGGTCAGGGAGTTCCCTTTCCAGGGGTGACAGACGGCACCTGGAAAATCGGGCCACTCCCACCCGAATACTGTGCCTTTCCGACGGGCTTAGGAAACGGTGCCCCAGGAGAGTATAGCCCAGACCTGGCTCAGAGGGTCCTACGCCCACGGAGTCTCGCTGATTGCTAGCACAGCAGTCTGAGATCAAACAGCAAGTCGGCAGCGAGGCTGGGGGAGGGGCGCCCGCCATTGCCCAGGCTCGCTTAGGTAAACAAAGCAGCCTGGAAGCTTGAACTGGGTGGAGCCCACCACAGCTCAAGGAGGCCTGCCTGCCTCTGTAGGCTCCACCTCTGGGGGCAGGGCACAGACAAACAAAAAGACAGCAGTAACCTCTGCAGACTTAAATGTCCCTGTCTGACACCTTTGAGGAGAGCAGTGGTTCTCCCAGCACGCAGCTGGAGATCTGAGAATGGGCTGACTGCCTCCTCAAGTGGGTCCCTGACCCCTGACCCCCGAGCAGCCTAACTGGGAGGCACCCCCCAGCAGGGGCAGACTGACACCTCACACGGCCGGCCAGGTACTCCAACAGACCTGCAGCTGAGGGTCCTGTCTGTTAGAAGGAAAACTAACAGAAAGGACATCCACACCAAAAACCCATCTGTACATCACCATCATCAAAGACCAAAAGTAGATAAAACCACAAAGATGGGGAAAAAACAGAGCAGAAAAACTGGAAACTCTAAAAAGCAGAGTACCTCTCCTCCTCCAAAGGAACGCAGTTCCTCACCAGCAACGGAACAAAGCTGGACGGAGAATGACTTTGACGAGCTGAGAGAAGAAGGCTTCAGACGATCAAATTACTCCGAGCTACGGGACGATATTCAAACCAAAGGCAAAGAAGTTGAAAACTTTGAAAAAAATTTAGAAGAATGTATAACTAGAATAACCAATACAGAGAAGTGCTTAAAGGAGCTGATGGAGCTGAAAACCAAGGCTCGAGAACTACGTGAAGAATGCAGAAGCCTTAGGAGCCGATGCGATCAAATGGAAGAAAGGGTATCAGCAATGGAAGATGAAATGAATGAAATGAAGCGAGAAGGGAAGTTTAGAGAAAAAAGAATAAAAAGAAACGAGCAAAGCCTCCAAGAAATGTGGGACTATGTGAAAAGACCAAATCTACGTCTGATTGGTGTACCTGAAAGTGACGGGGAGAATGGAAACAAGTTGGAAAACACTCTGCAGGATATTATCCAGGAGAACTTCCCCAATCTAGCAAGGCAGGCCAACATTCAGATTCAGGAAATACAGAGAACGCCACAAAGATACTCCTCGAGAAGAGCAACTCCAAGACACATAATTGTCAGATTCACCAAAGTTGAAATGAAGGAAAAAATGTTAAGGGCAGCCAGAGAGAAAGGTCGGGTTACCATCAAAGGGAAGCCCATCAGACTAACAGCGGATCTCTTGGCAGAAACCCTACAAGCCAGAAGAGAGTGGGGGCCAATATTCAACATTCTTAAAGAAAAGAATTTTCAACCCAGAATTTCATATCCTGCCAAACTAAGCTTCATAAGTGAAGGAGAAATAAAATACTTTACAGACAAGCAAATGCTGAAAGATTTTGTCACCACCAGGCCTGCCCTAAAAGAGCTCCTGAAGGAAGCGCTAAACATGGAAAGGCACAACTGGTACCAGCCACTGCAAAATCATACCGAAATGTAAAGACCATCGAGACTAGGAAGAGACTGCATCAACTAACGAGAAAAATAACCAGCTAACATCATAATGACAGGAAAAATTCACACATAACAATATTAACTTTAAATGTAAATGGACTAAATGCTCCAATTAAAAGACACAGACTGGCAAACTGGATAAAGACTCAAGACCCACCAGTGTGCTGTATTCAGGAAACCCATCTCACGTGCAGAGACACACATAGGCTCCAAATAAAAGGATGGAGGAAGATCTACCAAGCAAATGGAAAACAAAAAAAGGCAGGGGTTGCAATCCTAGTCTCTGATAAAACAGACTTTAAACCAACAAAGATCAAAAGAGACAAAGAAGGCCATTACATAATGGTAAAGGGATTAATTCAACAAGAAGAGCTAACTATCCTAAATATATATGCACCCAATACAGGAGCACCCAGATTCATAAAGCAAGTCCTGAGTGACCTACAAAGAGACTTAGACTCCCACACATTAATAATGGGAGACTTTAACACCCCACTGTCAACATTAGACAGATCAACGAGACAGAAAGTTAACAAGGATACCCAGGAATTGAACTCAGCTCTGCACCAAGCAGACCTAATAGACATCTACAGAACTCTCCACCCCAAATCAACAGAATATACATTTTTTTAGCACCACACCACACCTATTCCAAAATTGACCATATACTTGGAAGTAAAGCTCTCCTCAATAAATGTAAAAGAACAGAAATTATAACAAACTATCTCTCAGATCACAGTGCAATCAAGCTAGAACTCAGGATTAAGAATCTCACTCAAAACCGCTCAACTACATGGAAACTGAACAACCTGCTCCTGAATGACTACTGGGTACATAACGAAATGAAGGCAGAAATAAAGATGTTCTTTGAAACCAACGAGAACCAAGACACAACATACCAGAATCTCTGGGATGCATTCAAAGCAGTGTGTAGAGGGAAATTTATAGCACTAAATGCCCACAAGAGAAAGCAGGAAAGATCCAAAATTGACACCCTAACATCACAATTAAAAGAACTAGAAAAGCAAAAGCAAACACATTCAAAAGCTAGCAGAAGGCAAGAAATAACTAAAATCAGAGCAGAACTGAAGGAAATAGAGACACAAAAAACCCTTCAAAAAATTAATGAATCCAGGAGCTGGTTTTTTGAAAGGATCAACAAAATTGATAGACCGCTAGCAAGATTAATAAAGAAAAAAAGAGAGAAGAATCAAATAGATGCAATAAAAAATGATAAAGGGGATATCACCACTGATCCCACAGAAATACAAACTACCATCAGAGAATATTACAAACACCTCTACGCAAATAAACTAGAAAATCTAGAAGAAATGGATAAATTCCTCAACACATACACCCTCCCAAGACTAAACCAGGAAGAAGTTGAATCTCTGAATAGACCAATAACAGGATCTGAAATTGTGGCAATAATCAATAGCTTACCAACCAAAAAAAGTCCAGGACCAGATGGGTTCACAGCCAAATTCTACCAGAGGTACAAGGAGGAGCTGGTACCATTCCTTCTGAAACTATTCCAATCAATAGAAAAAGAGGGAATCCTCCCTAACTCATTTTATGAGGCCAGCATCATCCTGATACCAAAGCCTGGCAGAGACACAACAAAAAAAGAGAATTTTAGACCAATATCCTTGATGAACATTGATGCAAAAATCCTCAATAAAATACTGGCAAACAGAATCCAGCAGCGCATCAAAAAGCTTGTCCACCATGATCAAGTGGGCTTCATCCCTGGGATGCAAGGCTGGTTCAATATACGCAAATCAATAAATGTAATCCAGCATATAAACAGAACCAAAGACAAAAACCACATGATTATCTCAATAGATGCAGAAAAGGCCTTTGACAAAATTCAACAACCCTTCATGCTAAAAACTCTCAATAAATTAGGTATTGATGGGACGTATCTCAAAATAATAAGAGCTATTTATGACAAACCCACTGCCAATATCATACTGAATGGGCAAAAACTGGAAGCATTCCCTTTGAAAACTGGCACAAGACAGGGATGCCCTCTCTCACCACTTCTATTCAACATAGTGTTGGAAGTTCTGGCCAGGGCAATTAGGCAGGAGAAGGAAATCAAGGGTATTCAAGTAGGAAAAGAGGAAGTCAAATTGTCCCTGTTTGCAGATGACATGATAGTATATCTAGAAAACCCCACTGTCTCAGCCCAAAATCTCCTTAAGCTGATAAGCAACTTCAGCAAAGTCTCAGGATACAAAATCAATGTACAAAAATCACAAGCATTCTTATACATCAATAACAGACAAACAGAGAGCCAAATCATGAGTGAACTCCCATTCACAATTGCTTCAAAGAGAATAAAATACCTAGGAATCCAACTTACAAGGGACGTGAAGGACCTCTTCAAGGAGAACTACAAACCACTGCTCAAGGAAATAAAAGAGGATACAAACAAATGGAAGAACATTCCATGCTCATGGGTAGGAAGAATCAATATCATGAAAATGGCCATCCTTCCCAAGGTAATTTACAGATTCAATGCCATCCCCATCAAGTTACCAATGACTTTCTTCACAGAATTGGAAAAAACTACTTTAAAGTTCATATGGAACCAAAAAAGAGCCCGCATCGCCAAGTCAATCCTAAGCCAAAAGAACAAGGCTGGAGGCATCACACTACCTGACTTCAAACTATACTACAAGGCTACAGTAACCAAAACAGCATGGTACTGGTACCAAAACAGAGATATAGATCAATGGAACAGAACAGAGCCGTCAGAAATAATGCCACATATCTACAACTATCTGATCTTTGACAAACCTGAGAAAAACAAGAAATGGGGAAAGGATTCCCTATTTAATAAATGGTGCTGGGAAAACTGGCTAGCCATATGTAGAAAGCTGAAACTGGATCCCTTCCTTATACCTTATACAAAAATCAATTCAAGATGGATTAAAGACTTAAACGTTAGACCAAAAACCATGAAAACCTAGGCATTACCATTCAGGACATAGGCATGGGCAAGGACTTCATGTCTAAAACACCAAAAGCAATGGCAACAAAAGCCAAAATTGACAAATGGGATCTAATTAAACTCAAGAGCTTCTGCACAGCAAAGGAAACTACCATCAGAGTGAACAGGCAACCTACAAAATGGGAGAAAATTTTCGCAACCTACTCATCTGACAAAGGGCTAATATCCAGAATCTACAATGAACCCCAACAAATTTACAAGAAAAAAACAAACAACCCCATCAAAAAGTGGGTGAAGGACATGAACAGACACTTCTCAAAAGAAGACATTTATGCAGCCAAAAAACACATGAAAAAATGCTCACCATCACTGGCCATCAGAGAAATGCAAATCAAAACCACAATGAGATACCATCTCACACCAGTTAGAATGGCAATCATTAAAAAGTCAGGAAACAACAGGTGCTGGAGAGGATGTGGAGAAATAGGAACACTTTTACACTGTTGGTGGGACTGTAAACTAGTTCAACCCTTGTGGAAGTCAGTGTGGCGATTCCTCAGGGATCTAGAACTAGAAATGCCATTTGACCCAGCCATCCCATTACTGGGTATATACCCAAAGGACTATAAATCATGCTGCTATAAAGACACATGCACACGTATGTTTATTGCAGCATTATTCACAATAGCAAAGACTTGGAACCAACCCAAATGTCCAACAATGATAGACTGGATTAAGAAAATGTGGCACATATACACCATGGAATACTATGCAGCCATAAAAAATGATGAGTTCATGTCCTTTGTAGGGACATGGATGAAATTGGAAATCATCATTCTCAGTAAACTATCGCAAGAACAAAAAACCAAACACCGCATATTCTCACTCATAGGTGGGAATTGAACAATGAGAACACATGGACACAGGAAGGGGAACATCACACTTCGGGGACTGTTGTGGGGTGAGGGGAAGGGGGAGGGATAGCATTGGGAGATATACCTAATGGTAGATGACGAGTTGGTGGGTGCAGCGCACCAGCATGGCACATGTATACATATGTAACTTACCTGCACGTTGCGCACATGTACCATAGAGCCTAAAGTATAATAATAATAATAGTAATAATAATAAAAAGAAAAAATAAATAAAAAATAAAAGTACGTGTGTATGTGTGCATGTACGTATATGCATGTGTACACGTGTGTATGTATATGTATATGCACACACGTGTATGTGTAAAAGTTTTTGATGCATACTACCAAACTGTTCTCTGAGTTGGTTCAAATAATTTACATCACCAAAGCAGTCTATGAGGCTACACATCTTCCCTATCTATGCTAAGACTAGACTTTTGTATCTTTGCCAATCTGAAGGTTAAACATAATAACTTTTCAGAACCATCCTGACTGCCACAAAGACTGGGTGGCCCCAGATTAGCCAGCAGACACTACATATATTTGCCTTCACTGTGGCTCACATTTCATCTCATCAAAATGAAGATATTATTTACCCTGTCTAATTCACTGGCATGATATGAGAAATAATTCGGAAAAGAATGAAAAAGTAAAAAGCATTTGTAAGACGATTCAAAGAGAAACAGATCAAATGTCAATGACACACACTCGAAGTGTATAAATTGTTTGGTTTCACCAGATTTTGGTTGTCCTAAAAATGAGTGAGTTTGGGGCTTGTAACATTTAAGTTTTCTGTTTTACGGAAAAATGAATCTAGAGTTTTCCTGCCCTTAAAAATGGCTGTATTTTCTAGGTACATGATTTATTTTTTTTAAATTTTTTTGGAGAAAATGTTATAAGATGGCAAAATTCTCAATTTAAGAACACAGATGTAAACTTTATTAACAGCAGGCAGAAAGCTGGCCTTCTTCCATGCTATTCTATTCTAATCTAAGAAGATAGGTGGTTATGTAATTCCTCCACATAAATTCAGTCCACCTAGACATGAAGGGGGAGGTGACTTAACAAACTGACTTCACATCAGTTCACTCATTTTCTCTGCAATTTATTCTTTAAAAATGTTTTTTTCCCTATGAGCAATACATTCAATATAAATTATTAGATTATCACCAATTTCTACAAAAGCAAATATGCCCTTGTTGCAAATATGCAAAAACAGAAGGAAAACACAAAAAAGAACGTTCTTTCCATTCCAACTGATAGTCGACCTGAGCTCTCAGGAAGTTTGGCAACTGGGTTTCAAGGTTTTAAGAATATTACAATAATCCAGAGCGACTGCAGTGTAGAGCAATGTGGAAAAAAAGAAAGAGAGAAAGAGAGACATGGAGAGAGAGAAGGAAGGAAGGAAAGAAGGAAGGAAGGAAGGGAAGGAGGGAGGGAGGGAGAGGAAGGGGTTGATTAAAGATGGTTTCATGAATAAAATATATCATGAAACCATCTTATTCTCTGCTAAGACGATTTTACTAACTATAATTTTGCTTCTAGAAATTAAAATTTCCTCAATTCCATCTGAGCAATCAATACTCTAAAAAGCATAAAGTGTTATATTCTCTAATTATTTTTACTTTTTAACTCTGTTCTTGACCAGAAATGAAGGGGAAGGGGGAGGGGAGAGAGAGAGAAGAAGAAAAAAGGAGGAGGAGGAGGAAGAGACGAAAAGAAAAGAGGCCTGCACTCTTAGAAAAGGAGGGAAATCACTCTGTGAGGCATTAGCTTTGTGGTTCCAACAGTGACCACCTCGACTTTCCTGGGACAGATTTATTCAGCTTAACAACCCTCACTGGTGACTTGTGACATTCTCCTGCCAGTCCCTGCAGGTACAGTACCCTGACAGGCCATTATAAAAAGGCTCTCTAACAGGGCCACTGGCTGTCAGAAGCCACCAGCTGGCGTGCCACAGCCCTGCAGTCGCCAGGGTCCAGCTGCCAGTCTGGGCGGTGCTGTCCATGCTGCGCAACGTGCCACCCAGCTGCTGCATGGTCACGTCCATCTGGAGCTCTCTAGCTAGACAAATCTCTATGCCTGTCAGATCTCTTCAGCAAGCCTTGTTATGCAAATTCAATTACTCAAGTGTGCCCTATTACTGCTGGCTAACTGCTCCTAGAACCGATCTCACACTGACAGTTCACATTTTTTGCTCACCAAAAAGTACCTCATTTATTCTTGCTTTGCTACCTCCTTGTATCATTAAAGATGAACAGCCAAAGTCCACGGTATTCTAACCTCTCTGCAGTGGGCTACTGTTCCCCACAAAGAGCTGAGGGGAAAATTAATTGCAAAAGAAAACCTTGTAATCAGACATGAAGTGGTGTTAAAGCTGCAGATTCCCTACACTTGACAGAGATGATTTTACTACCAGAAATATGAAATTTAAATCTTAATGACCGAAAGGAAAATCTGGTATAACAAGTTATATTGGACAAAAAAAAAAAATGAATTATTAGGAGAAAATGCTGTAGTAGCTTTTACTAATACCTACTTTTAAATAAAAAGAAAAGAAGTGACAAGAAATTTCATTAGGTAAAGTTCATGCTGATAGCTCACTGCCTTGTCTACATTCTCCCCTCCCCTGCACCCTCTAGTCCTAGCCATGCCACTCCCAAACACATGCACTTCCTCTCCCCACTGCCTATACCCTCTCGCCTTATCGCTACAATTAGGAGGTTTCGTTCTTTTTCAATAACTCATTTTAACCCATCAGTGATTTGAAGGTTGAGATGAGTATTCGAAGGCATTTAACCATTTCTAATCCATTCAAGACAACTGAGAAAAAATTCCAAGGTACAGCTGTAATTCCAAGATTCTCACCCAAGCAACGTACACTTTAATCAACTGAGGAGGTAAGAGAAAAAAGAGTCCATCAGTAGTTACACTTTCAAAATAGCAGTTTCCACAACATGAGTGAGTATAGCAGTTTAGAAGAGAAAGGGAATAAGTAATGTCTGTTTATGAATCATGCAGTGATACAAATACCAACAGAAATTTAGCTAAAATAGGTATTACACAGTGATATTTGGACATCAGTCCCCAAGAAATGTTTCTAATGCACAAATCTTTAGGATCTTTACTCTGAAAATAACAATTAACTGTTGATTACAAAACTAAAAAAATGAAAAGACTGCTGGCCAGGCACAAGTCAAATGCAACCATGTTTCAGGTTTAAGGCTTATGGACAATGGAGGGTTGTTGGTTTTTTTGGTTTGCTTCATTTTCTAAGTGAACTTGGAAAATGTGTAAGGAAAGGAGGTCCAGGTTAAATACAAGGCAAGAAGTTTTGGTAAACAGTTTTTATTTTTTATTTTCTTTTGTTTAAGAGATAGGGTCTCACTCTGTCACCCAGGATGGAATGCAGTGGCATGATCATAGCTCACTGTAGCCTCTAACTCCTGGGCTCAAGTGATCCTCCTGCCTCAGCCTCCCAAGTAGCTGGACTACAGGTGCATGCCACCACACCCAGCTAAGTTTTTAAAAATTGCTTGTAGAGGCAAGGTCTTGCTGTGTTGCCCATGCTGTTCTCTAACTCCTGGCCTCAAGTGATCCTCCTGCCTCGGCCTCCCAAAGTGCTAGGATTACAGGGATGAGCCACCACACCTGGCCCAGTATAGAGTATTTTAAAATATATCATGAAACCATCTTATTCTCTGCTAAGATGATTTTACTAACTCTATAATTTTGCTTCTAGAAATTACTAAAATTTCCTCAATTCCATCTGAGCAATCAATACTCTAAAAGCATAAAGTGTTATATTCTCTAATTATTTTTACTTTTTAACTCTGTTCTTGATCAGAAATGAAAAAGTAGAGTGCCTATATGCTTGGCCTTAAACCCCTAAAATTCAATTGTTTAGGAATTGCTTTTCAAATGCCTCATTTGTAACCACTTTTTAAAATCAGTATCTCTTACGTTTTGAGAGACCCGACCACAGTTTTTTTTAAATTATACTAGTTAAAACTGAAAGCAAACTATTTCACTCAAGTATGTGAATAATATGTATGAAAATTAGGAACCATCTGCATTTGTAGGGACAAATAGCTATCCCACAGGAATGAATTTTAAAATGTGGGAATGGCATTATTAGGTAATACAGGTATATTGAAAATGTGTATTTTTATGTAATAAAATGGTTTTATCAGCATGTTATATTTCCACTGAAAAATTCAGATTAACAAAAAAGGGTAAGTATGCTTCTATTACATTTTTAAAAGTCACTAAAATGTTTATATTTGAATTAGGAAAACCTTAATTTTTTTGTTTTAATTTTTATAGTGAATAAAACCTTTTCCTTCAAATCTTTATACATAAGTAGAAAATCAGTAACTAGAATTTATCCTTAAACTATGCTGCTAGCTCTCAAATTCTTATTGACTAAATAAGAAATTCATGTTTTCCCCTTAATAATTCCAATAGTGACTTTAATAACAACGGGAGTAATTAACACTACTCAGTACATACTGTGGATCAGGCACTTTTCTAGACCCTTGAGAAATCAACCCTTGAGGTATGTGTTATACAATAATGACTATTTTACAGATGTAGAAAGGCACAGAGATATTAAATAACTAGGACATATGCCCAGTATGCATCAGAGAAAGTGATTCTAACTCCACTGTCTTCAAACGTATAGTAGAAACTAAAAGGAAAACTGAAATCAAGTACTTGATTGTAAGACAATCAGTAAAAAGGCAATCTGGGGAAATACTTCTCTGTATATAAAATGAAGACAGTTATGTTCTCTGAGCAACCTTTTCTGTGGCAAAGACTCTGTGGTTGACTTTTGGGTATGTGTGAACATACCCAAGTCATACAACTGGTAAGTGACCTACATTGGAGTCCTGAATCCAAATCCCGTGATCGTCCCATCACACCAAACTGCCTCTAAGTTCTAGAAGTCCTGTTTTGTGAACCAGAGTAAGAGTTCTGATTTGGGTTACAACATTCTCAAGTAAGTACTAATGTGTATCTTTCCACAATGATTACATTAGAACATTCTGATAAAGTCAACCCTGAGGTTAGGATTTTGGTGAGAAAAAAAGAAAACATCAAAATCTCATTTGATTTTCACAGAAAGTCAGGCCCTAAAAATGGCATTAGAGAAAGGAATATGCCACTCCAAGAGATTCAATGGTACATCATTTCATTTAAGTCTCAAAATAAGCAATGCATTTAGACTCAGCACCAACAGTCCCATCACTTTTATTTACACCCAGAAAAGTTGAGGCTCAGAAAAGTTAATTTGCCCAAAGTCACACAACAGATAGAGGAAATAACAGAACTCAGATCTGAGTTCAGATTTCTCATGTAAGTGCTCTTTTCACTATACCTAATGCACTTCTATACTGTAATTAATTGTTCTGCTGCCCATCAGTCAGAATTTCCTGCTTATCCAAAACTGTCCATTTTACAAAGCAAAAAGAGTAGGCCCCAAATTTCCAAACCATCTGAATAGTTTCTTCTTGATACTTTCAGAAGCACTAAAAAACATCAAGGTTTCTCATGGAACCAAGTCAGCAAAAAATAAGCACTGTACTTAATAGACCTCTGGTTTGAAGATTTTAAAAGGGACATCTGCTATTACTTAACCACCACCCATCTAATCCCTTTAGAGCTCTACATCTATCTACATACACCTCAGCTGTAAAGCATTCTGAAGGTATCTGTTAATCCCTTCATAGTCCCAGATAAGGATCTCACTTAATTCTATAAAATACAACTATCACCTTCTTCAAAATTTGGTCATAATATTAGCACATATTATTATTTGAATCATTTGAATTAGAAAAGTACTTTCTTATACCATTTAAGAAGATACTACCAGGTATGGTTAAGTGAAATTATATTTCCAGCCTTTCAGTGAGGGACTCTGTTCACTTCAATCCTTGAATATCTCCCTCAAATAACAGAGAAATGGTTAAAGGGAGGAGACAGGAGCTCAGGAAAAATACTAACACTGCAAGAGAAAAGTCGATTTTTCTTTTTATAAGGAACTTAACTGATACCATCATATTTTGGTATCAAATGGTCTCATCTAAGTCTTACATTTTTAATTTGAAGTTTAGCTTTCAGTTTTTCTAAATTGAGGCACTATATAAATTCAATTAGTTAAATGGGTACAATCAAAACATCATTTAAAAAATTCTCTACGAATCTCAGAGACTCTCCAAGTCTCTCCTTAGAAGTAAATTTTAAGTTGGTGAGGACCCGAGCCCTCTCAGCTCACTTAAGATTATCACCTGTGGCTGGGCGCGGTGGCTCACGCCTGTAATCCCAGCACTTTGGGAGGCCGAGGCGGGCGGATCACGAGGTCAGGAGATCGAGACCATTCTGGCTAACACGGTGAAACCCTGACTCTACTAAAAATACCAAAAATTAGCCGGGCCTGGTGGCAGGTGCCTGTAGTCCCAGCTACTCGGGAGGCTGAGGTAGGAGAATGGCATGAACCCAGGAGGCGAAGGTTGCGGTGAGCCGAAATCATGCCACTGCACTCCAGCCTGGGCGACAGAGCAAGACTCCGTCTCAAAAAAAAAAAAAAAAATTATCACCTAACCCACCACAAGTTCTGACTGCCTTCAGTGAAGAGCACGGGAACTTTCATTATTTTGTTTAACTTTCATTATTTTGTTTTATCTGCAAGCATTTACATATACACACAATGTAAGTCATTTATAAAGACAGTATTTTCTAAAAGTACAACTAAATCTGTCCCCTTGAAACTTAGTTTAACAATTTACTTGTTAACCTAGGTAAAAATAGCATCTTTTAAATGGAGTTGTGGGCTTCTAAAATCTAAATACATTGCTATGTTAATTTCTCATGCTAGCCTTTTATATCCCCCAATCAATGTAGATGCTTTTCTGAATACCGTGATTCTAGAAGAACCTTCATGTGAGTGTCTTGTCAATCGAGCCCATTTCATCTCTTCCCACTTTCCTCTCCATTTACAACCAGAAATGCCAAAATCCAGAAATATCGAACTTCCATATTTCAGCAAAAACACTGTGTTATTTCACATTTCTGTGTCTTTGTAAATGCTATATTCCCTTTGCCTGAAAACAGCCTTCCCCTTCCTCACTTGGAAAATCTCTATTAATCTTTTAAAACGTAATTTGAACCTCACCTATTCCAGAAAGGCTTCCAAATGATGTCTCAAATGTATCAACAGCTTCATTTTGTGTGTTACATTTAGTGCAATGTGTTTTTTATGAATATGCATCTGTCTCACCTAATACATTATGATGATCTTGAGGTCCCTGAGGGTCCATTTATCTTTTTCCTCAGCATTCAGCAGAATGCATGATACAAGAGGTACTCAAATGTTTGCTGGATGAAAGAATGTTTAAGATAACGAAGAGACCACCTGAAGAAAAGAGACTGAATTTTTAGGTCAGGAACCAAAATAGGAAAGATGAGAAGAAATAGCAGGATGAGAATAAAAACAATAAAACAAAAAGTACTCAGACCAACTTGGTTATTTTTTATCCCAAAAGCCACACCTTCACCTGGCCCCATTCATCCTATGAGTTATTCTTGGTGAATGTTGTAGGCTGACTTCTTGTAAAGCCTAAATTTAAGGTACTTTTAGGAAAACAAAAAAAAATGCGACAACTTTTCTCTATCTCTACATCTCTAGCTCAAGCTACCATCCCTGTGTGCCTGGACTACTACAATTGCCTCCCACTTGTCTCCCAGCTTTTACTCACACCCTGTCTCTAAAATGTTTTCCACACTGTAGCTACCATAATCTTTCAGAAATCCTAATCTGATTATGCTGTCTCCTTACTTAAAACTTTCAATGGCTTCCCACTGTTCTTAGCATACGAACAAAATTAGTAACATGGTGAAAAAGGTCTTGATAGTCCAGACCAACCTCTCTCTTCAGCCTCATCCAACACCATACTTCCCTGTTTAAAATGTGCCACCGGGTGCTCAGCATGCTCTTCCTCTGTGCCTAGTTAACTCATACTCTCCTTTAAGGTCACAATCAATGGTACTTTTTCCAACAAGACTTTCCTGACCTCCAAGAAAATCCACCTTAGGTAAATACTGCTATGGTTCAATGTAACCCTGCTGTAGCACAGGGAAAAATATGGTACAGTTTTTATGATTATATGATTAATACAGGTTGAAAGGATCCCCAGTCCAAAAATCTGAAATCCAAAATGCTCCAATGAGCACTTCCTCTGAGCATCATGTCAGCCCTCAAAAAGATTTAGATTTTAAAGCATTTTGGATTTTCAAACTAGGGATGCTTATCTGGGTATGTACTCTGCAAACACTCCAAAATCCAAAACACTTCAGATCCCAAGCATTTTGGCTAAGCAATAATCAACCTGTATCAGTTCCCCCAAACAGACTGTAAGTTCCAAGGGCAGGGATTGTGCCTATTCCGATTGCTCACTTTCCAGGGCCAATGCAGTAACTGACTCATACTAGAAACATAATATTGGTTGAGGAAATGAATAATGCAAACATACATTTAAAAAAAAAGATATTTCTTCAACATAATTTTTCAAAAACCTCCTTCAAACCAAAGCTACCACTGTGTTTAAGATTAACTCAATAAAAGCATTTTCATTAATGTCAGAACATGACAAGGACACTTGTTATCACTACTATTATTCAATATTATTCTGGAAGTATTAACCAAATGTTTAATACCCAGTTAAGAAAGAGAGATAAAACTTACAAAAAGAGGCAATATGATTTAGGAAAAAAAGGCACAAAATGATCATTTTTAGACCTAGAAAATCAAAGAGAACCAACTGAAAAACTAGTAGAATAAGAGAATTCAACAAGGAAGTAGAATTCAAATTAATATATAGAAATCAATACCTCTCATATGTATAAACATCGATGGAAATTTTTTTTTAAAAAAAGAGGAGTCAGTTTACAATACCAGCAACAGAGGCAGGAGAATGGCATGAACCTGGGAGGCGGAGCTTGCAGTGAGCCGAGATCGCGCCACTGCACTCCAGCCTGGGTGACAGAGCAAGACTCCGTCTCAAATAAATAAATAAATAAATAAATAAAATAATACCAGCAACCACAAAGATAAAAAGACTTTGGAATAAGCTGTTGAAGAAATGTTTAGGTTGTTACATAAAGATTTTTTTTTTTTTTTTTTTTGAAACAGAGTTTCGCTCGTTGCCCCAGCTGGAGTGCAATGGCACAATCTCGGCTCACTGCAACCTCCACCTCCCGGGTTCAACTGATTCTCCTGCCTCAGCCTCCCGAATAGCTGGGATTACAGACATGAGCCACCACGCCTGGCTAATTTTGTATTTTTAGTAGAGACGAGGTTTCACCACATTGGTCAGGCTGGTCTCGAACTTCTGACCTCAGGTGATCCACCCACCTTGGCCTCCCAAAGTGCTGGGATTACAGGCGTGAGTCACTGCACCCAGCCTAAAGAAGACTTTAAAGTCCTAGTAAGAGACACACAAAAAGAAATCAATGAGTATATCTTATTCTTAAATAGAAAGATTTAGTTGTGTAAATATATCAATTTTCCATAAATTAATCCATAAATTCAGTGCAATCCCAACAAAAATATTAACAGAATGTTTTGGGAGGAACATGATAAAATGATTTTCATGTCTCTTTGTAACAATAAACAAGCAAAAGTAGTCTGAAAAATTCTGAGCGGGGGAAAAAGAGCAATGAAATACAACTACCCTTCCAGACAGTAAAATAAAGCAACGGAAAGTTGTCCTACTCAGGAAAACACTCAACAATGAGATATCAACAGAGAGCTCAGAAAAAGACCCAAATACATGTTGGAACTGAGTGTATGAAATTAATGGGGCATTTGAAATTAGGGTAAAAAAACAGACTTTCATTAAATATATTTTTAAAAGAAAAAGTAATCTAGATTTCTACGCTCACCCCTTCAACTAAAATAAACTGCAAAGGAATAAAAAATTTAAGTTTTTAAAAATGAAATCATAAAATAACTAAAAGAATATGTACATAAATTTCTTTTTAATTTTACAAATTTAGTGACAGTAAACCTTTTCTGGATAGGACACCAAACTCAGAAGCCATAAAGGAGAAGACTGATACATTCAACTGTACAATAATTCCAAGCTTCTGTATTTTAAAAATTACCATAAATAAACTGAATAAAGAAAGGACAAACTGGCAGAAAATATTTGCAACATTTTTATCTCCCCACACATATTCATACTCATTAAAATGTAATTTCCAGCCAGGCGCAGTGGCTCACGCCTATAATCCCAGCACTTTGGGAGGCTGAGGTGGGCGGATTGCTGGAGCACAGGAGTTCGAGACCAGCCTGGCCAACATGACAAAACCCCGTCTCTATGAAAAATACAAAAATTAGCCAGGCATTGTGGTACGTGCCTGTAATCCCAGCTACTCAGGAGGCTGAGGCATGAGAATCATTGGAACCTGGGAGGCAGAGGTTGCAGTGAGCCTAGATCGTGGTAGTGAGCCTAGATCGTGACACTGCACTCCAGCCTAGGCGAAAGAGACTCTGTCTCAAAATAAATAAATAAATAAAAATACAGTGTAATTCCCATAAGGGCAGGTGTGTGTGTGTGTGTGTGTGTGTGTGTTAACAGCTATATTCCCAGGCCTAGACTAGTACTTGGTATATGACAGATAATAAATATTTATTGAATAAACGAATGAGCATTTGATACTCATACATACCGATTAGAAAAGATCAATGCCTAGCACAGTGCCTGGCACACCGTAAGTACTCAAGAAATAGCTGCTGAATGAATAAATCTAATAAAATCATACATAAAGGACAGGAATTAGCAATCACTTTTTAAAAAGGCAAATAAATGGCCAATAAATTTCTTAAAATGCTCAAACAAGATCATAATTTGGAGGAAAAAAAGAAAAGAAAATCAAAACCACACTATACTATTTTTTACTTCTTATTAGACTAGAAAAGAAATGTAAAGATAATGTATCAGTTCCCCCAAACAGACTGTTGCAAATGTATGAATAAATACTCTTTTTCCTTTTGTGCTCCTACAACAAAATACCTGACACTGGGTAATTTACAAAGAACAGAAAAGTACTTCTCACATTTCTGAGACTAAGAAGTCCAAGTCAAGGTGCCAGCAGGTCTGTTGCCTGGTGAGGGTTCCAGCTCTGCCTCCAAGAAGGCACCTTGAATGCTGTGTCCTCACATGGCAGAAGGCAGAAAGGCAAAAAAGCACCAAAGGACCAAACTCCCTCTACCATGCCCTTTTCTAACATTATTAATCCATTCACAAGGGCAGAGCTCTCATGATCTGAACAGTTCCCAAAAGTTCCCAACACTGTTGCATTGAGAATTAAGTTTCTAACACATGAATTCTGGGGGATACATTCGGACCACAACATTCTCCTACATTGTTGGTGGAAGTAAAAACTTTGATGAAAAGACTGGCAACATCTACCAAAATTTAAAACACACATACTCTTTGACCTAGAAATATCATTTCTTAAAATTTCTCCTGATAAATTTGCATTTACATGAAAATATCTCTGCTCAAGAATATTCAGAGTAGCCTCTGTAATAGCAGAAGTCTGTCTACAAAAATAAAATATTTTGTAGTAATTTGAAAGTATAAAGTAAATTTATTACAGGCTGAATGTCCCTTATCTAAAATGCTTGGGACCAGAAGTGTTTTGGATTCCAGATTTTTTCAGATGTTGGAATATCTGCATTGTACTTACTGGCTGAGCATCCCAAATCCAAAAATCCCAAATCTGAAATGCTCCAATGAGCATTTCCTTTGAGCATCATGTCAGTACTCAAAAAGTTTCAGATTTGGAGCATTTCAAATTTCAGATTTCAGATGCTCAAGCTGTATATATGAAAAGATATATGAAATTTTTAAAAAGTAATTTGCAAAAAAATCCCATTTTTGTTTTTTAAAAAAGTGTGTATATGCATATATATGCAATAAAAACTTTTTTTAAATATTAAGGCAAGTATTAAGAAAAAAGTAGAGATAGGGAGTCTTAATCTTATTAAAAAATTGGAAAAAATAAGCAAAGAAAATAAAAATTAAGGCAGGAATAAAAGTACATAGAGAAAGATTTTAAAAAGAGACAGAGTAGCACAAAAACCTGATGGCCCTATAATTCATATATTTACTTCCAAAAAGGATTTTGAGATAATCTGTAAGATGACACAAACATATGCACTATAAGCACTAAAAGGAAGGAAGGCATGTCTCTCATGTATACTATGGTATTCTTAGTGCCTAGCAGATAGCAGGGACTAAATAAATATTTTTTAAGCTAAAGACACAAGTGAAAATAGAAACCACACAGAAAGAGGGAAGGCCAGGGGAAAACGATTATTATTATTGGGTACCAAAATGTAGCTCCGAGCTTCCCATAGACTCAGTAAAAAAAAAAACAATCATGATGCTCGGAGTCAATAATCCTGTATTCTCAGGCTTAGAATAATGTGCTGGGTACAGAGGCTACCCGACTATAAGAGGCACTACCAGAATCCCCCAAACCAGACTCCTTTGCATCCTGTATCTCAGATGCCATAATCATGGTCAAAGACATGAGTGGACTCCAGATACCACTAAGACCACTTACTGTTTTGATCATAGTTCACCACTTTCCTCCAACACCAATAAAAAGAGGGGCTTAAGACTGTGGATGCTGCTGCTCTCTTATTTTGCTCCTAACTACTGAAGGAAAGAATACATATAAGATAGAAAATAAAATACAAAGGAATTTGAAGAGGGAGTTTCAGATCCAAGATCAATTTTTGATTACCTATATTAGTATAAGAAAATATTAATGGCAAATAGCTGAGATGGAGGATAATAAAAGTTTGCGAATCACCCCACAGACTCAGTTCGGGCTATAAATTTACTCCCAATTGTGTCAGAGCACATCTGCAGTGGGAATCACCCAAGAAAGAAGAAAGAAACTCTGTCTCTAAATGCCAAGCAATTTGATTAGAACCTCCTTCTTGTTTTTAGTAACAAGTTTATTTGTTGGGAGAATTTAATCAATCAAAAATTTATTTCCATCCAGTAGGTAAGTGGTGGCTAACAGCTTTCAACACAAGTGTAGATAAATTACAGATTGCATAAAAGCTATTAGAAGTATACAATTATCTAAAAATACTATTAGTCAAACTAATCAGAATAAAACTAAAGATTGCTATGCTACATGAATGGGAGAATTGAACATTTTATTTCTGGAATATAAAAGAACCACATAACTTCTTTGCTTTTATTTTCTTTTATAAAATAAGGGCAATCCTTCATTATCTAGATATTTCTCTCTAGAAGTTATGAAGAAAAAGGTTTGACTATTTCTACCATTTGTTTTATTTTAGACAAAACTAATAATCAATCCTGGTTTTTATTCCTAAACCTTTGTTTTAAAGAAGGAAAAAGAATCACAAGCATCAATTAGAAGTACACACTATTATTGCTGGTCTGCTCGTGGACTTGTTTGCTTAATGGTTTGAATACTACGATTCCATTTTCTTCAGGAAACTGAAACGAACAGTAATCTTTCCAGATCAAACTTCCACCAAGCAGTTTTAGTACAACATTTATCATACCTAGCAAAAACACCAGAGGACAACTCCATCTGCCATAACAAAACAGAGAAAGATAAAGGTCTCCAAACACTTTCCCAAAAAAGGGCCATATACCTAACACCACTGCAAGAGAAATGCAATCTGCACTTTGCAGACCTAGACAGGAATTGCTTCAATACTATCTTTTCCCCTCTTCCTCACCATAAAAACTACCCAACCCTAGTCATGAGGTACAGATCTACATCCCACCACTCTTAGAAGATTAGGAACCTACAAATACCAACAAAGACAGGAAACAAGGACTTCTTTCCCACACAAGCTTTATGTACTGAGTGAGCACTGAAAAAAAAAGAAAAAGTATGACCACCAAGAGGCATAAAGTGAGTACAATTCAAACTCGACATACAGTAACATAATCATCTATGTCAAATGCAGAACACCTTACAATGATATGTGATTGATCCCATTCAAAAATTTTAGTTCGTTACGGAGAGGGAATAATTAAGAAGCCCTTCAGAAAGCAAACATCATATCAAAGATGTGTTCACATATGAGGTATGTACCAATTAGTCCATCAGAGTTGTTATTTTGGATCCAAATAAAAAAGTTTATCAAATGTATTCCTTAGGTTGAACTTAAAGAAGGATTAAAATGAAAGAATATTTTTTAAAGGAATTTCTATAAAAAATGCAGAAAAATAGCAGAGCCAATTAGATCAATCTCCCTTCCCAAACTTTGTTTTAAATCCTTTGTATTTCAATTTTTAATTAGTTTGAAAAATTGATTACAACTGAACAAGAGAAAGTAAAATAATACAAATAAAACCAAATACCAATTATTTAAAACATTCATTTTTTTTTTTAAGGAAAGTTTTTTTTCTTCAAAAAAGGTTTGCATGGAAAATTGTAAGTAAATGTTTGTTGGTCCTTTATAATTGTATATATTGTCTTATAATCACATAAAAAATTCAAAATTCAGACATAAGTAAAAGGAATGCTATATCACATTTTTGTCGCCAATGGGAAAAAAATCAAAGTTTAAGTTACTACGGGATATGGAAGAAATAACAGAGATAAGTAATTTCTTATTTCTCAGATGCTAAAATGTTTTGACGGGGTCAGGGAGTTCTCTCCCTTAAACAACAAAAACAGAATAGGTCTTCTTTCACATTCCTTATTTTTCTTCACCTTCATTGCTATGGTTTTCCCATATCATCTCTCCTTCATGAAAACACTGTCATATGTTCACTTAGCATACTTCTTAGAATATAACAATCTACCCTTTTAAAGTTACAGCCTCTATCTTCAAAAAACACAACACTTAAAACATGCATAAAGATCAAGAATTGTTCTTTTTTTTTTTTTCAATGAAGAATCTCATTATCTTAAGGCATTTTGGTTTGAAAAGATAACATCATTGAAGTCAAGCAAAGCTAAACTTGACCTTGGTCCTGCCATAATCAAACAACCCACTAAAGGTCTTTGCCAATCCAACCAACCACAGGAAAAGAGTGAGTAAAATCACACAAAAATAAGAGTTGGCTAAACTCCAGTTTTCATCACTATCTAGTTGGGCAATTTTCTGGCTAGCAATAATCCTTACTCCCTTGGAACTTTATCCCAGTAACAGTGAGGGTCAGAATATATTTTCAAAAGTAATTTTCTCTACTCACCCTTTTCTAAACCTTTCCTTTCACAGCAACCTATCTAGTAAGCATTTCTAGAAACAAGTTAGTATATAACGAGCCAGGAATCTTTAGAGTAAGAACAAGTTGAAATGAAAAGGTCTTCATACACTACTTCTAAAACAATCTGGAAACTGGTAGATGGCTCTTCTTTAGTGCTCTAAGCTATAGTAACAAAAATACTGGTTTATATTTTACTTTTGAACACACCAATGTAAGAAGAGCCTCTTCTTTACTCTTCTTTCCAAACTGCTGACAATCTTATTTGGTGCAAGAAATCTATGAGTTATGAAGCCAGACTTACCAGACTATTGAATTCTCATTCTTAGAATATGTAAAATCTATTGGGTAAGTGGGTTTTGGATTGTTTTCCAAAAATACGCTAGCATTTCGTACTTTGGATACTTGATCTTTGCAAAATTCAGACAAACACTGGCAAAGGAAAATGTTATAAACATCAGATTTTGTTACAGCCTTCAATGAAACCTATGTATAAAACTGTAAAAGTTAAGTCATGATGAGTATGGGCTGGTTGACTGGATCTTTTTAACATAATCTAGAAAGTATCTTTCACTGAGTTCTCTTAAAGATAAAACTATTAAAACACACACACCTCACACTCTTGAAGGTCCTCTGTTTAAAGTTGTTGGAACAGATTTCTTTTGATGAAACTACTGAAAGATTATATATATTGAGAGGGATTAAAAATACTAAAAGATGAAAAGCATCAGTTACCAATATAATTCCTTCAGTACAACACCAAATGATAATTGCAATGCCTAATTAGCACTGAATGGTGTATTTTATTATGATTGTGCAATAAGCTTGATACACTGTTAATCATGTATTAACGTTAAATACCTATACTATAAATGTACTAAAAAAAAAGCTTATCAGTGATTAATGCTGAATACTGAAATTCTCATTGATATTTTGTAAAGGTGAATTTTGGGTATTTAAAAAGTTATAAAAGTGCATTTAACTGGGTAATGTTGGAAAATAAAAATTTAAAAATATAAGGTGAAGGGGAAAATACGTAAAGCTGTCCTGTGTACTCATATTACGATTAATGACTAAATAAGGTATTCTGACTCTTTTTAATAATCCAATTGCTAAAAGACCTATGAAGGAAATTATGTTAGAAGGTTAAAAGTTCTGGTTTTCACTTGTTTATACATGTTTGCCCTTTTTGTTCCTTTAGTTAACTAGATTAAAGCACTTAAAACCAAAAATAAAATTACTTTACATTACCTATGTGAACTTTTTTTGGTTAGCTAATAATTCTTTCTATATTTTGATTGTGGGTATTGTGTGGGAGTGGGGTCATTGAATGGTGTGATATCGATAGAACAAGAAAAAGTATTTTTCTCTACTTTGTTTTTAAATGAAACAAACCAAAGCCTTTTAGTTATTCTAGCAACCCAAAGAAACTCCAAACTTGAATGTATTAGTCTCCTGCCATAATATTGAAAATCCTCTACCTAAACTGTCTTATTTTTGCTAAACCAGGCTAATTCTTAAAATTGCATATTGTCCTATTGTGCCTTCCTGAGACTCAACTTCCTCACTGAAAAAAAAAAAAAAAAATGAGGATAATCTGCATTTCATGGGGATGCTATAAGGATGAAATGTTTTAAAATACAGAAACAACCCAGTGTGATAACCTGACACACAAAAAAGTACTTAATAAATGAGTTGACTTCTAGAAAATTCTGCACTATAAAACTTTAAGGTGATTAGAGATGTTTTGAATCCACTTATTGATAAGGCTGTGTGCATTTTCACACTTTCCACTCTGTTAAGACTATCAGATTTTATTCCAAGAAAGAGTGCGGGGAAGAAAAAGCAGCAGGCAAAAACTGAAACAGAAAAACAACATGGATGTTGTAGCTCTTTACTTTCATTCTCTTATTTTTAAAAATAAACTTGACTTATCCCTCTTGTTACCTATTTTTCAAAGAAATACAAGTTTCCTTAGTCTTTTAGTTTTTAGAAGCCATGTTTAGAGCTAAGCTGATATACTATGCCAAAAGTACACTTAAACCTGGGTATCTTCATTGCTGAACGTTTTACATTACAAGGCGTCAGTCTTTAAAAAAAAATTTTTTTTAAACCTGAAGATTACTGACAAATAAGCATTCTCTAACAATTATGAATTATTTCACATCATTTTAAGGTTTCACTTGATCAATTTTACGTGCAAACATACTTTCTCATTCTTTACTCTTTCCTACTATGTTTCGCATGCCAAAAAAATCCACTAATAGATTATAAACTCTGCTTACCAGTTCCCTTCTCAACAACCTCCATCCATCCCAGCACCCACCCATTCCCAAAGAGATACCCAGCATTGTTTATGTGGAGTTGGAAACAATACACTCCCCACTGCTGGTTAATTTACATCAGATACAGCCAGGCCCGGGAAGCAAAGTGTCTGTCGTTTTCACCCCTTTTTCTTCTCCCTTGCTTGCTCATGCCCCCTCACCCCTTTTAATTTAAATTACTCGTTTTAACTTAAAAACTTCTGGATGTTTTATTACCTTGGCAGCTTTTTCTCTGGATTGACTAAAAAGGTAAGTTTAAACAGTTTTTGTCAGTTAATATCTCTTCTTTTTTTTAATACTTGTATCTGACAACCAGAATCCATAGTGTTAAAACTGCAATGATGATGATGCTGCATTTTACCAGGCTAACTCAGGTTGGGCACAATTTCATTGTTTTTTTGTAACCTACACATACAAAAAACAAAAATGTTACTTTGCATGCACTTAAATTGGTTGTTCTCTAATCATCTCTATCTCTATAATCTTTATGTGCTCCTAAGGGATATAAAAAGATTTTATGTTAGGTTTTGTTGTTTTCATTCTTTATTTTTTTAACCATAAAATATTACACATGCAGATACAGTAAGTCATTGTTTCCTTGCCTATATATTTATAGAAAATTACTAAAAATCTAGTATTAAAAATACTATAAAGCCAAAATGCCAGCTTTTCGTTGAAAGCCACATTAACTGTGTCCTAGTCAGTTTTTCTAAATTTCAGATATTTAAAAAGAATTAAATATGATAACATCTTTAATAACATGTATAATTAAAGCCATTTCAAAGACTGAAATCCTAACTCTCAAATTTCACTAAATTAAATTTTATCTAAAACCAAGTAAGTTAAATATATTCCACTGTACGTTAAAAATAAGGTATGCAAAGACTCCCGTGTGTGCAAATGATACCAATAATTAAGAATCACATTTCAAGCTTTAAAACACTTCCATCTAAAAGAATCCAAAAGTATGAGTAAATTGCTTTGATTGGTAACATTTACTTTCTGTAGTACTTTCTCTCCCCTTTTCATCCTAGCTCTCACCCCCACACCAACACATACATAAAATAGATCATTTAGGCCAGTGGTATTTCAGTACTTCGCCCCTCCTCCTCCACTTAGACAGTATTGCCTTTTATATCTATGTGGAGGTTCCCATGGCAACACTCACTTACACCAATACTATTTCCAACTGAAATGAGAGAATCCAAAATCTAAATGCTTCATTACTAAATAACATATACCCTAACAAGTAAGAATTGTTTTTCTCATTATTATTTTTCAATGTTTTTAGATTTCTGGAATTTCAGCAAAAAAAATCATCATTTTAATATTATAGAAATAACTAGAAAAATACAGTCATTGTAGGCAGTTATATGTATGCATATCATTACATGAGACTTGTATGTGCTTACTCTTACTGCATAAAATTGATATGCTGAGCCAAGAAACCTCAATTATAATTATGAATAGTAAGTATAATTTTTACTAGTTCAGTTTACTCTATCAAATTTGATTTTTTTTTTTTTTTTTTAATGTTGGCTACATAGCTCACAAAAGACCCTGGTGAGAAATTCTAACACAACAAGCCAAGAAGCAATTCATGGACAGCAGGAGGCAATTCCAGAACACAGGCATAATCTATAAAGAGAAACCTCTACAGCTTTTTGATGTTAAATAAGTAGAAATATTAGCATACAACAAAGCTAAGAAGCAGACTGTTGTATCAAGTTTAAAAGTAAAAATTTCAGGGTCAAATGTCATGAGTACCTTTGTCTAGACTACTTTCAAAAGTGAAATTTCCTAATTTTTAAAACCAAAAGGTCTCTTTTGGTAATACTGAAGGGTGCATATATTTAGTTTTAGTACAAGACACATTCTCATCAAGTTATTCAAAATGTAAGGGAGGGGAGGGTTTTGCTTTTAAGTGGGAACATCAAGGTGGGAGGTCAAACATTTACTTTGAAAACATATACATTTCTTAAAACAGGTTGTGCACATTAAGAAGCCTCAGAGAAGAGGCAAGAGTATAAAATGAGTAGCACTAAGCTTTTTGCTAAATGATCAAAGCTAAGCATTAAACATCACTCTGCATGGTGAATACATTTTTTAAAAGAATAAAAATCAATAGAATATACACTGAGCTTTATTCTGACAACATATCCTAGCACCTGGATAGTTGTATTAAGTAATTTAATTGTTTCTGCTACAGTTTATTAACTTATATTTATGGGTTCATAAAAATAGAACATGAATACGTTTTTTAATGAAAAAAATCACACTTTTATAAAATTTATAATGAGCCTTTTTTTATTGTGCTTTTTACATTATCACTGTTTTAAAATGAGCTGATTCAAAAGACTATAAAGACTCCCTGAAAACCAGTACAGGAAACTCAAGAATTTACTTTCCCAAAAACAGCTTTTAAGACATGAACACGAACTGCCTAATGAATCTCATAGTTAGGCTTGTGAAAAGGACCAACTTGCACCTTTCAGAGGTCTCTCTCTCTTTTTAAAAATTCCCATACAGTAAAACCTGCTGACGCTTTTTTTTTTTTTTTTTTTACAAGACCCAGGGAGGGGGGTGGAATCTTGCCACATGGTGGGGGGCGGGGATTTGAAATATTTGTGAGAATTTTTATAGGCTGGATTCCCCTCTCCAGTGTTTAGACAACCAAAAAAAAAAAAAAAAAAAAGCCAAATGTTAAATGCTTATTTTACTAAATGAAAAATAGCAATCCCCTCCAAATGTTTCATTTTCATTTACTTTCGTTTTAATATCAACAACCTAAAAACAAATATTTACAGAGTTTAGAAATCTTTTCAATTCTTTGGAGATACTTAACCTTGATATCAGATGTAGTTTTCAGTCAACTTCAAAAGTAAAACCTTTATATCTTAAACAAAAAATAATATATTTTATAATCCTTTTATCATTAGCAGGTTTGGATGCAATGCCACCTGGTGGCACAGATAAATTCTTAGCTGGACTTAGGTTTTTAGAAACTGAGCTGTTCTATGAAATACTAACCAACCCTTCTGACTACTCTAACCTCTTCCCAAACAAGTTATTCATCCCACAGTTTAACAATAAATGATCATTTTTATTTCAAAAATTTTAAGATTTTTAAGCAATTAAACTGTACATATGCACATGACAATTTCCTCAGCATTTAAACATCATAAAATAAAACATTTTTTTCATAAACCAAAATTATACCAAAGATTTACTTTTTAAAAGTTGAAATGTTTAAATATGGGGGAGGGGGTAAGATGGAGTAACCAAGTTGCTTTGTAAAATTACACTGTATAATTAATTCCATGGTAAGAATGTTTTTATGGCGTGTTTTGGTGACCTTTTATTACCATCAAGTTCACAATGCTGGTGGGCTGCCTTTTAATCCCTCCGCAGACAAAGGCCCTAAATAAACACAGATCCCTTCCTGGGAAAAAGTCCACTCTGGTTAAATGGTAAGGAAATGAGTAAATCATTAGTAATCTTTAAAGCCAAAGCTATAAACTCAAGTTACCTTAAGTTGAAATGAAAGTGTCCTGCAAGAGTTTCAAAGTTCTGTCACAGATAGAAATCTCCAGCTCTTGACTCCAGACTAGGCGCCAGCTGATAAACAAACAATTTAAGTCAAGAGCTGGAGAATTCCCAGCTTTTTCATTTAATGGCTTTGGCCAAGAGTATTTATTGCCTCCAGTTTTATTCTCACTTAGCTCTAAGAGGAAATTTAAACTCATCATTATCTTAAAGCCCCATATGGGTAGCAGTCAGCTCACCTGATAATAGCTCCTCTTACTCTGCACTGATTTTGAGTCTCTACTAAAAGTGATGTAATAATATAAACTAATTAGCCATAGTTTTAGGTTGACTTTTTAACAGGCTAAATAAATTTTGTTCAATATAGTTTACATTCCCACTTGGGATAGTTACAATTCCAAAAAGTTAAACTTTACAGTTTTCAGTAGAAACTACCAACTAAAATGGAAGAGGACAATGTAATCTCTCTCTCTCTCATTCTTGCATGCTCTGCTTTCTGGCACCCCCACCCCCAACCCTTGTTCACTAGCTCCTGAATATTGTGTAAGGTAACTTTTCTGTATCAAATGTAGACTTCTCCTATTAGCTTCAAATATCCAGTGTTGCTCTATTTCCTAACAGAGCAAAGTGCAAGATTTAAGATGTAAATGCCGAATCATGAAAAGCTGTTGATTTTATATGTGTACTAATAAGAATATAAAAGTTCAGTCCAATTAAAGACTATACGATGTCATCAAACCTTTCTAAATGCTGTTTTTAAAAGTTTGCGGCTGGGCACCGTGGCTCACGCCTATAATCCCAACACTTTGGGAGACCGAGGTGGGCAGATCACCTGAGGTCAGGAGTTCGAGGCCAGCCTGGCCAACACGGTGAAACCATGTCTCTAGTAAAAATACAAAAAATTAGCCGGGCGTGGTAGCTCATGCCTATAATCCCAGCTACATGGGAGGAAGAGGCAGGAGAATCATCTGAACCCAGGAGACGGAGGTTGCCGTGAGCTGAGATCACACCACTGAACTCCAGCCTGGGCAGCAGAGCAAGACTTTGTCTCAAAAAAAAAAAAAAAGTTTGCTATTAAAGATTACAGGTCTCAAAGTCAGAATTATGTCGCTGCTCTTATTCCTTTCTCAAAATTATCATTTATTTTTAGAAAAACCTCATCTCTACCCAGGATTTTATATGAAAATAATTATTTTAACTATCTGAATGTTTGTAGGTATTTAACAATTACAGTAAACTAACTAGCCTCCTTCCTCCAGCTGCTTATCTAATGAAAGAATGCTGCAAAAAAAAAAGTTATAGCCTAAGGTAAAGGGTTAACAAAATATGCCATTAGTGCATAGAAAAATACTTTTCCTCCCATTTCTTAATTTTCACAAAGTTTTATAAACCTATCTTGGCTGGAAAAGCCAATTAACTATTTCAGTGTCTGCCAAGACTAGTTTCTATTCTTTTAATATATGGACATAGTACATTAAAAATGTTGGTCACTTAAGAACAAGTAGTACTCTCACACATAAGAAGCATTAGGGGAAATGAAATGTAATTAATGATCAAATTATTTGTATTCTGGCCTCATACTAAGTTTGATTTTTTAAAATCTCCCTAGGTACAGTGTCCTCCTAGAGGCTGTAGTAGATAAACAATTATGATAACCAAAACTAACAGTCAATAATAACTCAAAGCAAAAAGATGTCAGATACTAATGTTAAAATTCTTAGTACTCTTTTAAAAGAAATCCACATCTTTCCTATCCCTGTAGGTAACCTAAGCTAAATGCAAAACAACAACAATCTTCTATCTTCAGGTCAGGTCAAAATCCCTCCAAGGCAAAAGACAGAAGGCATATCTGCTGCCATACTTTCCTTGGACCTGAAGGAAAGATGACTACTATGAAATTTGCATGTAAATTTAAAATGTTCACAACTACATCACCCAAGCAATGCAAAACAGAATTTTATGGCAAATATATAGAAAGACAGACTTAAAACTTAACGTCATATACTTCTCATCTGTTAACATTATCAAACTTTAAGAAAATTGGACTTCTTGAAAACTTTAAATAAGTCTGATAAGGTTTCAGTTTGATTATGGTAGCAAGGCCCTTGTCAAATTCTCAATTACATCTCCTCCTCCCACCTCACTGCCAATGCTATCCAGGGATCGCAAACAAAACAAAATAAAGACATATAATACATAGAGTATACTGGAACTAGTTTCACATTGCTTAGAAGTCAATAGATGTTACAGAAAAATAAATTGTACGTAAGTAATAGCTTCAGATTTATTTGCTGAATTCACCTTTATATAAACAGGGCTCAGTAGTCCTAAACTGTGACCAGACCCAATTGTGTCTGTCTGACTTACATCCTGAATGGCAATTAAAGGACATTAAAAATACCCTGGGATTACTTCAGGCAGGACCCCTGCCTTATCCATATACTTTCCAGCATAACCATGTAAAGAGAACACAGGTTCCCCCTCTACCACAGAATAGAGCCTGGCAAGAGCAGCTGGTGTCATGGTTACTTGATTGGAAATTACAGTGCAATTAAAATTTGGCCTTCAGGTTTGGAGATAAAGGAATTGCAAACTGCAAAGTAAATTTTTACAAATAAAGTAGCTTGTTGTTGGCAATAATAGTAATTACTACTAACAATAAATAATGAGAGCAATAATAAAAAAAATACTGTAGAAGTGATCACCTCGCCTTCTCTAACACATTCTTCCGTAATTTTCTTAGGCGACAAACTGCTGGAGCTGCCTCAACCATGTTATCTTGGGCAGTGAGTCAGCAGTCTTCTTTGAATGTGTTAAGAACTTAACACCTTACATACGAATTCTTGTCTTTGACAACCATTGCAAAGCAGTCTTAGGCATGCCAAAGAATGTAAAAAGAGATTTTTATGGGCACCTCTTCTTCAGGACTAATTTCAAAGAAACCCTTGGAATTTATTTACCAAACATTTCTGAACTACTTGTACAAACTGTAGAAAATCCCAGGCTAAAGATACTCTCCAGAGACAGAAAGGATACTTTATGGATACAGAGTGATAAGTAAAATTATGGGAAAATGTAAATGGCTAACATAACTGACCCAGTTCTGTATACTAGTACTGATTAATCTTAACTCATTTCTAAGGAAATGGATTTGTCCCTCAAAGTAAGGTATACTTTAATTATAAGAGTTACTAAAGTTTTAAATAATAGCAAGTCAGACCAAGGAAAGTCTTATTTTATTTAATTTTTTTAAGATAGTGTAATTCAAGCCTTTCATATAATAGTCAACGCACTAAGTACTTTAAATTTTATAATAACAGCAGTTGCTAATTAAAAAGTAAGTTTTTAAAAAATTTTTTATTTATTTATTTTTTGAGACAGAGTCTTGCTCTGTTGCACAGGCTGGAGTACAGTGTGCAATCTTGGCTCACTGCGACCTCAGCCTCCCAAGTTCAAGCGATTCTCCTGCCTCAGCCTCCTGAGTAGCTGGGATTAGAGGCACGCGCCACTATGCCCAGCTAATTTTTATATTTTTTTAGTAGAGATGGGGTTTCACCATGTTGGCCAGGCTGGTCTCGAACTGCTGATCTCAGGTGATCTGCCCACCTCAGCCTCCCAAAGTGCTGGGATTACAGACATGAGCCACCACGCCTGGCCAAAAGTAACTTTAAAATACATAATAGTACTATAACTCTTTAAAGACAGGAACCCATGGAGATGAATTATTTTACCAAAATATTTCAAATCATTTTTAAAAATTTTCTTAAACAGCCTTATTGAGGTATAATTGATATACTGCACATATTTAAAGTATACAATTTGGTGAGTTTGGACATATGCAAATACCCATAAAACCACCACCACATTCAAGATAATAAACATTTCCATCACCTCCAAAAGTTTCCTCATGCCCCACATGTTGTGGTGGTGGTGGTTGCTTTATGGTAAGAACACCTATCCTGATATCTACCTTCTTAACAAATTTTTAATACTCAACACAGTATTGTTAACTATAGGCACTATGTTATACAACAGCTCTCCAGAACTTATTCATTTTGCGTAACAAAAATAAATTCTCACTGAGGTAAGAATAAAATCACATACAAGACTACTGTATAATCAAAGCACTTGTGAGAGTATCAAAAAAAGACCTATTCTGATAGCCCTTCCCCCTCCACACGTTATAAACCAAGGCAATTTCAGTTATATGAAATTTGATGGAAGAATTTGCTTTTGGACAAAAACAGCAATGTTTCAGCCCAAAGCCAAGTAAAACTGCCAAGTTATAAACTTCTCTAAGAAAACGTTTTAATGGAAATGCCAACAGACCCTTAACTATAATAGTGTTAGGTGCCAAAATAGAAATAATTTTTTGTGGCCCTTTTACCATAAATTAGATACAGATCTAGTGGAAAAACAGTAGGTATCCAGTTCAGTGAGCAGTAAGGGCCAAGCCTGCATGGTGGATTTTAAAAACAATAATGAAGTCTATATGAGACTCACTGAGATTTACCAAGCAAGCCTACCACTCTAAGAGAAATTTCTTAATAGGTTTCGTGCTTATTCTAAGAATGCCTCAAACAAATTACTAAAACTTAACTCAGCCAAGTACAGTATAAAATTTGGTTTTCTGGTATGGAACTGTTATACAAACACATACACACAAATTCAATTATTTAATTTTGACGTTAACTCCTACCTAGAACAATACAGTTTAGCAAATCAATGAGGCTTGCCAACATGCAGTGCCTGGGGCTAACTACAAGCGCCACTTCAGAGTCACTTCAACTTAAGGTCTCTGGGCAAATCTACAGATGTACTAGGCAATCAGTGAGTTTATTCTTCAATTATTCAAGCACAGCTATAATGATGCCCTGGGAGCAGATTGAACAGTATTTGGTCATTAGTCACTAGCAATAGTTTTTAATTTAGTTTTAATTTGCTATATGTCTAGCATTCATTATAGACGAGAGCTGATCAAGTTGGAACCAACACTGTGGTAGCAGACCCACTGCGTGTGAGCACGCACACACACACCCACACACATACACGTGTATGTATCCAAAATGGCATGACTAAACAACATGAGACATTAAATAAGGATTACAACTTTCATAAAAATGTGATTTGCACAAGTTAATAGGGCATCATACTTATGAGACCTGTGTCATGGGCTAATTTATATAAAGCCCAGTTCGCTTTACTTTGGAAACAACAAACTGATAAACAAAGGCATGGTATTAGACACATGGGGAGTCAGGTACAGGTTACTCAATTGAACAAACTCTGAGTGAAACAACTGCTAAGTCTGGTGATACAAAGATAAATGTTCCATGAACACACCAAGCTAGTTCAATGCCTCAGAGCCCTTACAGAGCAACTCCTTTCAGAGAAACACTCTTCCCTAAACCTTTTCATTCAAATTTCTGCTTAAATATCACTTCCCCAGAAAGGGCATCCCATCCACTCTAACCAAAAGAGCACTCTCAATACTTTCTATCTCCCAAACTGTTACTCTTCCTTTTTTTTTTTCCTTCATAGCAATTATCACTGAAATTATTTTTATGTTAACTCTCTCTATTCCTCTGTAAGTTTCAAGAGGCAAAAGACTTTGAGTATCTTTAAAGCCTTATCCCTAGTGCCTTCTTTGTATGAACTGGAAAATGAGGCAAGTCCCTTGTGGTGAAGATGCTGTCAGCATAATACAGAAGATGAGATTGAAGTGTATAATCAGAAACAAGTAGATAATCTTATAAGGACTATATAAATAATTTCAAGTACAACATATTTTGCTGAAGAAAGAAATGCAGACCATGATTTTTAAAGTTACATTCTCTTTTTCTTTTCCTCTTTTTTTTTCTTTTTTTTTGAGAAAAGTCTTGCTCTTGTCCCCCAGGCTTGAGTGCAATGGGCTCGATCTCGGCTCACTGCAGCCTCCGCCTCCCGGGTTCAAATGATTCTCCTGCCGCTGCCTCCCAAGTAGCTGGGATCAAGATGCCTGCCACCACGCCCGGATAATTTTTGTATTTTTTAGTAGAGACAGGGTTTCACCATGTTGGCCAGGCTGGTCTGGGACTCCTGACCTTAGGTGATCTGCTGCCTCGGCCTCCCAAAGTGCTGGGATTACAGGCATGAGCCACCGCGCCCAGCCAGTTACATTCTCTTTCTAAAAGTACCAGGCTCAGCCAGACACAGGGGCTCACACCTGTAATCCCAGCACTTTGGGAGGCCAAGGCAGGAGGATCACTTGAGCCTAAGAGTTGGAGATCAGCCTGGGCAGCACAGCCAGACCCCATCACTAAAAAAAAAATTAAAAAATTAGCTGGGCATGGTGGTGCACGCCTGTAGTCCTAGATATTCCAGAGGCAGAAGACTGCTTGAACCCAGGAGTTCAAGGATGCAGTAAGCTATTATCGCATCACTCTACTCCAGCCTAGATGACAGAGACCATCTCCAAAAAATATATATATAAATATATTATATATATTTATATATATTATATAATATATAAATATATTATATATATTTATATATATAATATATAAATATATTATATATATTTATATATATAATATATAAATATATTATATATATTTATATATAATATATAAATATATAAAAATATATTATAATTTATCTATATATTTATCTAGATATTTATATATATATCTATATATATTTATCTTTCTGAAGCTGTCCTCCAGGTTATCTCCAGATTATTTACCTCTCTGTGAAGTGTAAGCTAACTGCCTCTACGTTTTGTTTTATATATCTATATATATATATATATAGATATATAAAAGAATAAATTGAAAGAAGTTTCCTTGGATGGTAGAAAGAGCCTCATATATATATATATATATATATATATATATATATAAAGCACAACAACAAAAAAATAAAGGTGGTAGGAGAATTATATGAACTAATTCCCTTTCTTCTTTATTTAAAGAATACGTACTAAGGAACTGTCAAATCTAATTCCAAATTCCACTGGTTCCCCCTAGGTTGTTGCTGGGAAGCATCTTAAGAAATTTCCAGTTGATCTTTAACAGAAACTTTCCATTTCCAGAACTAAAAGTCCTTCTGTTGGCCTGGAATCAGCTGTATAGATTAAATCTAGTGGGGTTTTTTGTTGTTGTTGTGGGTTTTTTTTTTTTTTGAGACAGGTCTCACTCTGTCACACAGGCTGGAGTGCAGTGGCACAATCTCAGCTCACTGCAACCTCCACCTTCCACGTTCAAGTGATTCTTCCATCTCAGCCTCCCGAGTAGCTGGGACTACAGGTACACGCCACCATGCCTGGCTAATTTTCGTATTTTTTGGTAGAGACAGGGTTTCACCATGTTGGCGAGGCTGGTCTCAAACTCCTGGGCCCCAGTGATTTGCCCACCTTGGCCTCCCAAAGTGCTGGGATTACAGGCGTAAGTCACTGCTCCCGGTCTAAATCTAGTGTTACTCTCTCTTTAAATATCCAGAAAGCTCACTATGAGATAAAAGTGTAAATAATAATTAATAGTCAACCGAGATGGGATGAGGACTGTTTCTTTACAGTGCCTAGAATGCTGTTAGAGATTAAACTGGTAATGAGGAGTTCCATTTCTGCTTGTTAAATACTGGGAATACTGCCGTATTGCAATATTTTGCATTCTGTAACTATTTGCAAGTATTAGTATGTTTTTCTAAATTCTAAACTTTTAATGTAAGAACTTCCTCTTTAAGTTGTTCTGAGTATTTCTCTATTTCTCTTATCTCATCCCCACTAAACTGATCATAATCACACTCGCCACAATGGCACCTAATATTACAATACAATATTTTAAACATAGTATATGCCTGCTACCTGACTGGTAACAAAATGTAGAGGTAGTTAGCTTACACTTCACAGAGAGGTAAATAATCTGGAGGTAACCTGGAGGACAGCTTCAGAAAGATGAATAACTGCAAGAAGGCTCAAAATATTTTAACATCAGTCTTGAATTTTAAAAGAAGAAAAGATTCTTGATTCAACCAACCATACTTTATTAAGTGTCTACAGGGAGATATACATTGGAGATATAAAATTAAATAAGACATGGTGTCTGCCCTCTTCTGTCTAGTAGAAGAGACAGGCACAAACATAAGCATAACACAGTTGTCCCTGCAATAGCATAGATTCCGTACTATCATTGTTGCTATATAAAAATCCTCTCATCCCTTTGCTTTCAACTATAATTCTGTTCAATTCACAAATCCTTATACCTAAAAACAGATCTTATCCCATTAAACTAAAACATGTTAAAGATATGTCAAGGTATCACTTTACTTTCTCTTTCTCTGGAGGCTTATTTGATGAAACAGCACTAGTCAGGTGGATCTCAATCAGGAAAGACCCCAAAAACTGGTTCCATCCCAATCCATCCACAGAACAAATGCCCCTTAGAGCTAGTTAACAAACATTCCAGGATGGACCTAACCTAATAGGACTGATCTGATCTCTTCTGAGTTCTCCAGATTCAAGAATAGTGGCTTCTCAATGATTCTTCTCGTGTGAATCTGAAACAGAAATGTTAAGCCTCTAATCCTAACAAAAATGTTAAGATTATAAAATAGCCTCTGAGGACTAGGAAATATGGCGATTCCCTGTTTTTACTACATGCCAGTGCCTATCAGCTAGCAACATAGGAGATAGGGGAGCAGTTGCTGGGGTAAATAAAATGGATACAAATGGAGTTATGAGAATCCCTTCTGATAACTATGACTGCTATGAAGAAGACAGGAGGCCACCAAGGAATGATTGAACGGAGGAAGGTGTGACACAGTGTGGGAAGAACATTAGATTTAACTGGAAAACTGATTGTAGTCCTAGAGTTGTTAACAACCTAGAGAACCCTGGGCAAGTCACTTATCCTCTTTGAACCTCGATTTTTCCATCTATAAAATGTTAACAGAGTTAAATTAAATTATTAGTAAGGTCCTTTCTAATAATAAAACTGAAGTCTAGGAGCATAAGAGAAGTTTAACAGCTAGACATACTACAGCCATGCTCTGCATAATGACATTTCAGTCAATGACAGGCTGCATATACAACACTGGTCCCATGAGATCATCACGGAGCTGAAAATTCCAGTCACCTAGTAATGTCACAGCACAATGCATTATTCATGTTTGTGGTGATGCTGGTATAAACAAACCTACTGCACTGCTAGTCAAATAAAAGTGTAGCACCCAACAATTATGCACAGCACATAATACTTGCTAATGAAAACAACTCCGCTACTAGTTTATGGATTTACTATATTTTTAGAGTAAATAGAGTATAATCCTTCTATTGATAAAGAAAAGTAAGCTATAAAACAACCCCAGGCAGGTCCTTCAGGAGGTATTCCAGAAGAAAGCATTGTTATCTTAAGACATTATGGCTCATGCCTGTTAATTGCCCCTGAAGACCTTTCCAGTGAGACAAGATGTAGAAGTGAAAGACAGTGTGTCTTAGTCCATTTAGTGTTGCTATAAAGGAATACCCAAGGCTGGATAATTTATAAAGAATAGAGGTTTATTTGGCTCGCAGTTCTGCAAGCTACACAAGCAGCATGGCACTAGCACCAATGCATTTTCTGAGGGCCTCAGGCTGCTTCCTCTCATGGCAGAAAGTGAAGGGGAGCCAGCACGTGCAGCAATTACAGGGCAAAAGAGGAACCAAGAGAAAGAAGGGGAAGGGGCCAGACTCATTTTAACAACCAGATATTGTGGGAATTAAGACTGAGAATTCACTCACTCCTCACCTCCAAGGAATAAGCATTAATCTATTCACAAGGGATCTACCTCCATGGCCCAAATACTTCCCATGAGGCCTCTCCTCCAACACTGGGGATCAAATTTCAACATGAGGTTTGGAGGGCACATATATCCAAAACACAGCACAGTAATATCAAATGAGTGAATGCGAAGGCTTAGGAAAGGCCCAGGCTAATGTGTGTGATCATACCTTCGTTGTTTTTTGTTTTTTTGTTTTTTAATATAGGGTTTTTCTGTCGCCTAGGCTGTAGTGCAGTGGTGCCATCACGACTCACTGCACCCTCAATCTTCCAGGCTCAATCGACTCTCCCACATCAGCCTCCTAAGTAGATGGGACTACAGGTGCACGCCACCACATCCAACTGATTTTTCTATTTTTTGCAGAGAAGGAGTCTTGCCATGTTTCCCAGGCTGGTCTTGAACTTCTGGGCTCAAGTGATGTGCTCGCCTTGGCCTCCCAAAGTGCTGGAATTACAGGCATGAGCCACTGCACCCAGCCCCCATGTCTTCCTTTTTTAGAAAAGAGTTAAAAGGTAAAAAAAAAAAATTTTTTTAATTAATAGAAAAAAAGCTTATAAAATAAGAATATCAGGAAAAAATATTTTTGTACAGCTGTATAATGTGTTGCTGTTTTGAGTACTATTACAAGAGTCAGAAAGTTTTTTAGAAATGTAAGTTTGTAAAGTAAAAATGTTACAGTAAGCTGAAGTTGATTTATTATTGAAGAAAGAAAAATATTTTTTATAAGTTTAGTGTACCCTAAGTATACAGTGTTTATCAAGTCTACAGCAGTGTACAGTAATGTCCTGAGCCTTCACATTCACTCACCACTCACTCACTGACTCATCCAGAGCAATTTCCAGATTCACAAGCTCCATTTATGGTAAGTGGCCCTATACAGGTGTGCCATTTTTTATCTTTTATACTGTATTTAATATTGTACCTTTTCTAGGTTTAGATATGTTTAGATACACAAATACTTACCATTGTGTTACAACTGCCTACAGTATTCAGTACAGTAACATGTTGTATAGGTTTATAGCCTAGGAGCAATAGACTATGGCAATACAGCCCAGATTCAGGTTTGTGTAAGTACACTCTATGATGCTTGAACAATGACGCAATTGCTTAACATTAAGTGACACAACACTGCATTTGATCCCAGCAGTCCTAAGAACACTATAACAACTTACATTAAATTTTCACCAACTTGGTCAAAACTCAGTTACCTGGTTGAAAATGGCTGACGACAGATACCAGAGAGCCACCCTCTCCAGAAAGAAGAGCCGAAATTAGGAATAAAAATACCTCAAATAGAAGAGAACACTAGAGTTCAAGGGTGAATTCACAGCAAACACCAGAGGCATAGAAAGAGAAGAAAGGAAGCAGCCAGCTTAACCAAGATCAACCAAGAGCCCCGAGGGACTCCCTATTACAGGAAAACAGTAAGTAAAAGAGCTTCAGCAGTCCACGTCTCTGCAATGGACTGTTGCGATCTGAACCACAAGAGAGCTCCTCTACCTACGTGAACCCTGACACTAGCGCAGGTGGAGATCTGGAAACCCTGCAAGGGCAGGCACTGCACCAGACAGGAAACTCATCCTGGGTCATTCACTATCCCCCAAGACCTGAATGGCTGTGGTGGCACAGCATTGGCTGGATCCAAAGTACTTTAACCCACAGGGCATACTACTCCCCAGGAAAAAAATGGTGCAGTGCACTGAAAGGCAGTACCTGGGACAAAGGAAACTGAAGCACACTCTACGTGTCTGAGAGCTCCCTGTCTGGAGCTGTGAGAAATGACTCCAAGCCCAGCAATTCACAAACCCTGTGCTTGGCTTTGCAAAGGAAGAGTGAACTCTTCTCCTACTGGTGGAGCAGCCTCTGTGATCAAGCTCTCACATAGAGCATGGTACCCTTCCCCTTGCTCTGTACACTTGCTCCTGCCATCACCAGAGGCTGGGCCAAGCAAGCTGGAGGGCTACATATCCGGGACAGAGAGTGGTGACTGAAACCCCACTGGCAGCATGGCCTCCATGCTAAGGCTCACATGCAAAGGCAGGGCCCATACACCATCTGTATAGCATGGCAGCATTGCTGCTATAGACAGCAGAAAAGCCTGGTAGCAGCATGTCTGGGGCTGTTGGGGGTGACCGTGTATTGCAGCCACCACCAGTATCGCAGCCACCACCATTACCAGCCCACACAGACAGGGACCCAGAAGGTAATCAAACCACCACTATTGCCATTGCCCATACCATTCCAGCTGGCCAGGGACATGAGAACCTGCTCACCTACCCAGCCCCCACTGCCACTACTGGCATTGGAGTAAGCCATGTGAAGGCCCAAGAATTGGTCCACTGGTAACCACTGACACAGGTGCCAGCATGTATGAGGCTGTTCTTGCATTGCTATAAAGAAATACCTGAGGCTGGGTATTATAAATAAAAGAGGTTTAATTGGCTTTTGGATCTGCAGGTTGTCAGGAAGCATGGCATCAGCATCTGCACAGCTTTTGGATAACCCTCAGGGAGCTTTTCCTCATGGTGGAAGGCAAAGGGGGAGTGGGCATATTACATCGCCTGAGTGGGGGCAAGAGAGAAGGGGGAAGGTGCCACACACTTTTAAACAACCAGGTCTCCTGAGTAGTTACTCATTATTGCAAGGACAGCACCAAGGGGATGGTGTTAAACTTTCGTAAGAAATCTGCCCCCATGACCTCCCACCAGGCTTTACCTCCAACACTGGGGATTACATATCAACATGAGACTTGGGGAGACAAATATCCAAACTGTATCAATTGCCCTGGGGAATAAAACATGCACAGCCCACTGCTGCCACCACTAGGGCCTGAAGACTGGCCTACCTCGCTTCCCAGTCCACACCACATCTTCACCACAGCTTCCACTAATAACTTCACCCTAACCCTCCAAGAAAATAACAGATACCAGTAAAGCTATTTACAGCCAAGGAAACCATGCAGTGACTATAATACTGAATGCAACCATAATCAAAGCCAAAGAGCCCTGCTGAATCATGAAACCACAGATACACCTTTAAGAAAAGGTCTTCCCCTACAAAAAGTAAATTCAAAAACAGGAGGAAGAGACTGTTACACCAGATGCACAGATATCAACATGAGGACACAGGAAACATGAAAAAGCAAGGAAATATGACATCTCCAAAGGAATACAACAATTCTACAACAATATATTTTAATTTTTAAAAATCTTCAAAATTCCAGATAATACATTCAAAATATTGATTTTAAAGAAGCTCAGTGAAAAACAGATTAATTCCAAAACACAATGCAAACAAATCAGAATAACAATTAAGATATGAATGTGAAATTTACCAAAGAGATAGATATCCTTAAGAAGCAACAAGCAGAAACTCTGGAACTGAAGAACTTATTGAAGGAAATATAAAATACATTAGAAAGCTTCAACAATAAACTACACAAGGAGAAGATAAAAAGCTCAGAACTTGAAGACAGATTTTTTGAAATAATGCAGTCAGACAAAAATAAAGAATTAAAAAGAATGAGTAAAGCATTCATGACATTTGGGACAACATACAGTGACCAAATATACAAATTATCAGTATCTCCAAACCCACAGAGAAAGTGAAAAGATTAGAAAATCTATTTAACGAAAGAATAGGTGAAAACTTCCTAAGTCTAGCAAGAGATTTAAATATTCAGATACAGGAGGTTCACCAATTCCCAGAAAGATATAATGCTAAAAGATCTTCTTCACTACACATTTTAATCAGACTGTCTAAATTCGAATCCAGCGGGATATGGTGGCTCACTCCTGTAATCCCAACACTTTAGGAAGCCAAGGTGGAGGAGCACTTGAGCCCAGGAGTTTGAGATCAGCCTGGGCAATATACTGAGATTCCATCGCTACAAAAATTTTAAATTAGCTGGACATTGTGATGCGTACCTGTGGTCCCAGCTACTCAGGAGGTTGGGGTTGGGGGGGGAATTGCTTGAACCCAGGAGTTCAAGGGTGCAGTGAACTTTGATCACACCACTGCACTCCAGCCTAGGCAACAGACTGAGACCTTGTTTCTAATAAATAAATAAATAAAGTCTAAGCTAAACAGCAAGACAAAAGCATCTGGTCACCTATAAAGGGACCCCCATCAGACTAACAGAAGATTTATCGGCAGAAACTTTATAGACCGGAAGAGAATAGGATGATATATTCAAAGTGCTGACAGGAAAAAAAGAACAAAAAAACAAAAAAACAAAACAAAAAAAAACCTGGCAGCCAAGAATACTGTATCCAACAAAATTACTGTTCACAAATGAAGAAGAAATAAAGTCTTCCCCAGAGAAGCAAATGCTCAAGGAATTCATTACCACTAGCCCAGCCCTACAAGAAATAATCAAGGGAGTCCTAAACCTGGAAGCAAAAAGACATTTACCATCATGAAAACACACGAAAGTATAAAAGTATAAAACTCACTGGCAAAGCAATCACATAAAGAAAAAAGGACTCAAATGGTATCAATACAGAAATCCAACATGCCATAATGACTAACAATGAGAAAAGGGGAAACAAACAAAATATATAACACCATCAGAAAATAATTAACAATATGACAGGGACAAAGCCTTGCATATCAATAATAACCTTGAGAGTAACTAAACAGATTAAATTATCCACTTAAAAGATACATAATGGTTGAATGGATTAAAAAACAAACACAATCCAACTGCTTACAAGAAACTCACCTCACTAATAAGGACACATACACAGCTAAAGTAAAAGAATGGAAAAAGATATTCCATGCAAACAGAAACCAATAGCAAGCAAGAAGAGTTATATTTACATCAGATAAAACAGACTTTAAATAAAGAACAATAAAAAAAGACAATCATTAATTGTAGGGCATTAAATAATGAAAAAGGAATCAATCCATCAAGATGATATAACAATTCCAAATATATATGCACCCAACACGAGCACCCAGATTCATAAAACAAATATTACTAGATCTAAAAGAGAGATCCAATAATAGTTGGGGGCTTCAACACCCAATTCTCAATGTTAAACAGATCACCTAGACAGGAAGTCAAG